>NC_092871.1:77410541-77561479 GCF_032062135.1 Pyxicephalus adspersus
TCATACAATGTATGACAATCGGATTGCAATATAACATTTGTTTACATTTAACCACCTGGTGAGAAAAACTCGGGGTTAACCATAATTGCAAAAGTTTTTACCCTGAACATGCTCGGGCTTAACGACCAGGTGGTTAAGCACACCAAGAACCTAAAAAATTGAAGGATTGGCTAGGAAACTAGCCAGACAGAAAAGTTTCTGGTTCTCTCAGCAGTGAAAGGTTATAATGCATTATTAGAATGTGAGGTATGGGGGTTGCTTAAACTCTGTTTAAGTGAGAAGTGATTAAAGTAATGACAAGTTACAGTAACCCTGTAACAGCCTAGACAAACTAGGAATTTAATGTAACACTTCCTGTGGACCTAAAGTCAAAATTTTACTTCAAATATAAGGGTAAAACAACCCTTTTAAAAAATAAGTAAAAATTATGTTTAAAAAAAAAGAAAAATGGGTGAAGCATCCCCCCTTTCTGTGTTGATCGCCATGGGTCAGATACCTACATCACGCAACCCGGAAGGCTCTTGACATTGGGCATGCACAGAAAGGGCAGTGAGATTGGCGCTCTTTTTTTCCCCTTTTGCAGCAGGCTACATCACCCAATCCTGCGCCTGTGCAATGTGAGATTGGGTGACGTACCCAGGAGAAGGCTGAAGATGGAGGCAAAAGGAAAGGTTTAGCACGATCAAGGGATCTGAGGGATTAAAGGTAAATGTGATTTTTTTTTCACTTTAGTTCTGCATTAAGTGGAGGTTGCCTTCCGCCAAAATGATCAGTAGGTCCAGAAATATAGGCTTATGAAATTAAATGGTTTGATTTTACCGGTAAATTCAAGATTCTTCCTAGTGTTAACTCTAGTGAAGAACAGGATTGGTGACCAACATAGAGGCCTACAAAGTGGGGATGTGGAAACAAGCTTGACTTTGACAGGAATAGTGTATATAATTTTAGTTGTTTAAATCTCTGGACAAAATACAGACTGGGCTGGCAAGTAAGGGAGCAATTGTGCCCCAAGCCTTATTCCTAATAACATATGTTGATTGGAGATAGTTTACTATTCCGATCCCCGTAGAACCTGCAATCTCGGGTTCATCAGAGCAAAGTTATTGAGTGACTTTTTTTCTGGAAATGGTTAAAAAGATGGGGATGAGACACCATAACATTTTCTTTAGCTCATCAAAATTTCTCCCTACTACAAAAGGACTAGTTTATTTGTGTTTGCTACCTAGACCAACGGTTTCCAGTCCTACTCTGTTTTCCTTTAATATTTTGACATTCAGCTTTTTTGTTTTCATCACAGGGGGTATTGGAATTTCTCAGGTTTGTGACAGGTTTATGTGCAAGGTAATAGAAGTCAGACATTATAAGTACAGCTTTTATCATGGAAACAGCAAAGAAGTGCAGAAACAAAAAATATTTAACAATATTCCCTTGTTTTACCACTGGCTTATTGGTGCATTGATCTTTTAAAAACATCTCTGAAAGTGACATCTAACCCCTCTCAGCCTAGGCCCATTCTTTTGATGTTTCTGACTACTGTTGGGTTTGTGCTCCAGCAAGATGCACAAGGTATGTTACGCTTAGATTCATGTATTAAAAGCAGAGAAACTTGGCTGCATAAGTATTAACTGCTTTCTAACTCATGCCAGTAAAATTGCAGCTGGAATTTTATTGGTTGATATCCTAGGCCAGCTTTTTTAACATGGGGGAAATCTTGAAATAACATTCAGGTCTTTAGGGTACCTCTTCTATTATTACTATATCCACAGCTCACAGTACATTAGTGTAGTGGTTAATGGAAGGAATGCCTCTTACATTGCTGGCTTTTAGTGGCTCTTCAAGTGACCTGGGAAGCACAAACTGCTCATTGCTCATTGCTGTGCAAGGAACCCTAGCACCTTCTAGAGAAACCCTAGGGTTCCATAGAAGTCTATTTAAAAAAACACTGTCCCAAGCCCTAACCTTTAATCTCCATAAAATCCAAACCCACTATTAGTCTTCACTTAAATATTATTTTTGACATTTAGTACTACTCACCCTGTAGATGAGTGGGGATCTCCAGTGTATGAACTGCTTAACCATTGAGTCTCATCTACTGTAGTGCGAGCATGAGGAACACGACCCACATCCTTCACAGTCATTATAAGATGTCGAGAAGAGCGAAGAATTCTAACAGCCTCATCATGAGGAATGGACAAAAAGCTGATTCCATTTACATCCAATATCTGATCTCCTACCTAGAATAAATGTCAGGAAAAGATGTCAGGGGAAAGATCAATTTTGGAAATCAGTGTGATATATTTATTGTGTTGAGTACTGTTTAAATTATTATTAGGCTCAAAATAGTTTTTAACAAATCTCCCAGTCCTCCTTTCCACAGCCAAGCTTCAACCCTCCATCATTAGTGCCGAAACTTTGGTCAAAATATACAATGTAGATCAGTGATTTGCTTCTAAATGTTTGTTAATACTGTAAAAAGTAATGTATGTGATGGCACTTTCGAGAATATATAGAGAAAACAATGTAGTGAATGATGTTTTGTAGCAGGAAAACTAGGCTTTTATGCTTCTATTATCTCCTAGATAAGAACTGTGCTTTCCAGCTCGCTCGTGTGCAGGACGGAGGCTTGAATGGGGGAGGGGGGTGGTTTGCATGACTTGAAGAAGAAATCTTTTGCTAAACACAGCTGCTGGTTGGGTGACACCGCGTAAAAGGATATGCACATGCTGTATATTGAACAACAATAACAAGCTGTGATGCGAAACACATACTGTAGGACATTTATTCAGCAAAGCACCCAGATGGACAACATGTCTTTGCTGGAAAAAATTGTTATCACTGACCAGACTGGCATTGTAGTGATAGGTCGTTTAATAGCCATCTGTGGAACATTTTCTTGAACTGCATTCACCTTGAAGTGCGCAAGGCCTATGCGGATATCACAATGAAGATCTATTGATCACTATAAAGAACAATTTATCACTACCATCTGGACAGGTGCTGAATACATTTACTACTCTGAAGTAAGGTCCTTCTGTTGGTGATTTTACCTTCTTAAGAGGAAAAAATTTCATAATATAGATTAAAAAACAGATCACGTTGTATTTATTTGTAGACAATAAGAGGTCTGTTAAGGTAGCAATACAATATGTGGTATTTTCATTTAATTAACCTATCAGTTAGAGAAAGAAATAAAAAAAAATGGATCAGAACAAACTCTATTTTGCAATGAAAACTGGAAGCATAAGCATAGCAATTTAAAATCAAAACAACTTTTTGTGCTATGATTGATATTTTGAATAATTAAAATGGTAAAGTCAATTATAAATATGATAAATTATTAAACAAATGGATTGTAACTTGCATTGTAGCACACACATATATATAATTGTGCATATATAGATTGTATTATCAATAAAAGAAATCACTAATAGAAAGTGGAATAATGTATAGCATTAACAACAAAAAAACTTTTGGTCATCAATATCTGGTCTTGTTACAAAGTATAAAAAGCTTTGAGTGTAAGCATAAGCATAATAAACAAAATTTTTGTCGGACAGTTATGAATATGGAACTGTTACCTTTAGACCAGCACTTTCAGCTTCTGAGCCCTGATCCACACCAGTGATGTAAATCCCAAGGGAGTAGTCCGCACCTCCACGAATGAGCAAGCCAAGGGATCTTCCCTCGCTCAGTACCAGATTGACCTGAATGGGGAAAACCATACATAACTACTACTTAATGCTTACATTAAAACAACATTTTAATTTGAAAGGGTAAAGACAACCAAAGTGCTATTTGCAGTAGCAGTTATCGTCCTTTACTGAAATGGTCCTAACTTTTTTTGCTTGGCTTAAAAGTAAATGAATAAACCCTAATTGTCTTCAGACAACCAAGAAGAAGTAGAACTAGCATGTGCTGCATGTTGTAAGTAAATAAAGTTGTAATGATGTTGTTAATGTTGTTTTTGATATTGAACAGCCATGTCTTTGTGTTGATTTCTGACATATAGGATGTCCAGTAATCACTGCTGGGTTTAAATTCATGGAAATTAATTTGAAGGTAAGTTATGGCATGAAACATAAGTGCATTGTTCAAATGAGGAGAGGCAAAACATTTTAAAGGATCTTGTCTAATTTTTGTACATTATGTGTTTTAGTACAGATTATAAATCTGCATGTTGTGTTTGTTTGCCGGTTGTCAATATTCTATGCAACAAACATAGCTATATTGTAGTAAAAACATAAAAGAGCCTCACATAGTGTTGGTGTCCGAATTCAGGTTGTCCTTAAATTCGACCTGAATATGGCTGTTCGACTTCGGATAGACCCAACTCGAAAAACACGTGATTCAATGGCGCAAAATTCAATGTGTCAAAAAATGTGTTAAAAAAAAAATTATTGTTAAAGTAAATTTTTGAATGTGTGTGATTTATGAAACTAACTTTTTTTTTTTACAGGTTATCCCACAATGAGAGGATGATTCCTATGGCTGTGAATCCTCCTGTCAGTCTGGGATCCCCGGACAAGTCTCCCCATTCATCACCTCTAGTGCTCTGTGATTGGCTGAGGCAAGGTAAACCCTGACTTTAATGGTGTTCAAATTCAGCATTCGATCCTTAACAATATCCCCCTATTCGATCGAATAGCTGACGAATTGAATAGTGAGATATTCGACCAACATTAGCCCTACATGTATAATTAGTCTTCTATAAAAAAACCTTTGCTGTCAAAAAAAAGCATGTTAATCTATGAAAACTTATAAGCTAGGAAGGAGATGCAAGATAACTACTTTATTTTGCTTGGTTCTAGTAACATGTATCTTGTAGTGAAATGAAGATGAATAATATTAAAAATGATGAGTGCAGATTATACAGTGTTACCCCCACACCTTCTTCTCATCACCCTCCTGTAGTAGTTGTAGGTGGCTCCTCTTCTCTTTCTCTGGGGCACCTGCAGAAGGGCTGTGAAGGTATGTTGGTCCTCCTGGAGGGGAAACACTATGTCCCTGTGGATCAACCCATGTATAAATGTGACTTGAAACATGTCCAGCAGGAACCCGGCCTGAGGAAAGCACAGACAGTACCAACTTCTGGGAGCCCCGCAGAGCCTGAAAAACAGATTTGTTGTGACAAATTTTTTGTTTGCAAACTAAGTAGTGTACTAATACAAGAAAGAGTAATAAATTAACTGTTTACCAAATAGTTTTGGCTATGAATACAATTTAAAGTGTTTCATTACCAAAAGATCTCAGGGATAAAGTTGTGGGCAGGCACAACAACAAATGGTGGACACCAAAACATTTCTAGTCTTTATTAATCCCTAGGAACACAGTAAATTATACTATACTAAAATATATTTAAAAAATAAAAGGCATTTGGTACAACTAGGATTCTTCCTGGATCAGACCATTCCTCCAATTTGCATGAAAGAGCAAGGAGAAAACTGAAAACTGAGAGGCTACCAAGAGGCCAATAGCAATTTTTATGAAGCGAGTGGTCATTTGGGTGCATGTGACAACAATATAACAAGTGCTCAACAAATGTGGCTTGTCTGGGAGACTTGCAAGAAAAAAAGGCCACATTAAGTTGCAAAAAACAGTGTTAAGAAAATGCTTATCTGTCTGGCAACTCCGTGCTGTGCACCATCGTGGTAATAAGCACTGTCTGTTCTGTCCTGCAATCTCAATTGCGCAGCCAGGAGGACTGGGATACCAACAGCCCCTGCTTCCCTTTAGCCGTGCAGCCTGATGGAGTTATGGCATCCCCAGCATCCATTGTGTTGCTGTGCACAGCTGAAAGGGATTCTAGAGGCTGATCAGCTCCTGATTCAGTCCTGCACTGCTATTGGCTGCTGGGACTTTGGAGCCTCTCTGCTCCCAGTCATCAGTTTCTGTTGTAGCGTTTAGCTGGGCTAATCTGTGCTGGAGATTTATCGTCTGATCACTGTTGCTGACCTTGGCTGTTTCTGACATTTCCAGTTTATGCTGCCTGGACCGACCTTTGCCTGTGACCCCGACTCTGCTTGTGTTTTGTCCTTGTGTACTTCATTTGGTGGACGGATATTCTGTGTATGACCTCTGTTCGGTATTCTAGACTTGGCTCTGTTGGAATCTTGGTACTGCTATCTGTGGGCTCCTGGCTTGCTGCCAGCCCGTTCTCAGACACCATCCCTTGCGCAAAAAGTCCTGGGGGCAACCGAGTGCTGGGAGACGCAACCAGTCTGCCGGGGCTTACTGGGGCCTTACTAAAAATTGGTGGACTGGTGTCTGGTGGGGACTTCTGACCAGGGCCTTACACACAAATTGAAGATTCTGAGACCAAGTAAAAAAGGTGTTACAATTAGTTGAGACCAAAATCAAACTATTTGGCCTCAACACCAAAGGATGCATCTTGCAGAAAGCAAATACAGCTCACCATCCAAAGAGCACCAAATCTACAATAAAAAATGGAGGCGAGAGCATCCTGTTGTGTGTTTCTCTGGAACAGGGCCTAGGGTATATGTCCAGATAGAAGGAACAATGGATGGCGCAAAATATCATCAAATAGGTGCAAAAACCTGCTGTCCTCTGTCAAAAAATGACAATGCCAAGAAGGTTCACCCTCCAACATGACAATGACCTGAAGCACACAGAAAACATGACCACACAGTTGCTGAAAGAGAAAAAGGTGAATGTAGTTTCATGGGCCAATCTAAGCTGAAGCTGTGCAATGACCATTCAGTTGTGATTGTGGAAAGAAAGATTGCAGTCTATCAATCCTCACCATTCATTTCTGTAATTCAGTTTTTTCAGAACTTTTTTTATAGCTTTCAATTGGATTCTATAAGTTACATTGAGCAACTAAAGCTGACTTTTTGAGGAATAAGGAAGGGGGCTTAATTTTTCATATTAAGGCTTCAAAGTAAAAAAATTTAAATATTTTGGGGGGATAATTCTTTTCTATATTCCCTGTAAATCAATACAACTGAATTACAATTTGGATGTTTTTTTAACTATTATTTATTTCTTGCTAAAATGAGTAGGGATTTTTCTTACATCTCCAATTTACCATGAACATGAGATCGCAGCTGGTTTTGTTTTGTATACTTCCAAATCATTAATAGGTGAGCAATATTATTAAAACTCTGGTGCGTTTTCAATTTTACTCTTTACTAACTTACTGTGCAAGGAAGTTTGAAACAACAGGCTGAAAATAAAAACTTTTTTTATTGTTATGTAATTTTACTCTTTTAATACATAAGACCTGCAAGATATAGGTTTGTCTTCTGTTTTTATTAGCAAGATGTCCTTTGATGTAGTACACACACTTTCGTACTTCTTAGCAGGTTTCTAAGTTAGAGGTGTATTTGTGTGTCAGTTCTGATTGCCTTTAATCACCTTATGCACCTGACCACTCCATTTACGTTGTGAGTAATATATTGTTCTGAAAACTCATACTCATTATACAAAAATACTCTAAAGACCTAGTCCAGCATCATTGCTCATCAGATGCCAATCGCCAATCTACCTCTATACTCTTCACCTAAAGCAAACACCCCATTCAGCCTCAGCAGTCTGGTTGCTCGGTCCCCAAACTCGGTTGCTATTAAGTGCACAAAGAATAGCATCTGTGGAACAAGGACTGATAGAGAACAAGTTGCCCACAGGACCACGGGTGGTGCCAGGTAATCACTAACTTTTGCCAAAGCACTAGGTGGAAGCAGGTCAAGGTCAGAGACAAAGAACACACACAGGATACAATGGCCAGAAGAGGAATTCAAAGGGTAGAGCAAAATCATGGGAGGGAGATTTTAACTTACCTATTTTCCCAGAGACAGAGCAGGAAGTAGGAGACAACCTCTTCAAAGTAAGGGTAAATTCTCTGTCAAGCACTTGTCACCAGAACTGGTGTCTACATTTAAAGACTTTCACTAGCTTAAAAGTTTAGATTTACCTTTACCTTCTGTACCAATGACAATTATTTTCAGGACTAATAGTGAGGGTAAATCTTTCCATTGGAAACCAGGGAAAAAACATATTTTGGGGGTTCAGTGGTCATTTGAAACCTTGAAATGTGTTGGAATTTTTATGACATAAAAATGTGATATATGGGAAAAGTTAAGCTGGACTTTATACATTCTGCTGGGCCTTATTTTGCAATTTGTCTTAGAGATGGTAAACTTCACTAGTAATGCAGTTGGGCACATGCAGGGCATGTTACAAGGCATTATGCAGGGCATGTCACCACTCCCCTGGCTTGACAACAGCAAATTTCAGTGCTTCAAAGTAGCAAGTAGTTGCAAGGTAACAGAAGTAAAGTAAGTATGAAAAGGGCAAAGAATTGGCAAGGTGTGCTTTAAAGGTAATGGTGGAGCAATAGATCAGTTTATTGTTTTAGTTTATTGCCTATATCATAGTGAACATCAAAAACACCTATGTATTACTAGAGATTATTGAGCTCTGTGTGAAATATGTAATGAGATCGAGAACAAATTAAAACACATAGCACATAGCGTTCAGAGATGGGCAATTCTTAGAGCAAATTTTGACAGATACTCTTAAAATCTACATTTGTTTTTTTTGAAAAACAACACTTAGAAGAGAAATGCTATGACAGCTTAGTTTGGAATTCACTGGGTAGTACTGCCCGTTTTTCATAGTACCCAGAGAGCATTGGTGTATTATGAAGAACTGCAGCCTTGAACTAATGTTTTCAACATGTGGTATTTAAAAATGTTTTGTATACTAGGGATACTTTTAACCAAAATTTAAATAATATGGGAGCTTTTATTACATCTCATAGTTAAAAAAATGAGGCCTAACGGTACACGTAGAGCTATAAATAAAGAATTAATAAAAATTATTTACCGCATTACTTTTTGGGGGATTTCAGTTAACAGCTTGTTGTATTAGATAGTATTTAAACACCAACTTTGTTTGATTAGTTACCTAAAATTATTTTTAACTATTTGGGGGTTTAAAATAATACTTTCCTAAACCATGTTTTAATTAATTGCCAATGTTTCCAAATATTTAAGAGAAACATAATAATGGCTATGGGGAAAAGATGAGGCGTTCTGCAGAAGACCCCACCTTCCAATACACCAACTGCAGTGCTTCAGGTACCACACTTTCTAACCACCACCACTATCTCACAGACCCCCTCTTCCTCCTGTCTGCCATTTGGTTACCAAAGTTCTGCAGACGTCCCATGACCATACAACTACTGCAGTGCCAAAGACTCCTCTTCCCTTGCAGCCACCACTGTACTATAAAACCCCCTTCCCATGCAGTTGCCACAGTTCAGCAGACAACACCCCT
Organism: Pyxicephalus adspersus; assembly: GCF_032062135.1. Taxonomy (NCBI): domain Eukaryota; kingdom Metazoa; phylum Chordata; class Amphibia; order Anura; family Pyxicephalidae; genus Pyxicephalus; species Pyxicephalus adspersus. Next base: position 77,419,839 of record NC_092871.1, read on the forward strand.
TCTTACACACCCACCACAATGCCAAACCATTATACAGCTACCACAGTGCCACAAACTACTCAATCCCATACAGACCATTGCAATGCTGCATAGGAGTGGAAAAGAGAAGGGTGTGTCATTTTGGTGGTTCTATGCGCAGTGGGTGTATGTGGCAGTGTAACTGAGATCCCCTTCCCCAGCCACTAAAGCAGTACAGACTTACCAGCCTTTTCCATGCAACCATCTGGACTTGGGTGCCATAGAGAGAGACTCTCTCTTTTTGGAAGGTAATCCTTTGAGATTCCAAAATGTTGGCTTTTAAATAAAGACAAAACTATGACTATACCAAGGTGTTCTGCTGTAAATTCTGAAATGCCATTATTGTCTGACTCCAGGGACCTCTAGCAACACATTTTCCAGTTCCTAAATATTGAAGGGGACTCAATAAAACATTGAACATCAAGACAGTGTCCTAAATCCTAGCACAGTTCAGCAGGAAATACTTGGAAAATATACTCTCTATATCCTTCTTTTGTAATAGTCACCAGCTCACTTTAATAAAAGCACAGGCTGTCACAAACATACCCCCTGTCAACATTAAGTCATGATGGTGCCTGTGCCCACTATGGTAAGAAGGTATTTTATTAATGGCATTGATTTATCACAGTATTCAGGCATGTGAGCGCTGTTAAAACCCTCAACTTTTCCTAATGATGGAACAACAGAGTAAAGGACAAATTATTTGTCACTTGACTTTTATGTGACTTTCAAGGTAAGATAACTGTTTTCAATTAACAATTACATGCAAGAATGTAGCGGGAGGGTTAAGGGAGGACTGGTAGGAAATATTTAATATGCACAGGTTGGCATGATTTTTTTCTTTTTTCTTATTAGTTTTAGTCTTTATTATTCTGAATATTGTGCCCAGCAGCTGGCAGCTCACACTGCCCTATGGTTGTGCCGCTTATTTATTTGGGGGTAGACAATTAACTTATCTGCATGTTTCTGGAGGTGTGGGGGAAACCAAAGTGCCCAGAGGAAACCCACGTGAACATAGGGAAACCCAAAGTGAACATAGGCAGAACCTGCAGACTCCTTAAAGATACTGTCCTGGCTAAGCTTCAAGGCTAGGGCCTAAAACCAAAGAATGTTTGCAGTAGATTGGACTTTTAAAGTTGAAATAAGGTTAGGCTTTGGACATTTGAATATTAAAACAAAAGAGTACAAAACAGAACAAATGACTACACCCTCACCAAAGGCTCATTATACTATGGTTGAATACTCACCTAGCCAATGCTATATAAAAGTGTAAAAGTATTTTATTCATAATAAATAGTTATACTGTTGTACGGAAGTACAAAAATTAAGTGAATAAAAATCTAAATTAATCTTTTGATGCCTTAATAATACGACCCAACTTATTTGTCCAGGTCAGGATATATTCCACCAATTACTGCCAAGTCGGTTAGATAATTTAGATTGGCAGGTAGAAATTAAATTGTTTACAATCTGTTTTCGAAATAATTGGTAACTTGTACAAGCATATTTAGTTGAGCTCAAAACTTTAAATGAGCATTTTAGTACTGTGCATGTCACTACAGTCCATCAGTCCAAATACAGCCCTGGCTGTAACAACAGAACAAGTATTCATGAGGATAAAGTGTTTTATCAGCAAATTGACTTTAGGTGTTACACATCTGGGAGAAAATGTAAGTCAATGCTTACATAACCAGTTGACAATTTAATTGTTTAGTATTACCTAGTATTTTGAGACAAAGTTTTGCTGCACCTATAAATTCAGCATTGTATTTGCATTTTTAGAAGGTCTGGGGCAAAGAAGTAGCAATAAGAAACAAATACGAAATTCATTTTATCCTGACTTCTGTCATATGTTGTATATATATATACATATATATATATATATATATATATATATATATAAAATACAGGGTGATGGTGCAAATAACTACTATTACATTCTACATTCTAGTCTCTAATACAGACAATGTCAATAACCCTAAGAAATTATTTTGCATTGACTTAGTTTGACCTAATTTTTGTGGGAAAGAGCCAAATCACTTACAAGAAATATAGCAGTTAGTCAAACGTATTTATCTGCTTCCATTTCACAAGTGAGTACTTGTAGGCATTTGGTGGCAATAGAGACACTGCATATGCGATAACTTGTATGCGCCTATTGCAGCCTTTATTGATGTCATTTGCAGTAATGATTGGAGCAAAGCTGCTACCTTACCTAGGGTTTTCTTTTGCATTCAGTCTTTAGTGTATAAATTTAGTAATGACTACTGTCAGAAGTGGGATAACATACATATTTGACCCCAGAAAACCCTAACACTGAAATCTTCAAATTCTTCCAGGGTATAGTGCCTACTTAACGTATGTCTGTTCATTTGCGCGTTAGAGAAAATTGGGATAAGCCACATAAATTAAAGAATTCCAAATACATTTTGGCTATGTTGGTTTAAAATTTCACACAGCACATAAAAAAACAAAAAAAGGCATGTCTTAACATTCATGATTTAAAATCCCCTTTATCAGATAACTGTATTCCAAACACTGAATAAAGAGAAACACCTGTTAAGCAGTTATGTAGTACTAATGAAAAGGATTGCCTATGAAGAGCACAAAGCTCGAACTTTCCTTTTCTCTGCAGTGCAGCAAAATAATGTTCCCCTCCTCCCTGGGAAAGACACTCTTCTCTGCACTTGTTAACTTTTCAGCCAAATCAGCTAACCCTGAGTGGCAACAGGCTAAGGGAAAAACATCTTTTTAAAATACAATAAAAAAATATGACAACATACCTTTACATGTTGAGTCATATTCACATTATAAATGTGAATTATTGTGTTGATGTTTTTAATAGCAGCTAAAACTGGCAAACAGTGGTTATGGCATCTTTTCTATAGTATAGTGTTGATAATTTCACATTATTGGAAAGACTCATTTGTATAATGCTAATTAATCTACGCTACATTGTCTGAATTCTAAATTTCTAATTAGTATATTGAAGGACAAATATGAATTTTTAGAAAGCAGGTATTTTAATTTATTATTGCCTTAATGTTTGCTTTTCACATTTTTTACTAGTCAGGTCTTTATTTTCTGGATATGTACAGAGAACTGTACATAAACTGTTATTATCTGCTACAATTAATTACCATTGACTCTGTCTAATTGTTTATCAACAGGTAAAAAAAATGACTGCCTTTGTGTGCATGTATAATTACAAATGATAGACTAAAAGCCTTGCTGTGTTTTATGTTTATTAGGATCTTTTCTATAGCCCTATCTTCATGTGTTTTTCATATCTCATTATCTGCCAGTCACTCTGTTTATGAAGCCCCTTGATCTTTAGGAAAGGGAGCCTTGCCTGCTGGACACATGTATGGGGCCTACAGAGAATTTACATGTATTAGCCCTGGGTCTTTCTATTGTTGGATTTTTAAGGTAAAGATAGGGGAATGAAAATCAAGGTCCATCAAGATAAATAAAAGCACCAAGACATAATGGGAGCACAGAGCCTTCCAGGATATCTACACCATGCATCCCGGGTGGCTCTGGCTGCTTCTTTGCTCCCTCCTCATGAGATCAGGGCATGCGCAGAAGGGGCATCTTTTTCACCAAGGGAAATGCATGCGCAGTGAGATCAGCTCTCTTTTTTTCCCCCTTCACAGTGGCTACATTACCAGATCTTGCTCCTGTGCAGTGCAAGATCAGGGGGCAGAGCAGGAAGACCAGAAATAAGGCAGAAGATAGCGGCACCAGGACGAAAGAGGAATCCCGGGAGGACGCGGAACCGCATCCCAGAAAGGACCAGCACCATCGAGGGATCTGCGGTATTAAAGTTAAGTGTAATATTTTTGTTTTTAGTTTACTTTTGCTTTAAGCCTGATAGAAATATGGACTGATTAAAGGCCTATCTGAAACGTACGGTGAAGACAGGTCTTTTGACATGTTTATGATGGTATATTTTGGGTGTTCATGGCATTATTGTGACTGGCACAAAAGTAAGAGGATTTATTTCCAAAAACTTGGTTGGATAATATGTTGGTTTAAAACTATAAAGCTGTGGCCTTGGCCTTTCCACAAATATATTATGGCTTGGTCCAGTGTTCTCCAACCAGGGTTCTTTCAGAGGCTGCTAGGTATTCCTTGAGCAATGAGCAGTTTGTGAATCTCAGGTGAGTTAAAACTTATATCAATCATTTTTCTGGCTAACTGTAAAGCTGACGTTCTTCTCACTGGCTAGCAATGTAACACGCATTTATCCCCTTCACCACCATACTAATATACTGTATGTTATGGATATAGTAATTAAAGCAAGGGTTCCCCAAAGACCTGAAAGTTATCTTTAGGCATTCTCCCATGTTAAAAAATTGTTGTGAAACACTGGTCTAGTGTATTTTTAGGAAGGGGGCAGGGGCATGATGGAAGGCTGGGAGTGTAGTAAAGAAAAAGTATGGTTGTCAGCAGTCATGAAGTTTTGCCAGAGTCCTGTGATAGGGCTATGCTACATAGAGTTTTGATGACTTTTGTTATCTGGTCAGCCCATGGTGTGTTTGTAATCAGCGAATTGGTACAATCTCTGATGAATCCTTGATCTAGAAGGATCTTTGTAGTGAGTAGTTTCACTTGCACGCAGGTTAAATGCCTATAAAACGCTTTGTGTTGGAGCTTAGATTTAGATTGTGTGATCTTCTGGGCAGACAGTAAGCCTGGAGGCTATGTATCTAAAATAATCCTGTAATATGGTCAAATTGCTGGAATTGGGTTTACAGAAGAACCTCCTGTTTTGTGGTTCCATTGTTTCAGTTGTAGCTGTTGGCTGGTTGCTGAAAAGCTCCCACTGCGATCCAGGGTCGCTGTAAAAACTCTGGGAGTATTTTGTGTGTTCAATCTTCTTCTGCCCTTCTATCACATTTAGAATTAAGAGCTCGAAACTACATCTTCAAGAATGGACCTGCATTTGTGCATACTACTGGGTTCAAGGTATTAGGAATTGAGAGTTATTTTGGTCCGATTATAGTCCTTCTAAATGTAGCTACTAAAAAATGTAGGTACTTAAGAAAGTTTTAACTAATCTCTAAAAAGTTTCAGCAATCTCTGTCCTTGTAGAGATTGAGATACTTCTAGTTTACCTGGTGATGCAGCATGGGTAGATGTAATGCTTGCAAGTTGAAGGTCATGATTTTCAACTTGTTTTTTTGTTTTGTTTTTTAATTCTTACAGTGCATGAAATATCACAAAAAGCAAAACTGAAGACTATGGGCCGGATTTATTAAAGCTCTCTGAGGCTGGAGAGGATACACATCAGTGAAGCTGGGTGATGCAGAAAACCCGGAATGGGTCTAGCAAATAGCAAATTAATTTAGGAACACCATTCCAGGTTTGCTGGATCACCCAGATTTACTGATGAAAGTGTATCCTTTTCAGCCTTGGAGAGCTTTCATTAATCAGGCCCTATGTTACAGATATTTTAAGAAATGTTCTCTTTTTTTTTTCTCTGATATCAAATGACCCTCTTTTAGCTTTTTAATCTTCTGATCCCGTTGTTGTACTGTAATTCCATTCACCGTCTGTGTACACTGGTTGATTTGTGGGTCCATTACACAGTGCATTTTTATAAATTACATGGTGTCCCGGTTTATATTTAATTTAACATAAAGTACAATTGATACTATTTTTAGCATTAGGTATTTGTATTACAAGCCAAAGGCAAAAGATGAAGGTGAACTATTTTAAAATAACCTGTACTTGGGGAAAAAGCATGGCACTTCTGGGCGGAATCCTACGCATTCTGTTTTTATTTAGAAATAGTATTTTTCAAAACTGCTACTTGCTTGAAACGGAATTGAAAAATAGCTTTTTTGGCATAAAACATTTTTAATATCTACTGATGCCCTGTTTTAGCCATCCTTACTTGTGGGTTCTTGACTTGGCAATTAGGTTAGGGTGGTCATATAACCTGTATACAGTATCTGCAGTATTAAAATACCTATGGAATGTGTCCACATCAGGTATGAGGATAATTATCTGACCCTTGCATTATGCAATCTACAAATTGGAACTGTGAGATTTACAGGCTGTAAGTAACTGTGAAGATATTTTAAAATAATCTTTGACAACAAAACAAAGTTTAGTAGCATTGGTATGCATGTGTTAACTTGACAATTACTCTATGACCAATTTCCTCTTATTGACAGCACACACCGATCCACATGCCTCATTCTCTGCAGTAAGGTTAATTAAGGTTTTCCTGGCCAATGAGATTTTATATTTGGACTCATAAATTTGTGTTGCCATCATAATGGGGTTACAAAATCTTCTTTAACATCTAGCTAATCATCTCTTTATGTACAATGCCTGCCGTTCATGTACAGTATAATGTACAATACCTGCCCACTGCTGTTAGGGAATTAGAATGGAGTGGGGACAATGTAAATACAGTGGCCATATCTTATGTTATCAGTGGCTGCATAATGGCCAAAGTAAAGAAAGTCCAGGAAAAGAACACTAACATGGACCACAGATATAAACTATATAATAAATATTATACATACTTGTTTCCATTGCAAAAGTTTGGATACAGTTTGATTTATGGTCAACCTATGTTCACAATAAATTTTCCCATACCTTAGAAAACCAAAAAATCAGACACAGATTGGTGCATGTGCATATGTTCATTTACCCTGCAGAGCTTCTCATGAGCTGAAAAAGAAACACTGTTTGATTTTCCTCAGTATAAACTTGAAAATCCAGAGTTCCAGCACATGTTATATTTCTGTGTTATTTCAATTTTTTTTTAATGTATGAGTCCCTGCTAGGTAGATGTACCCTCTTAAATTTTCCTTGGAACCATGGTCACAGAGATGGATGTAAAGCCAGACCATCTCTGGTGGTCATTACGCTGTGGCTCTATATTAGAAAATCTAGTTATGTAATTAATTGGCAGATATTTTACTGATTGGCATCCTTGTTTTATGTGACAAACCTTTTACAGTTTAAAAAAAATCAAACTGTTTTATAGGTTAGCAAAAAAGCTATTGCTATCACAAAAAAATGAAATGGTAGAAGGGCAAAATTATATTGCTTAATTGTTGCTGTTTCTAATAAGATGAGTGACAAAACACTTCAGAGAAGTAATATAGAGATTACCATAACAGCTGGAGGAGAAGACAGGTACTGTTATTTATACAGAAGAGAAGATTGGAAATAGGCCCTTGGCCAAATGATGTTTTTTTAGATACATTTATGAATCAGACGAGCGGGTGCCAGATCAATGTAAGGCAGTAGGGGAGATTAAATTAGCCTTTATCTTTTATTAAAAGTCATAAGCCTTTTCACCTTCACTGCTTCATGTCTGCCTGTGGGTACTGGAACAATAAACAAATTAGTTTTTACAATGTGGAGGTGGCTTTTTATGTTCTTAAATGAATAGTCAGACAACAGGAAAACAACATAAATCTACCAGGCTATCCTTTATTAAAATATTTTCTTTTTTTTTCCTCTTGCCTCTTCTTTCCTTTCTCAATCCCTGTGATTTTGTGACACCATTTGTAACTGGCTATACAGGTAGTCCCCGCGTTACATAGGAGATAGGGACTGTAGGTTTTTACTTAAGTTGCATTTGTATGTACCTCGGAACAGGTACATTATTTTAATAAATGCAATTAGGACAGATGTTTGTCTCAACATATTATTAGGCAGTGTGGTGTCAGTTACTGTATAAAATCCTCACTGTGAGTTAATCACAAACAAAGCAAAAAAAAAACTTTATGGAACCTAGACGATCACTGACTTTTGCAGCAAGCTGTGCTTTGATGATGCAAACAGAAACAACTGCAGAGTTTGTCTTGGTCATTAAAGAGTTACAAGATGTTACAGATCAGCTCATCTGAACATCACCCACAACCTCAGCTGTGCTGAAAAAAGATTTCTTCTGAAAGTCATGCAAACCCCCCTCCAAGCCTCCATCCTACATACCAGGGAGCAGGGAAGCCTGTTTATATATAGGAGTTGTCCATATGTCAGATGTCCTTAACCCCGGGACTACCTGTACTGAATTTTTTCATTTGTTTGTCTTCAATTTGTTTCAGTAGTGTTGCATTAAGGTAATGGCACCAGCCATTTTTTTGTCCAGTCATACACAACACACTAACACCACACTTGGTTTCCATGTAAAACAACATGATACAAAGCAGGGGCTTTGCTATAATGCATCTGTTGTCACACAGCATTCTAAATGGCTCTTAAAAACTGCAATCAACATACATTTGTTCTGGTATTAGCAGTATATGTACAGATGTGCTCAAGTAGCACAAGCAGTCAACTAGATGTGCTGCAATGCAAAGATAGGAAAAGAGGACAGAATGGCAAACAGAAGAGCTCTTCAGTGAGCTGCTTCTCTTTTGACTGTACAATCAAAGGTTGGGGTGGGGCCTATAAATAAAAATGGAACTACAGTACAAAAAAGATCAGCTGTCCTGGTATGTAGAGCTGTGCTGTGTTGCACAGTAGTGCAGCTGTTATGCTGGACAGGCAAAAATACAACTTCTTGGATCAGTACATTCCACCTCTCTCCATAATCCAAACCTCTGGCCCCTGTGCTTCAGATCCTTTTCATCTGGGGCTCAGGAGCTGATACCAACTAAGCTTCAGTATCTCACCTGTCCCCCAAGCAGGGATACAAGGTCCCTTGGAAGGCTAGGTGCATCAACTCCTAGATATACATATTAATATGTGTGTGTAAAATGCATTGATCATCTCAGCATTGGGGTATCATGAAGTGGTTTTTATGATGCCCCAGTTATAAAAAAGATATTCCAAATAATTGATGAATACTCGTTTGTTTAAATATACTGGTCAAAGGCAGATTTATAAATAGGAAAGCAGATATGACCAGGTTATATTTGCCAAATTACTAAAATAAAACAAATGCAATACATGCAATACATATTGAAACTGTAAGCATTGTGGAAAGTCAGTTTTCCTAAATTATGATATAGAGGAGAATTTATCGATGTGGATACACAGACATTTATAATAGAATGGTTTGTTTTGAGAAATAATATGCCCTATGTGTTCTCTTTAAATTTTCCACCAAGTCATACACCTATCTCTCACTTCCATCTCGTAAAATGTTGCTGTTCCTACTATAATAGGCAAATACATCTATATTACACTAATACATGATGTTTACTAATCTAATCAATATGTTCTTTTACCTTACTCCTTGTGGTTGGTCTACTTGATGACTGTATGTTGTTCTTTCATATTTCAATAAATGTATTACAAGAAAAAGCAGGTATAAACAGAATCACTTTGCTCTCTTTTTGAGAAAGAATTGCACAAAGCACCTTTTGCACATTATATTTGATGAACATCATCAGGGGGGCCCAAAAAAGAACAAGAGGAACTAAAGGTGTCCTAGTACTGGTGATGGTGGTGTGGGAGAAAACATGTGACAGGACTGCATGAAAGATAAATGTATATTTTGTATGTGTTATATGTACCGGTAATTGTTTTTGTCTTTTTTTAATTCTTTTTACAAATTGTACCACTTGCTTTCAGTACTGAATTGGCTATCAAAGCAGTGGCTTATACACAATACATTGAAAAGTTTTAACATTAAAAAAAAAACAATTTTGTCCAAAATCTATTATAGTTACCCTTTAAATAATCCTCACTGCAGTTTCCTTGCCAAATGAAAGCAGGAAACTGTCCTTGAAACACAGAATAGCTTTGTTCTATTCTACCATGTATTCTTAACAGTACTATTGTGAAGCTCCATAAACAGTTGTAACAAAAAGTATGGGCACCCCAATCAGACCATCAGAACATAAATTTCAATGCTAAAAATACATTTTTTGAACGTAAGAATTCTATAAAAACAGATACAGTTACTTTATAAAACAGATATTATCTAAAAACAAAATATATATTAATGCAAAAAGACAAAGGTTGGTTTAATATAGCCGCCCCTTTTTAAGATTATAGGCATCATTGCATAGATTAAATATTTTGACAATTATTGCAGCACTATATATATTATATAATAAATTTAAAAACCCTGTTTTTTTTATAGCAGTGTACGTCCCTGAAAAGTGTATGTAACAGCTGGTAACTAGGATTCTTGTATGCTATTATCTACTGAAATAAGGGCAATGCTGGCAGTCAATTTTATCTGCAATGTAAAAGCTCATCCGCACAACCATACAGCTAAAAAAATTCACGTACAATAACCACTCGTTTAGCCAGTAGGTTTACCTCCAGCAGATAAAGATACAATGATGATGAATTTCATCCCATTACACTTGTAGTATGATTAACCTATATAGCTGGGCTTAAATTTAGTTAAATGTTACAATTTTCACATAAGGATGTATCCTGTCCACAGACAATAATTTTGTGGGATGAACCGGTATTGACACTAAACCTTGGTCACTTTCTAACCCAACCTTCCTCAACTTTTTAACCATGGAGGAATCCCTAAAAAATGTCCTTTCGCAGGCAGGCCCTCTTACAAAATAGTTATATTTGCAGTTTATGACACATCAACATAATCATCAAGGTATAAAAAGGTTCTAAGAATTAGTAAAAGAATGAAAAAAGGATAAGAGGAAAAATATGAAAAAAAAGGCAGGTGGTAGACCTAAAGGCAGGTGGTTGTCACCCAGGACTAATTATATTCCAGCCCCTCCTGCTTTGTAGATAAGAATTATTACAGTGAAAATCTCCATTATGTTGGTGATTAATGAACTGTCTTGATCAAATCATTATTTCTGTTTTCATCCTAATTTGCCAACAATTTCAGGTTTGTGGTTTATGTCCCAGCCAACTAATCTTGGGGGAAAAAGTTTGAAAGTCTTTCCCTATCACTACTGTTAATACTCAAGGTGACCATGGTAATGTCTATTTTGTGCCCCTCTGAACATAAACATCCACTTTCACAGGAAAACTAAACCTAAGAATATATTGTAGCTTCAGAAAGATCAATGGCACCATCAATGTGCAACTTTGCATCCTCATCCTTGTACAAGTGTGCAGAGTTATGGACCTGCATACACCCTTTCCAAAAACTACAATGATGCAATGTGGGTCATTGATGCAGTAATGCTACCCCTTCTTTAGGATAAAGAAAGCACCTGTTGATTTTGCCAAAAATGCAGTGTCTATGTTGCTTCCTGCAAACTGCCCTGGAAGGTTTATCTTATTTGTGTAAACTACCAATCTCCCCATGTGTCATAATATGCAGATAAACAAAGGCTACCAAATCCAAAGGCAACCAAGGCTAACCTCCATGGATACAATGAAGGGGAGGGAAATTATGTAATTCTTTAGGATTTCAAGGTAAAAGAAAGGGAAATAAACCTGAAAAAAAACAACTGCAGTCACATCTGGAAGGACTGGAAAGCTGCAATAAATCAAATTGCATTTTTTTTTTTTGGGGCGAACATGTGCTTTCAACAAACCAAAGGTGCACTTGTCTGTAGAAAACTTTGAGAATAAATTCTGCCAATAGATTGTACCTGCAAGGCTAGCTTTTACTGTTGAAAGATCAAACCAAACCTGCTGCAATGATTTTTTTTTTATCCTAAATATTTTGGATCTGTGCCCATTTGTGTTAGAATTATTTAGATCACACATTGATATAAGTATATGATATATAAGTATGAGAATATCAAGGTGAGAGAATGGCATTCATAGATAAAAGGCAAATTTGACGGGTTTTATTTCAGCAAACAAACCCAGAATCAGGCCACAGAGACAGAAAGATTAATCAATGAGTACTTTGCAACACTGCGGGTTTCTTTTTGCTTGGACTGACAGTGATACATCTTTGTTCACAAAGGGGTCAATGCAATGTAATCACACAACTTTTTTTTGCTGCTTGTCTGCTTGTGGAAGCAGGGTTCAGAACCTTGAAATTAGGTTTTAATACACATTACTATAATCATCTCCACAAACTGCTGTAATTTATAGTTAAATGAGTGTTTTTAGATTGCTGTCTGACAGCTTTAAAGTGATGCACCTGCAGAGGTCGCGCCTGGACTAATTGCTTTGCTCATCGATTTAGAACACGCAAAATTAACTGCGAGGCCAGCATCCGTGGAAGAAGAGAGATTGCAATGAAGCAAAATTATTTTATTACAGATTGCTGCTTCCTCTACACTCCCCTAGTTTATACATGCGTCAAAGTCAAGAATAACTAAAAAAGCCAGGGCCTTATTTACCAAATTGCGTTTACAGGTCAGCGCCTAGGGTAAAAGGGGGCAGCCTCATAAGATATTAACCATCTGCATTTGGCTTCTACTTATGATGGTTGTGTCTCAAATAACCACGTATTCCAATGATGCTTTGAAAAAAACTAAACTAAAAATTGGGAATTTAGCAGCAAATAGGCTCAGCAGTAAAGTTTAAACATATTTAGCACCCACCCAGCAAAAGTATATTATAATGGTAAAATAAAACATCTATTTTCATTACATACTTTGTTTTGGATTCCAATATGCATTTACTGGGTCTCTGTCTATCCTATGTTGGCAAATCATTGTTGGTATCATTCATATTCCTTAAAATAGAAATATTCAGGTTATATATTGATATATGATATACATATATTTCCAAATGACTTATTACAAATGTTTAATTTTACATATACCCCTCAAAAAACATAAAAATACGTGTCATATTGCTTTCCATTATTTCTCCCTAATATTCCAAAGGCGAAATTACAGTGTTAACCTTCCCTTTTTTTTTTTAATTCACAGTGTTTGGCATGAACACTGAATCAGGTAACCCAACTCATTTCACAGATTTGTTCCTCTGCTTCTTCAGGGGACAATATGCTTTATTTATTAGGAACCTTAAAAGCTTTAGGATTTGCCAGCATTAAATCAAAATGCAAAAGGAAATCTTACATTTTCAGTCTTAGCCATTTTTTTGCCAAGGGGCAACAAGATAGAGCAGATGTTCTTACAAGGCTTAGAGACATGATGAATGTAGTCTATCTCCCTCTTTAAATCAGTTAGAAGGCAACTCCAAACCTCTCTTTTTATTCTGGATGATAAACACCTGTATTATATTGTCTTTCATACCTAAAGGATGTGGGTTGAATAACAATAGTTAAGGCAGCATGCTGCAGGGGGCAGTTCCAGAGATAAGGTGAATATTGCAGAAAACACAGGTTGTTTTGTTGTGTTTGATTTTCATTTAATGATAATTAGGCTGAAAAATACATTGGCCTTAAGCTACCTACACACATCCAATGCTTCTCGTCTGATAATCAGCTCAGGGCCGATACCGGATGAGAATCTGGCGTGTGTACAGCTCCCGTCATCCATCGTTCGAATTACCAACTTGGCGGATCCATGGACGATGGACAACAAACAATCCTAATGAAAGTAAAGGGAAGAGAGCGCAGCAGGGTGCCGCTCTGTCGTTCTCTCCATATAGCAGAACGGTGCTGTATGTACATCACTCGTTCATGCATGGTGCAGTCCTTAGTCATTGGAAAGCATCCTGAAAGATCCTATTCAACGACAATTATTGCACATGTGTACCCAGCTTTAGGTTCATCTATCCCTCACACAAATACCTGGGGTTCCTCCAGGTCTTGCTGGAAGTATTAGCCAATTGGTGCCGGATTTACACGGATCACGTTTTGGCAGTCAGCGAGGCAGCAATTAGCCAAGCCTGCAGGATTAAGGAGCATATTTTTATAATAAGCAGGTGGAGCAGAAATGAAATCAAAAAAGTCCATTTAAACCCGTATTGTATGATTTCTTCCATTTTCTGCCATAGGAAAGACTTTGGCTTTAAAACAAAAACAAAAAGAAAGCCTTCAGTCTGATCTCAGATTTAATGCTAGTGAAGGCACTACAATAAAAAGACAAGTATAAATATATCTGAAATCTTTTAAAGCTGTGAATTTACAGCAAAAGAAAAATGCTTATATCAAATGTGAAGAAGGAAAGAGGAGCTACTGCTCTGATTTCCCACAAGAACTGATAAACAAATAAAACCAAGCACTATAAGCCTTCCTCTGCAGTATGACACAAGAAAAAATGGAGCATAAACAGAACTCAAAGCATGAAAGGGAAATTGTAAACCAACCAGTTACATAGAGTCAAGCTAACAGAGGCTGCAAGAGTGCTGCTGCTATTGAAAGCAAAACAAGAACATGTTATAATTCAAAGATAAAACAAAGTAAGACATACATTTGTATGTGAACTTTTTTCACTTTTCTAAATAAAATAAGACATATGAGGCACCACGCAAAGCTAGTAGTAAATACCAAGGAGAAGAAAGGAACAGTCACTCTCAGCTGTAAGAAGGCACGTAAAATATATATGTATATGAAACACAACATATATCTCATCAAGTTTATTACAAAGAATATACCAATATTTTGAACAAGCTCCCTTCCACATATAGATGTATTTTCTTGAAAACAAACTAAATGCCCAACAAATTGCCCTGACTGCCTTGCAAACTACCATCCTAAGCAAAATGGCAATGGTGCCAAATATACCCAATCTAGTTTTTTAATCCAAAAAATGCTATGCCTGTCTCCAAAATTAATGAAGCTAAGCATGTATGCACATTGCCCTTTCCAAAAAACCTACAGAGATGGTCATGCCTGATTTTCCATGTTTGTCAGGAATATGATTATTCATGTCTGCGATTTTTGAGATGAACATTGTAGTGAGCAAAAGGCAGTAAAAGACACCTAGACTTTACCAGGCAAACCTGCCACAGACACATTTTTAGACAAATTTAGCAAGCTGATAGCCCAACATCAGCCAAAAATTGCAGTGCTTTTTTTTCTATTTTTTTGCAATCGCTAACATTGACCATATTGATTTCTTTACTGATTTTGCTTTAAACACCAATAAAGAATGGACCAAAGGCTGTCTGTAAGTCCAGACATCAGTATTTGGTTCAAGGTCATGACTTAATGGGACCATTATCAAAACCAGAAAGGTCTCCTTCTCCTCTCTAATAATTATCCTAAGTTAGGACATGTGGTGATACAAAATACTGATTGCTTTTGTAGCACATATAGCATGATTAGCTATGTCTATGTTTGCATGCTTGAGTTGGTCAGAAAGGAGAGCTTCAGTGTAGGTATATATATTAATATATTTTTATATATTTATAAGCCTGAAATATCAAATTCCAAAGACATTTTAGTGTGGAAATGCATTACACTTTGGAAAACATACCTATATTCATTGTTCTAAATGAAAAGGTATTGGATTTAAGAAAAAGTAGCACTTTCATAAAGAAGACACTCAACCAAACCTCTTACAACCAGAAGCATCACATACTGTTCTGTCAACAAACAACTCCTGCTGCTATAAAAGATAAAAGCTGTGTTAAGAGGCTCTCCCAGACTGAGTGTCCTGAGAAAAATGTCCTTTTGCACCCAATGAAACCATCCCACATTCTCCATAATGATACAACTATAAAATCTTCAGATTAACTACCATAAAACTGTCAAACTACAATTTTATGCCCTTTAAATCAATACTAATAAAGTCTAGAAAGATGTTCAGTTATCTGTCATCCAGCTTTGTAGTTAAAAAATGAGTTGTTAGGACTGGGTGCATATCTATTTCTTCAGTACTGCTTCTATGAAGGGAGGTTACTGCCCATGTTTTCACATGGCTGGAGAGTATACATTTTCACCAGTGAACCTGGGTGATCCTGCAAACTTGGATTGAATTTGGTCCAGGATTGAAAACATTTGCTAATCCATTCACCCAGCTTCACTAATGAAATGTATCCTGTCCAGCATTAAAGAGCTTTAATAAATCAGGTCTTTTGGCTCTGTTCTTTAAGTTCCTCAGTGAACTGAGCAATCTTTTTTGAAAAAAATCATTTGATCATCTGTTACCTCTAGCAGGGCTGGTTTTAAAGAAACTGAGGCCCTGGGCAAGAAACAGATCAGGACTCTATCAATGCTGCATGCCCTCTGACATGACGGGTTTATAAGGTACAGAATACTCTGCTCATTTGCGTCTTTCTACCTTTCTGATATAAATCACTTAACAGTTAAAGAGGAACTAAACTGAAAAGTAAAAAAAAGAAAAATACACTTATCTTCAATTCCGCAGGGCAGTCGGATCCATCCGGGGGTGTCTTGCATTGGGTCCCGCGTCATTCCGGCATCCACCCCGGAGCCGGCGCTCTGGGCACCGCCATCCTCCCCTCTTTTTTTGGGTTCCTCCTCCTATGTCACAAGATGCTCAGGCATGCACAGAAGGAGCACCCAAGAGCCTCCCAGGATGCGTGACAAAGGCATGACGTAGGTAGGCTGTGCGCTCCCATACATTCTCGATCACCTAGGGCAGGGGTCGGCAAACTTTTTAGACTACTAGGCCATTTCAGGGGGTCAAGAAGGCCAGATCCAACAATAAATAACTAGAGGGGCGTTAGGCCAGATTGAAATACTGGCTAGGCCTTTTCCGGCCTAAAGGCCAGAGTTTGCCTACCTCTAGCCTAGGCAATCGAGAATTAGAGGGTGGTGCTGCACCTTTTTTTAAAAAAAAAACAAAAAAAAACAAAAAAAAAACAGAATTTTTACCCTACATAAAAGGGTTGTCCAACCTTTTATGTAAAGTGAAATTTCTGAGTTTAGGTACACTTTAAGCAGATGTTTGAGAGATCGTACTGAGTGAATCTTTAGAGTTTAAACTCCGCAAGGGTTTATCAAATCTTGTTTGAAATTTTCCAGATTCAAATTTAGAGATGAATCCCAATAAAGTCTATTTAATGAATTGGGTTTGTGAATCTTGTTGGTGAATTTTAATGGGCAAATGTTAGGAAAGGTATTGGAAAGCTAGGTACTGCTACAGGGAACATGTATCATTAAAATAAAAAAACAAAAAAAAACAAAACAGAAGAGAATAGAAAGGATCTTTCCTGTCCAATGCTTGCTTGTACCATCCTGTATTCTCATTGGCGCCTCTTTTGGGAATGCTGACTGGTAATTTACCATAGGAGGTCAGATCTACTACTGCCTGGTCCAATTACTGTTTCTCATTGTGACAGTTTATAGACCCTTTGAAGACCCTGTTGATGAACAGCCTGTTCACATGTGCACATGTCACCTGGGCAGAGACTGGTCTTTTCTGCATAACACATCTGCACTATACATACAGTATAAACATACACATACCCCTGCACTACACACAAACATGCACACCATCGAAACATTACACATCATCTAAACATTACACATATCAGTGTACTATATAAATAAATGTGAACTATATACATAAACATACAGACAAACATATCTGAACTATACATACAATTACAAGCCGCCCCTATCCGAGGCACATTTACAGAGCATAGAGGTGCTCCCTTTCTTGAACTATGTAGAGTCCTTGTTTCTGCAACACGAGTTAAGGTTGGACAGTGCCTAATGTTGTTGTTACATTGCTCCAGATTGTTAGAGAAGGTTACAAACGGTCCAGCTCTTTAGGTGTGGAGGAAATTGCAGCAAGGTGAGCAGGTCTCCTGGTAGGCATCAAAAGTTGTTTATATGTACAATTTTAAATGTACAAATGTACAATTTCAGACTAGTCACTGTATATTTAGTGCACTTTAGTCATTCTACTAGTAGTAAGGTACATACAGGGAAGGGTTGATGGAAGCCAATTGTTTATTAGCAGTATTTTGAGTTACATTTGGTAGTTTCACTGATCCTCACCACTCTTGGTTGCTTTGAGTAAAAGCCAAAGTTTTGTGGACAATGCACCATTCATCTTTTCTGTAGTCACAAATATGTGCACATTTGGAATTTAGGTGTTTTAAAGCTCCAGGTAAAAAAACTAAGCTATCCATGTAGTATGGCTGTCCCTGCACTGTATGGATTAAATGCTGATTTTTGTCAAGGGGAACTTGAAAATAACACTTTTTCTTGCCTTATACCTAGCTCCTTTTGGACAACCAGTCCCCCATATTCTTTTTTTCTGTTGTGATGGGTCACAAGCCAGACATCATCACTTACAAGGCATGCCAATCCTCCAACAACATGCCCTTGTGGAAAACCCCACCAGGAGAGTGGAGACTGTTGTGCCCACAAAGAGAGGGTATGGGTCAATTTCATATTGATACCTATGGATTTAGTATAGGATGTCCAACATGGTCATAATGGTTTGATAGTCAGGTGCCCACAAACTTTTGTCCATAGAGTGTATCCCTTGAACATTAGGTTAACCAAGGTCAATCTGGTGAATAATCCACCCTGGAGGTATAGTGCTGAATTTGGGCATCATGGTTCCCTAGGCACACCTGAATAATAATGCTTATTTGTAAAGGCTATGCCTCCTTGTGTTGTTATAACTGTAAAAAAATGTGAAATGTACAATTTAATCCTGGGACCCTTGAAACTGGTTCAGTGGTGACCTACAGTAAACACAATTCTGGGGTTACCTGCGATGCACAGTAAATTTAAAATTATTTTATGCACATTAATCCGACCTACCTATATTTAAATATAATAGAAATAGTCACTATGACTACAGTGATGCTGATGTTCCCTTAGCTGCAGGAGTTCTATGAAACATAAATGAGCAGTATATTAAAAAAGAAAATATGAAAAGGTTAATCAACGATGAAGGTGACCGGAAAGTACAGAAAGTAAGAAGAGCAAGCACAGTCATTTTAAGGAATGATACCCAACCTTCAGAACAAAATAATCATGAAAATCAGTAATGATTCACTGTGGAAAATGTTTAAGGTAATGAAACCCAGGTGGGCAGCATAAAGTTTTCTAGTGCTCTTGTTACTTGCTAGCTGACCCTGTACTGGGGCATACATTCTATTTTACTGATCTCAATGTCAAATCTCAGACAGCTACTGCTCCAGAATGAATGGAGTGTACCAACTCCATAACTGTCTGCACTATTACACTACACTGCAATTATACTGTGTGTATATACAACATTTATTTTTAGTTTTATTAAGATTAAAGAATTTAAATTAAAACTTTTATCATGCTATGTCCCTGGCTAGGTGGAACCACAGACAGACACAAAGTGATTGGAAATCCAAAATTGTAGAGCTGTCATCTAAAAAAGTAAATGTAAATCTTCCAGTGAGGACAGAAGAGTGGAATTTTCCTTAATTTAATATTTATTCTTACTTTCTATAGCACATGAAGTGATGCAAAAATAATTCTAAAACTAGAAAAAAAGTCTGCCTACTCGCAAGCTTTAATATGTAAACTTCAAACAGACATTTAATGCAGGCAGATAACTATCTGGGAACCTTAGTTCTGCCATTCTCGCATATTGCAAAATGTCATTGTAAATTAACACATATATGTATTTATTTATACCCAGGATCTAACCCAAGACTTTAGGGAGGCCTGACTATGTCCAGCCGGAGTTGAACAGAAGCTCAAGCTTGGTGGTCATTGGTAGTAAAAAAAAATGCTTTAGGGTTAGTGGTCAATGGGCATAAAAAGTGATCTGGTGTCTTTGGTCAGTGGCTGGAGAAAGGTGTTGATGGAATGAATGCATAATGTTGTATTGTCAGAGGGATGGTGTCAGAGGGATAAATAGTGCCCCATCAGTGGTTTCAGTGGGTGGTATAGGGCCTTGTTAATGGTGTCAGTGGGAGGATTGTGTCCCATCAATGGAATCAGTTGGAGCAATAGTGGCCCATCAATGGTGCTAGTGGGAGGAACAGTGGCTCAATAATGGCGTCAATAGGAATTGTGTCTCAAAAGCTGGTTAAAGGCAAGCAAATGCCAGTATTGGACATATTGAGCTGTAGCACATAATTATAAAATATTTCATTTGCAACAAATTTATGCTCACTGTAAAGTGCCATAAAACAGCCTACACAAAATGTTTTTAAAAGCCACAGGTTAAAATGTATATTCAATCCTCATAACCACAAGAATAATTATGAGAAAATAATTATAGATGTGCTGTTCGTACTATCCACCAGAAGAAATAGAAAACATATGCTAATTTTCAGATTATTCTGGCTCAGTCTAATTGTTCATATTCAATGCATGATGTGCAGAGTATTACACAACCAGTCAATAGGAGCTTTAATGTAAGCCCAATCCCTACAATCTTGTAAAGGGTTTTATTTGTTAAAGTCATTTTGATTTTTAATAAAATTTTTATTTCAAAACATTTTTAAATTTCATTACAAAAAACACTCTAATCCTACCAGGATGGTACTTGGTTGGGCACTTTGGCACTAGGGTGAAAGGGTGACATCACTCTTGCCATTGTTTCTTAATAGTGTGCCTGTGCGACTAAAAATGTCGTCCAATTGGCTTCAATGGAGATTGAAGTGGCACTTTCAGCACACATTAAGCAGGCATGAACAACTGTTTTCACCATCAAAAAACAGTCTTTACAAATGCCACTAGGTGCAGGGAGATAGAAAGAGACTACACACAACATGCATGGAATTGGAAGCACTGATGCAATGAAGGATGATTAAAAAGGTGAGAATGTGTTTTATTTAAAAAATGATGATTGTTTAGGATGCACAGTGAATTAGAAAACTAATTGCTACTAAGACACAATTTTAATCTACTTCTGTATAAAGTTGCTGAGGTAAATATATATCATATGCCTAAATTCAGTAAATGTTAGGATCACTATGGTGGGAGATTAGCTTCAAATGCACTCAATGCAGAGCGGTACATTCAATTTTAAAGTACTTTTACCACTTTTACTAAAGAAATATCAATAAACAAAATCAAGGGTTTCTCCCACATGGGGGATCAAAGTCACCACAGCATTATATAATGAATACAAAATTTAGCATCATGGCTTTCTCTCCAGGCCCCACAGACCTCAACATACAGCCTCTTTGCCTTAGCCGCATGGCATTATGCTGCAACTGTCACCAGATTAAAAGGCCTGTGCCTCTTTAAAATCAATGGCCAGGTGCTCTAGAGCCATTCTCAGTTCCTGGCCTGGACAAGTGGAGGAGTCCCTTCCATTGTTTCCAGGACACTCCAGGCCTGGATCCCAAATGAAGAACTGCAATTCTATAGCGACACAGTTACTAATAGCCCTATCTAGATTCTGTAATTCCTTTTTCAGGATAGGGAGCGGTACATGATGCCATCACTATTTCTCATATATAAGGTGAAATAAAAGATCCCAATGTACATTTTGTGTGTTTATATATATATATATATATATATATATATATATATATATATATATATGCTTTATCATAAGTTTTTTTGGTGAGCCAACTTGATTAGCCACAGACCACTCACAAAACTGAAAAAAGAATGCAGGATAACTACAATTATTTGATTGGCCAGAATGAATTTCAGTTTATGGGAACAGGTAATCAAATGCTGCAGCATACGCATGACTTAAGGCCTTTTTACCAATCTGAGTTTTTTTTATCTCAGCAAAACAGATGGACATAATCAATGCAATTCTACTGTTTGGTCGAGAGGAGTTACAATTACAAATGCGCTTTGAATAAATCACTAAATACATTTTCAATGACTTTCTAGGTAGTGTAGCAAGGATAAAGAGGACAACCACAGAGCTTCCTAAAGTATTTAATGTCAGTTTTTGGTTCCCTTTAAACCAACACACTACAATATCTCCTTGTTCTCTTAGTCCATAAAAGCCATTGTTTCCATACACTGCACTTATGATGGTCAATAAGCCTGATGCAGCTATGTGCAAGATGGAATATGTGACTGTATAAAAAAAGACATAATTTGCATGTACAATACCCCTTTTTTATTGTGATGCAATGAAGAGATGTAGATTACTACTATTTTAGGATTCTACTTTCACTTTTCGCGTTCCATTTCGCGTTTTGGGGATAAAGTGCCGCCTTACCTTGTCCTTGTCCTTGTCTAGTTATTCTTTTTTTACTTTCTTTACAAACTGTAACTTTCATTCCCAAGATAGATCACTGTGCTGGATACGTCAGAAGAAGACACTATGACATTGACAAATGGACACAAGATGTAGGACTTTGATAGACTTTTATTTGCAATCCAACTTCATGGAACACAGTCCAGACAAGGACCAGAATATATATTTAGTAACAGAAGTAAAACATATATTTAATAGATGGCCTTTGCAGGGGCACAGTTTTTAAAGCCTGTCCATTCAGCATTCAGATGGACAGCAAAACAGAAAGAAGGTCTCATAAGCTGATAATAACTGGAGCATCCATATAAATAGACAGGTCTACATTTCTGAACTGTCACTCAAATGACTTTACTTTGACCACATTTTTAAACAAGTCTCATGCCTCCAATGGAATCTCAGGATGCAGACCTTGAGCACAATGTAAGTTTAGCAGTGCACATGTTAGTATTTCCATTATTTCCCAACAGCAGATTACTAGAACTGAATAAATAAAAGAGCTTGGTGCAAACATAAAACAGAAAACAAAGTGCTAGATGTGCTACCAATGTATGCTTTTCCTTTTCACTTCTCTTTCTCTAAATATTAGATTGTGTGCATCGGTGCCTCTACTAATGACCGCAGCCCTTTGCACCATGATATCCACATGCCTGGCCTTTGCAATACCCTCAGTTAACTGTTAACTGTAAAATTTAAGTAAATGTAACATTGCAAATTATTACATGACTTGTGCTTGTTACAGAAAAACGTGCAAGGATGCATTCAGTCCATATTAGTATGATCATAATAATCAAAGTTTATATTCCCACTGCCTGTGCCACTGTTCTTTGAATTCAAGCGGCCTCTAGTAAATTTTACTGCAGCGACTGAAGCAACAGAAGTGTTGTCACCCGGCAAGCTGACCAGCAGTTTTTCTACAGCTATAGCTGCTACTGGGGATATGCTAGAGACTCACATTCATACAGTTAGCATCCCTACTCTCCAACCCGGAGCCCGACTACCCCTGCTGCTATGGAAAAGGTATCTCTCTCTTTGAATTCTTCTGAAATAAGTGAAGATGAATGGGACTGGAGGGCTCATCTTAGGGCTTTACCTACTAGACAAGACTTGGATCATATTTAGATAGGCTGGAGGCAAGTTGCAAATCAGAGTTCCAGGCTTTGCAGCCCTCTATACAGCAAGTTACAGCTACCACGCTTACGTTACAAATAGCCTATTCTGACCTTACTACTCAGATGGCAACTCACAGAAAATTATGCAGAAAACCATAACAGGCGTAATAATATCCGCATAAGGGGGCTCCCAGAATCTGTCCCTAACTCGGGTCTTCATTCTGCAGTCTGTTCTACCTTTGCCTTACTGTTAGGGGCACCTCCAGATGTGAACCTAGAGACTGATAGAGTCCACAGGAGTTTAGGACCACAGTGTAAAGATCCCCAACGACTGAGGGATGTGCTTTGCAGGATCCATTTTTACAGGACTAAAGAAGATATAATGCGCAAAGCTAGAGATGCAGAACCTATTGAATATTGAAGGCGGGTGCACGCCTTCAATTGCTCTTAGATTTGTCCAAGTTTACATTGAATCAACAGCATGCCCTTAAGCCTCTTCTTGCTGTTCTGAAAGAAAGAAACATACCCTATAGATGGGGCTATCCATTTCACATGAATATACGCAAAGGGGGCAAAAAATCATATCCTTCGATCCCCTATGGATCTTCCTCAGGTATTGATGGATCTACAGCTTCCTCCTGTTACTTTAACAGAATGGCCATCAGCAATGCCTTACTTACATAGAAGCCCTTCTGCTATCCCTACCTACCCTGTGCAACATCTTTCACCTTGTACATCTTGTATACCTCTAGAAGTTGCAGCACAACATATGGTTGGCACTGGCCTCCAGCAAGAATCATCTCCTTCATGAAATCTTTAAATCATGCTGAAGACATCTTAACTTTATTTTGGACAAATTGTTTCAGTATTGAAGCTGCAGCAGATCATATGGCTGGCACTAGCCTCCAGCAAGAACCATCTATTTCAATGCCATCTTCAAATCTTGCTGAAGACAGCTTAATTTTATTTTAGACAATTGGTTCCAGTATTGGTAGATATGTTCTTTTTTTTATATCTGTATAATTTTTTCTCTGATTCCCTAATACATCTTTTTCACTGATTTGCTAGAAACCCAGTATGGCTATGAGTGGGCATTTTAACTGCCGATATATGGTGTGAATATTATTGAGGATGTCAATGAATAGATGTTATGTAATATGTTTCATTCTCTTCCACTTCATACTTTGGTGGCTCACCAGATTCAGGTGCATGATGGGGTGGAGACTGATTAGTATATGTCTACCTATTTAAATATCCCGGAAGTTTCTTTTGGAACTTTGATTTTATCTTTGTTGCTCCATACTTTAATTTTTCTTCTTTATTGGTCTAATATTGATGCTGTTTATATGTTATACAATGCTGGTTTGATAATAGGTCTACAGTTTATTTTTAACTAGAGATAAGTGAATTTCTCAAAAATTCGATTCGGCTGGTTAGCCAAATTTTTCAAAAAGATTTGCTTCGATCCTGCTGAAGACGTCTAGAGGTGGCGGCAGCATCAGAAGGCTACAGAGTGGCACAATGAGAGAGTCTGGAGATGGCAGCAGCATCAGGAGGCTACAGAGTGGCACAATGACAGAGTCTAGAGGTGGCGGCAGCAGCAGCATCAGGCGGAGACCACAGAGTGGCACAATGACAGTGGAGGTGGCGGCATCATCAGAAGACCACAGAGTGGCAAGATGAAATAGTGTGGAGATGGCAGCAGCAGCATGAAGAGACCACAGAGTGGCAAGGGGACATAGTGTGGAGATGGTAGCAGCAGCATGAGGAGACCACAGAATGGCAAGGTGACATAGTGTGGAGATGGCAGCAGCAGCATCAGGAGACCACAAAGTGACATGGTGACAGAGTGGGGCGGTGGGTGGCAACACCAGTACCTGCTGACAAAGGTGGGTGAAAGAAGGAGCACTTGGCATCTGCTGTGTGGCATTAGGCAGGTGGCAGC
This sequence comes from Pyxicephalus adspersus, assembly GCF_032062135.1. Lineage (NCBI taxonomy): Eukaryota > Metazoa > Chordata > Amphibia > Anura > Pyxicephalidae > Pyxicephalus > Pyxicephalus adspersus. The sequence continues at coordinate 77,444,792 of NC_092871.1, forward strand.
ATCACAGTAGTAGCTGAGGCAGGTAGCCAGAAGAAACCGGTCTCTTTTGTCAAGGTTTGGGTCAGACGGCATGGATCATCTAATCAGATGCATCAGGCATTGGTGGGTGGAAGTCCTGGCTGATCCACGCCTGATTCATCTTGACAAAGGTCAGTTTCTCCACATTTTGGGTGGACAGGAGAGTTCTTCTTGGGGTAACTATGGCCCCTGCCACACTAAACACCCGCTCTGATGCCACACTACTGGCCAGGCAGGACAGCTTTTGCAGGGCAAACTCGGCCAGTTGCGGGCACAAATCCAGTTTAGCTGTCCAGTGGATCTTCAATGACGGCTGGCAGGGTGCACTCCGAGTATGTCACCACCTGCTGGTTCAGGTTCTGCTCCATGTCTAGCTGCTGGTGAGTAGTTTCTTCACTATGCAGGTGAAGAAAGCTGCTCATTAGCGACTCTAGACTCAGGCTGCTGCTGATGGAGCTGGTACTGCTCCTGCCACCCCACCCCACCCCTCCCCATCAGCCATGGGAGTGGAACGTGAGCGCAGAGGGCCCCCCGGTCAGACCTGCGAGAGGATGGACAATGGCGCAGATAGGCAGCGGCCAACTGACTACATAGGATGTCTCTGTCGTAGTTCAGTTTGTCCTCCCTCTCAGCGTGTGTAAAAAAGGACCCCATTTTGCACTGGTAGCGAGGGCCCAACAAGGTGGAGAGCCAGGTGACAATTCGGCTGTCACTACGCAAGCAAGTGAGCATGCAGCGGCCCATTTGTGCAAGTGACTGGGAGGGACTCCCTGCCTCCACCTCCACTGCATACTGCCACGGTGTGTCTGGGTCCTCTGCCTCGTCTTCCTCATCTCCCTCCTGCTCCTTTGGAGGCTCCTGCTCCTCCTCTCCTGTCAGCTGAGTAGAAAAAACACCCATTTCACTATACATTGCCTGTGCTCCAATGTCCTCCCCCTCTTTTTCCAGTTCAGCTCCCACAGGGCTCATATGGCCGTGAGATCTAGACGCCACATTTCCAGTACCCTGACCAGCCAGATTTATCAGCATCTGTTCCAGGACATGAAGCCGTGGAATGACGTTCTTCATCCCGTAGTCCTGGCGACTGACAAATACCGTGGCCTCCTCAAAGGGCCTGAGGAAACGGCAGGTGTCACGCACGAGCTGCCACTGGCTGACATTGAAGTTACACATGGGAGTACTCCTATCCACTTGGATCATCAAGAAATCGATAAATGTTGATGGCCTTTCTCTGTTCGTATAGTCGGTCCAACATATGGAGAGTGAAATTCCAACGGGTGGAAACGTTGCATATCAGCCTAAGTTGGGGGATGCAATTTTGCCGCTGCAGCTCAAGGAGGGTGTGCTTTGTGGTGACAGAGTGGCTAAAGTGCATGCAAAGCTTCCTGACCATTTTTAGGATGTCTTGCAGATGGGTGGAAGACTTCAGGAACCGCTTGACAACCAGATTGAACACGTGTGCAATGCAGGGCGCATTGCTCAGCCTTCCTTGACGCAGCGCCAACATCATGTTCTTCCCGTTGTCCGTCACCATGGTTCGGATTTTGAGTTGTCGCAGAAAAAGCCAGGATTCGATTTCTTTATGAATCACACGGAGCAGTTCCTCCCTTGTGTGACTCCATTCACCCAGGCAAACCAGGTGCAGAACAGCGTGACACCGCCGTGCCCTGCACATGTGGTATGCTTGAGGGGCACTGTGAATTCTCACTGCAGTGGAGGCTGAGGACATGGTGGAGGATGAGGAGGCAGAGTAGTTGCAGGACCAGCGGCGTGAGAACGTGGAGGCGGAAGCAGTGTCACCTGGCAAAGTTCCTGGTGTGGCTGTGCAGGAACCACATTGACCCAGTGGGCCGTAAAGGACATGTATTGTCCCCGACTGTAGTTACAGCTCCACACGTCGGCGTTGCCGTGCACTTTGGCAGACACCGACAGGCTCAGGGACTGGCCCACCTTCTGTTCTACATATTTTTGCAGGGCTGGTACTGCCTTTTTCGCAAAGAAATGATGGCTTGGGACACTTCACCTCGGTTCGGCACAAGCCATCAGTTCTCTGAAGGGTGGAGAGTCCACCACTTGGAAAGGGAGGGACTGAAGCATTAGCAACTTTGACAGGAGCACATTTAGCTTCTGCGCCGTTGGATGAGTGCACGCATACTGTTGTCTCTTGGCAATTGCTTCGGTGATCGATTGCTGAAGGAATGACTGACCAGGAGTAGGAGGAGCAGGAGCATCTGGACCAACAGAAGATGGAAATGACATACAGATCCCTTCGGCTGAGGTGGTGGAGCCTTGACTGCCTGAAAGCCAGTGCGTGCCACTGGGTGATGCAGCGGTTGCTGCGGCAGGCTGGACCACCACATCCGAGCCACGGCTCTCCCAGGCCACTTTATGGTGACGCTGCATATGTTGACGCAGGGCCGTGGTGCCAACATTGGCACCCTGGCCACGCTTCACCTTCTGCCCACATATTCTACATATGGCCATGTTAGCCTCCTCCGGCGGCTTAACAAAAAACTGCCACACCGCCGAGTAGGTGATTTTTTCCCTCAACACTCCGCACTGACTGACTGCTACCGCGGCTGCCTCCGTGAACCCTTGCAACACTACTTCCCGGGCAGGTAGGCTGCTACAAAGCAGGTGGTCTACCCCAGGCACCTTTGGCTCCTGACCTCCCACTGCTGCCACCCTGCTGACTACCAGCCATGCTACCACCTTGCTGGCTCAGCCGCTGTTTCACGGGCAAGCTGCCACCCTCTTCACCTGATAATGATGAAGTCCCTTCTTCACCCAGCTCCCAAGTGCGATCGGCTTCATCATCATCGAGTAGTGTATGCACGTCACTGATGTCCTCCTCAACGGTCTCTGGGTCAGGAGCCTGACCGCCTGCAACATCACCTCCCACGCCACTCTCCTCATCACTACTTGACTGATTAGGGGTAGAAGCTGCCGATGTCTCCTCCAGATCTTGGCTGGGCAGTAGCTGCTGGCTGTCCTCTACTAGCTCGTCCTCGCTGTATAGTGGAGCTGAGCCCACAGCATACAATACTTCTGTGGTTGTACTGAAATAGGCCACTAAACGCTTTCACCACAAATAACTGCAACAGTGAAGTGCGTATATATTTTTCTTTTTGTACTGAAATAGGCCACTAAACGCTTTCACCACAAATAACTGCAACAGTGAAGTGCGTATATATTTTTCTTTTTGTACTCTAATACGTCACTAAACGCTTTCACCACATATAACTGCAACAGTGAAGTGCATATATATATTTTTGTTTTTGTACTCAAATACGTCACTAAAGGCTTTCACCACAAATAACTGCACCAGTGAAGTGCGTATATATTTTTTCTGGATATATAAATTGCTGGAATGACAGAGCTGTATAATGTCTATTTGGATCCCCAAATAATCTTTCCCTGCACTTGTAAATCGCTTTTCTAGCACTGTCCCTAGCGCCTTCTGACGTCTCTCCACTAATATGCTGTGAAATGATTCCTCCCTATCCTTTCCCTGCACTTATCAATCGTTTTTTTTGTTTTTTCTTGCACAATGAGGTTTCTCCTAATACTCTCCCTAGTGCCTGCAGACGTCTCTCCATGCACTCAGAATGCTGCAAAATGTCTGAATCCAAGATGGCTGAGGCTATTTATAGGGCTGTGACATCACAGGGCTGGCTGGCTGCTGATTGGCTGCATGCATGGCATTATGGGTCATCCCGCCTTCCCAGAGTTCCTTGCCCCATGTCCTCACATGTGTATCCGCCATTTTAGGAAAAATTGCGATTCGTTACCACGAGGAAATTCGCATTAGTTGCGAATCAAATTTTTACTGAAAATCGGATCGAATTCCACTTCGTCAGCTTCGATTCGCTCATCTCTTTTTCTAACAGTAGCTTGGGAATTTTTGACTTCACTTTAGTTTTCACTCCACACGCGAGAAGTTAGCCTGTCCCACCTGTCTGGTGACTCTTTTCTACTTCCCTTATCCTCGTTTTGCCACTCACTACACAATCTCAAACTTTGAAATTTCTATCTCTCAACACCAATGGCCTTAAAAGCCCCAAGGAGTGCTCTCAATTACTATATGCCCAACACAAAGCTAGAATACAAATACTATTTGTTTAGGAAACCCATTTCCAGACAAATCGGATTCCATATCTTTGTAATCAGTATGATCCCACTTGGTTCCACAGTTCTAATCCTGATTCTAAAATGAAAGGATGGAAATTTCTGTATGGAATAGGAAGTTTACTATCGCCTCTTTTTATCCACCTATTCAGAATTCCACAATGGCCATTACAATATTTGGAAATGCTAAAAGGAGTAGCTGAAGGTATTATCATAGTGGGAGGCAATTTAAATTTTGCACTTGACCCCCTGCTTGATACATCCTCTGGCAAAACCTTCATTTCCTACTCTAAATTGAATTCTTTTCGATCCAGACTGCATGAGCTATGAAAGTGGTTCTTAGGGCGGTCCTAATAGAGCATGGAGCTAGACTTAAGAAAATTAGGACTTGAATATTAAACTAATTTCTGATAAGATACGCTCGTTGGAGCAGTTGCATAAGCAAAACATGGCCCCTGATGTATTTATGGAACTGACAGCAGCAAGGACACATCTACTTGAATTGTATGACCTAGCTCATCGGCGCTATAGAGACCATTTTCGTAAACAGATCTATCAGTATGGAGATAAATGCGGCTACCGGCTACTGGCACCCGGCTTGCACCTGCCACATGTGTCTCCTCTATACAAACTCCCACTGGTAAATTGACATCTATTCCTAAAGATATTTTACAGAACTTTTATAATGTTTATTCTAATCTATATCAACTAAATTCAGGCCCAATACCAGAGTCCTCTTTAGAGCAATATATGTAGGAAACGGCTCTTTCAGAACTAAATTCGGAGGCAATATCTTTTCTAGAATCTCCGTTTACTGAAGAAGAGGTTAAAACAGCAATAAAAGCAACTCCACCTAATAAAAGCCTAGTACCTGATGGATTTACCTTTCGATTTTATAAGATATACGCTCTTTCTTTAGTTCCTTTTTTGACTAGGATGTACTCTTTCATATCGACTAACTCTCCTTTTCCACCACAAAGCCTTGAAGCACATATTAGTGCTATTCCCAAACCAGGCAAGGATCATACTGTATGTTCTAACTATAGACCTATATCCTCGATAAATGTAGATGTTAAACTGTTTTCTAAAATGATTGCAAATAGGTTATCTCATTATATGCCTTTTTTATTTCATAAGAGAGAGGTGAGGGTCAATACTATTAAAACTATTTTATTGTGTCAATATGCTCATGCCACCCACACCCCTGTGTGCCTACAATAGGTGGATGTCGAGAAAGCCTTTGATAGATTCAGTTGGCAATTTCTGTACTCATCACTAAGGCAAGTAGGCCCTGGTCCCACCAAGATGGCAGGAATATCAGCACTTTATTCCTTACCAAGGGCCCGAGTAAGAATGGTGCTCTGCCCAAATATTTTCATATTCAGAATGGGACAAGACAAGGGTGTCCTCTTTCCCCATTGCTTTACACCTTGATACTGGAGCATCTGGCTGTTGCTTTACGCCACAACCCAGATGTTGGAGGGATAGTGCTGGGTGACTCACATTATAAATTGTCATTATATGCAGATGATCTGCTTCTTTATATTTCATCACCTCATATTGCAATTCCCGCTATTTTATCAGAGTTCGAGAAATTTAGCTCCTTGAGTAATTTTAAGGTCAACTATTCAAAATTCGAGATACTTAATATTACGCTTGATACTAGTCAAATGTCATCTCTTAGAGTAAATACTTCTTTTAAAATATGCAAAGAGGTGAATAAATATTTAGGAGTGATGATAGCCTACAATCCTTCTAATTTATTTTCTTACAACTACTCCCCACTTTATGGTAAACTCCAATCTGAACTTCAGACGTACTCCTCTTTACCGTTGGGTTGGTTTGCAAGGGTCAATACTCTTAAAATGGATATACTTCTAAAGCAATTGTACTTGTTTCAAAGATTTCCTATTTTCATACGAGCCAATTATTTACATAAATTACATAGTCTAGTTAGCCCATTTTTGTAGCAGCCGGGATGTGCCCGACTGACATTTCATATATTGGCTAAACCAAAGGCTAAAGGAGGTATAGGAGTACCCGATATTATGTCCTACTATCGAGTATCGATTTTAGTGCAAGTGGTAGAATGGTTTTATAACAGCAATTTTAAAGAATGGGTGAGGATAGAAAACTCCTTTTCACCAATTGACCTTAAGTCCCTACCTTGGGTGGAGTGTTCTCTTCTACCTCAGAATGTTCCTTTGCCTAAGCTCACTTTAGACCTCTTGCATGTCTGAAATGTTTCTATTAAATTAGGATTTCTATCTAAAAAACCTGGTCCCATTAATCTACTTTATTTGATAACCGGGCATTCCCGCCATCTAAGGGGACATCTCATTTTCTATCCTGGTTATCTTAAGGATTATCTTAATATCTTAAGGATATATTGCTCAATGGCCAGGTTCCTCGTTTGTCCTCCCTGAATACACCCAACACTGGCAGGATGCGCTCATGGTTTTCATATAGACAGCTAACATCTTTTGTTTTCAGCCTGATAGATACTGGCGTTGCCATACACAAAAAGGAACGTTACTCCATATATGGTGGGAATGTCCACTTATATTTCAGTTCTGGGGGTCTATAATTCATTTGTATAATAGGTGCACTGGGTCCTCTCTTAAATCTATTAAAAAAGACCTCCTACACCATTTTCTTACAGCTGCTAGGGCCTTGATCCCGCGATCTTGGAAACAAGTAAGGGTTCCTTCCATAAGAGATTGGGTTTTAGAACTCAAGAAAATATGTCATATGGAAATACTAGTGTTGGAGGATAACGATCGTATAGAACAATGTAAGCTGACGTGGTCTGTATGGGACAGGTTTAAGAAATCTCCTCAGATTCAATTACATTTATGTCAGGATTTGTTTGTCATACAATTTCTGGTCCTGATGATGAGAGTTGGCACTTAAAAGCATTTTCTATTCCCTTTAGATTATTTTCTCTACCTACCCACTTCCTTCCCCTTCCCTTCCCTCACTATAAGGCTATTTGCTGCGAGTTGACCATTTAATTTCTTGTTATTGTTTAGGATTTTCAATAATTATTAATGTTAATAAGGGTCCAGATTATAATAGGCTCTAACGTATATATTCACAGATTAGCGATATTTTTCCTTTTGTTATCTTCCCTGTTAGGTGTGTTCACATTTTTTTTGTCTTTTTTATTATTAATAATTTTGAGGAGCAACACGAAATAGACTATATAAACCACCTGGGCGTTACACTGATGTCTAGATTTCTGTACCAAAAGTGGTACACTGTTTTCCATGAATTTTTTTTTAAATTGTAGACCTGTAACTTACAGAAATATGTCCAAACAGGGTTCTAGTAGATATCATCAATATAAAAAATGTTTGAAACACAATCATGTTAAAAAAAAAAAAAAAAATTAAGTAAAAGACACAAAAATCAGCTTAAACAAGAATACATAAATAAATGAAAATTACTGAAAATGCGATAATTCGGTATACTGTATAGTAATATATTTTTCTAAAACACCTCCCTAGTGTCCAACGTCACATACCTATAGACAAAACCACATAAATATATTTTGTATTTTTTTGTATTAAGGACTTTGTATTGAATCCAATACAAAATATTTGAATTTCCCACTACGACCCCGATCGACGGGCGCACGCACGGACATCATCAGGAATCGCCTAGGGACGTGTACGCAAACGCCGGGTATTCTAATTCTTTCCAAACTTCTGTACTTCCATGCAAAAAATGTTAATTTTTTTGCATTGAAATTTATTTTAGATTGTAGGCTATAATTCACCGAATTACTCAATAATTACTTATAATTCACCGAATTATCGCATAACTCACCGAAATATGTTCAAAATTTTATAAATTTAATAAAAAATTTTTTTTTATAAAACATAAAAAAAAATCTTTAAAAAAAAAGTTTAAAAAAAAAATAGTGTATAATGTATTGTACCTGTACAGTAGCTTATATAATATATATATAATATACAATTATATATAAATTATATAAAGATTTCTTTGTATTGGACTCAATACAGCTTTTTGTATTGAGTTCAATACAAAGCGATTTGAATTTCCCGCCCCGCCTCCTGCCTGCACCGAAGTATGCAGCGACGTCACCGGGAAACCCCGGTGATCGTCACAGCACTTGCCGGATGAAGACTGAAGACGTGTCCGGAGGAGCTGCGGGGGGAAGGTGAGTATTTTTTTTAGAGATTGACACTGGAACAGAACGGATCATCACAGCGGGGACCAGGTAAGTGATGGGATTTACCCCCCAACAAAGTTCGGGTTTATCAATTTTTGCAAAATTTTTAAACCCGAACCAAGGGTTTAACGGTCGGGTGGTTAATACTATAGACACCAGGTTGCCTATAACTGATTTTATCTTAAGGATGCTTGTTGGATCTTGATTTTATATTGTACAACTATGATTTTTTATTATTTACGATTGTCACATGTATTTTGAAATATGCAAAATGTTTAAAGAAAATTAATAAACATAAATTGAAGAAAAGCATTTTAATGTGATCTTTAATTAAAAAATCTTGATAAATAACTCCCTACATTACACTTTCAGTATTTTTTAGCATACCATTTTGCAGGTTTTTGACAGAAATCATACCCCTGCAAAACCCTAGGCCTAAAAGTTTGTGCCGGTTGGCTTAATTCATGCTTTGCAGTAAGGATGCGAAGAGTGGTCTTACAGACCAAACACCGTCTGCAGCACGGACTGGGACATATTTTCTATGTCTACAATATGCCTATTGCTTTTCTATGCTTTACAGGCAGTGGGCACAGTGCAACACAAAAACATTCTGCTTCAGTGGGAATTAAACTATAGAAAAAAATTTAAATGTTTCTCCTTTGAAGGTATAAGTGAAATATATATATATATATATATATATATATATATATTTGCATTATAGCAACCAAAGATTTCCCAACAAGCAATGTGGAATCTACAAGACCACCAATCTCAAAATGCCAAAAAAAATAAAAGAGAAAAGCTGTAAAAAAATCACCCAGTGCCTTCTCCCGTTTTTTTTTACCTTTACCATGAACTGTGAAGGTCACAAGCACTTATGTTCCAAATCTGGGTCAGACTCCCTCCTATGGGTCTTTCCTTAATCATTTAGAAGTAATTAGAAGTGTAAAACTGTCACTCTCTATTATACTTCACTTAAATAGAACTATACATCAAACATAGTCTATTGCTCTTTAAGTAATCCATGCTGTAAAGTAACACAAATCCTCTTAAAAGTAACAAACGCGCTGATGTCACAGTGATTCTATATCCTACTTTGTTATGACTTCATTAGGGAAAGCTGTTTTTGCCTTGACCTTACATTAACATTCAGCTGAGTACAACAGCGCTAAGCAGGTAGTGGGAATGAGACCTAAACGGGACCTAATATTAAGCAATGATTCTGATTGCTATGTGTAACTGCGTTGTGCATATGACAGTCTGATTTAAATGCATGTTGTTAGTTATTTCTCATTCTGCTCTTTCTCTATTCCTCATACCTCATCCTATACCCAATTAACTCTAATTTTGCCCTCTTTTGTATGAAATCATCACTGACATCAATTTTTCATTATTACCTGATGCTCAATGTCCCTGTAGGCCCATATTTCACAGGGATTATTGACCCACCCCCATACAGTCTGCTCCCTGCTCTGGATTAATCAGATGAGCAGTCGTGACCAATTAAAGTGACGGGGGCTCTCCTCTGGATCTCAAACAGTGCTGATCCACTTAAAAAATACAATGTATCCCCCGAGAAGGCAAGAAAATTGTCACAGCTGATAAATAATGAATTGAATTTATGGAACGTAAGGTAAACACCACAGAACTACCAATTCCCACATCGTCTTGGGTTTTCAAGGCCATGACTTGTAAAAAATTAAACGTAGCAAATAATTTCATGTGCTCCGAAAGCGCTAGTATGACTTAAAAGATCTCAACAAAACAGGTAGGGCTGCCTTTAAACTTCATGCAGCCATAAGCACTAGGGATGAGGTTTAGAACAGAATTATATCCTGTGTATACTCATCTGTCCCTATTCTGTCGCAGTTGCTGCAGTCTTCTTCCTTCTTCTATTCCTTGATTAGATCTTTCCCATGTGCAGCTTCTTTGACAATTTAAGGCAGGTGAGTATTGTTTGTTGCAGAAGGGACAATGCCTGTCCCTTTCTGCAAGAAAACCCTGCCTGATCACAATTTTTTTCAGTAAATCTTTAATTTTGCACAATTTAATTTAACACAAACAACTGCAGTAATCTGGGTGGGTGAGGAAGGTGAACATTTGATGTGAGCCAGTTGGTAAGGCACACAGCAGGTATGGTTACTAAGGGATGGTGGTTTTCATGGGCAGTCTATGGTAAGAAGGGGCAGAATGGACTATATACACTCTCCTGATCAAATGCTGCCACTAGAAACTACCTGCCAATGGGAACTTTTACTTAACTCGCTTGTCTCTTTTTAGGTTTTGGTGGAGTTCGGTGACATTAGAACATTTTTTTTCCCATCTCCATAATGCACATGTGAGTGACAAATCCCCTTCAACCTCTAAGAAAATTCAAAGGACACTGCAGACCCTTCTCTGTAAATGCACATTTTAAGTCACCAAAGTAACATTTACATAAAAGTATTTTTGAAACTTTTACATTGAGCTTGTCGGCTTCTTATTATTACTGTGCTTTGATTATTTTGTATCATATACAGAGCTGGACTGCTGAGATAAGCTTAGTTAATGCAGCCTTGCAGCAAAATTGCAAAGTATGCAAAATCTTTGTGGCCCGTTCCTCCTCTGTTAATGCCCACTTAAATGTACACTGCCTAAACATAGTGTATCATATACAACTGCCAGATTGCCATTTTGCTATACTATAACAATCCCAACATTTTTTTCATCATAACACAGAAGAAAAAAAGAGAAACAAAGACACTGTCATTTCTTAACAGAAAGTGCCTAAACAAAGACTTTCATGGCAGGATAACCAGGTTTTGGGCCCCTGTGCTGTAGTGACTTGGGGCTCTTGTGGAGGTCTTGGGCCCTCATGCAGCTGCATACTTTGCATCTCCCAATGTCTGCCCTTGGTTTGCTGCAAGTGTTAGTTTAATGTTGCAGTAATCAATTCCTTTTCTGCCTTTTGGTTGTCAGTTGTAATATCTATTCCTATCAGTGTCCGAGCAAGAACCCCTTGGCCCCCTGGGGGGGGGGGGGGGGTACGCTCTGGATCCAAAGGCTGAAGTGGGTAAGTTGTATGGTGGCAATTTCCCACTGCTGATAGGGGTGTGACTCCCACAATCTGGCCTGAGGCTGGGGATGAAAAGGTCCACAGGTGTTATACCCATGGTTTGGGCGGGCCAGGGGTGCCTTATATACCATGCCATATGGGTCTTATGCACTGTCATTATTGCACACATGGCACCTTAATTTGCACTTCTTTTTGCAACCCGCCTTTTGGGCTGGGCCTTTTGGCCAGACTGGAGGAATCGTTATATCCTGTGTGTCTTTCTAGCCACGCTCCCTAGGTTAGGTCTAGGGAGGGCGCATTGTCTTTTGTTCTGTGCTCTCCCTATCCCTGGGTTTCTCTTCGGGGAAGCCCTATGCTCAGTTGCTGGTAATGGCCTGGTTCTGATAAGCCCTCTAATGTATTGGAGCCACCTGGCTTCGGCAAGGTGGGTTCAGTTTTGGGAAGCTTGTCCCCTGTAGGAGCCTTGTGCCCTGGATGGTTCAGGCAAAAATGCCCTTAGTCCCTTTAGGGATGAGACCATGTAAGGTGCCTGGTGCATTTTTTCTTGTGGTGCACTTGTGCATTTCACTTTGTTGCACCTGGTTTAAATTGGCTTGTTTTGAGTTTTTTGTTGTTGTTTTTTTTTTTTTTTGCCCACTGTGGATTTTTAAAAAAAAAAGTAATTCACACATTACTGCAGCCCTTAGGGTTACACATTTTTATCCCCAAGAAACTTTGAAATAAGTTTCATATCTTAGGGACTAAATAAAATAAAAATAATAAAATAAAAGCCAATTTATTGAAGTCAGTGGGAAAAAGCATCTTAAATTGGTGGTCAGTGGATGCTCCCTTATAGCGGTGGCAAGAATGGAACCTTGATAGACACCTAAAGACATAGTTAGTGTCATGTAGGTGGCTCTACCAAGTGCCATTGGTCCCAGAACTAAGCAGGTATCATCGGAGGTCAATCAACCACAGTTCAAGGGACCCTTAGCAATCTCTGGATGGACCCTGGTTGAGAATGGCTGGTTGAACAGGACATTCTAAAAACTGCAGACAGCTGTAGACAAACTGGTCTGAAAAACATAAAAAAAACTCACTTTGGATGCTATAGACATTTTTTTAAATGTGAATTTAACTTCACTCTCATGGTACTGTTGTGATGTGTTGGTTATCCTCTCCTTTCTTCTCTTGGGGACGTGATAAAGCATATCAGTTTTATTGTAGGCACCTTTCAGATCAGGAGTAATTAGGGCTACGTACACACATCAGATGATTCTCGTCCAAGACAAGGGCTTGTCTCTTCACAAACAACGGAAGACGAACGACTCCAATGGCAATGAAGAGAGGAGAGCGCTGTATGTACAGTGCTCATTCATTCATCTTGCGTTTTGTAAAAGATTGTTTCCAACGACAAAAATCTAACATGTGTTCATAGCCTAAGTATCCGTCAATAAACCCTATTTTCCAAATCTTCTGTATTTAGTGGACTTTTATAACTGGATGTGCACCAAGAAAATAGGATTTTGTGATCCTCTTATTGATTCCACTGGTTTTGGCTATTTATTTGTTCCGGTGTACTAGTTTCCTACCATTGATCCATTTTCAACATCTATATCTTTTCCTCTGCTTCTCTGATGAAGTGGACTTTCTGTTCTCGAAACTTGTTGAGTTTAATATTGGCAAATACAGGTAGTCCCTGAGTTAGGGATCATCCGACATACGGATGACTCCTAGATACGAATGGGGCTTCCCTGCTTGCTTGTGTGCAGGACAGAGGCTTGATGGGAGGAGGGGGGCGGATGCATGACTTGCAGAAGAAGTCTTTTGGTAAACACAGCTGAGTTAGCTGAGTAAAGCTGCCTACACACTTCCAATTTTTGTCGTTGGAAAGGATCTTTCACGATCCTTTCCAACGACAAGGGAGTGCACGATGCATGAACGATTCTGTACATACAGCACCGTTCATGCTCTATGGAGAGGGGAGGGGGAGAGCGACGGAGCGGCACCCTGCTGCGAGCACCTCCCCTTCTCTTTCATTACGATCGGCTGTCGTCCATCGTCCGTGGATCCGGCAGGTCGGTTGTCCGGACGATGGACGACACCGACTGTACACACGGCAGATTTTCGCACGATAATTGGCCGATGCCGATTATCGGGCGATAAAAATCTGACGTGTGTACGTAGCTTAACACAGCAGGTTAGCTTTTGCTTAACCCAGAAACAAGTCTACTCTTGCCTGAGTAGTAAGTACCTGAATTTATAAAGTGGAATCTGAGAAGACTTCCAGTAATGTCAGCAGCTTGTCTCAGGAAAAAGTCCCAGCCCTGCGCATGTTGTGTGGCATGGTAGTGCAATCAACACCCAGCAGAAGTGTGCAGACAAACAGACACACACCTGGCTGCAAGGAAATAGCTGGTCTTGGATTGTGGGTCATCTTAAGGGCTGAGCTGTTCTGCAACCTCTTGTAACTCTTTAACAACCAAAACAAACTCCGCATTTGTTTCTTATTCCATATCAAAGCACAGCTTGCCTTGCTCCAGAAGTTAATGAATGTCTAAGCTCCATAAGTTTTTTTTTTTTTGCTTTGTTTATGATGAAATTAAAGTGAGGATTTTATACAGTAACTGACACCATGCTGCCTGCCCACCATGCCCCTGCCCTGCAGCTACTGCTGCTAAATGGATAAAGGCTGGATGGGGTGGAGGGGGGGTTCGCTGATATCCCATCAAACCCCTGCCCCACTCTGCAGCTACTGCTTCTGGCATGATGGAAGTTGGATGGGGCAGAGGGGAGGTGTTTTACTGCCCACCCACCACACAGCCTTGCAGTGGAGGTGACTGTGTGGTGGGCAGGTGGTGAACCGCCCCTCTCCACCCCTATTCATTCTCATTTGGAAGCCTGCTTGTACTGTACATACATAGCAGGAAGTTGTCTCTTGTCATTCCAATACACCAGACGTGCTGATGAGTGGTGCCTTCCTGCTGTGATAGTGTGTACTGTACAGAAGAGCTCATCTTCAGGCTCTTCCTCCACTTCATCAATTCCATCAAGTTCTACCAACATTGTTTAAGGCTGTACTGTATTTGAAAACGTTTAAGCATTTACTGTGCATGTACAGAAAGGTAAAAATAAATATTATGTTGAGAAAAACATCTGTCCTAATTGCATTTCTTAAAATAATGTGCCTGTCCTGACTTACATACAAATAAACCTACAGTCCTTATCTCGTATATAACCCAGGGACTACCTGTAAGAGGGAATTAATAAATGTTTCCTTTCTTGGACTAAGATTGGGCTCTAAGAAACAATGAGAGTTCTTGGGCTCTTGAGTGACTAATTGAGATAAAAATCAAAATGGAGCCATTACCAAATAAGTACTTGTAAAAGAACAATAAAATGTAAAATATTGGGCCTGATTTATTAAAGCTCTTCAAGACTGGAGAAGATAGTCCATTATGGGGAAACCTGGGTGATCAAGCAAACATTTTATTGGTTTTCCAAAGGGTTTTCACAACATATTTGGGGGAAAAATTGATATAGCCACATAACAACAAAAAATTCCAACAGTCAAAATGTGCAAAGACTAACCCATCTCATTCATCTTGCTAAAACCTGACATTGCCCAGTCTTTCTACTGGCATTAGACATTAAAAAGGCTTTTGACATAGTATTTTGGCCCTATCTTATGTATGTGCTGGAGAAATGGGGATTTAGACCAAATTTCATTGCCTGGATAAAGGCTTTGTAAACTACCCCCAAGCTTGACCCGGGGAGCTCGGACCTTCTAGCCCATCCCTTCTAAACACCATTGTCATAACTGCCTTCTACTACCAAACCTCCCCCTGCATACCAGCCACTCCCCCCAATTAAATACCCCAACACAAAATCATGGATTTAAATTGGCTGGCAAGCAGCCGTTTATTTAAAACACCACACGTTGTACACTAGCCCAGCCCCCTCTGGCAACACTACCCTTTTTCTTAACCCCTTAAAAGCTCTGGGCTAGGCCCAGCCCCCGGTCATGTAGTCACTGCGCCTAATTCTTACGGCTACGTGCCTCTCTTTCCTACAATACCTGGGGTTCTGTTGCTCCTAGTAGGCCATTTCTAAACAAACCCTGTTCCAATTGAGGAAAGAATGAGGACACTCTGCACCACATATTTATAATTTTTATGAAGCAGCCTAGATAGCTAACCTTTCAGTGTACCATTCAAAAGCCGACACACCCCTGTTAGTGGCGATAGAGGGGGCAGAGGTGTCTCCCCTGGATGGTCTCCTATTGGTCCCAGTTGGTCCCAGCATCACAAGGTTGTATCCCCAAGCCAATATTGGAACATGCGATTTCCCCCAGGTTGCAAGAACTATTTGGCCTTCACATGATGGAGGTAACATACCTTGAAAAGGGTTTAGGACACGCTGTATATACATGGTACCAGAAGCGTTGCTTCCTTCAGAGAAAAGCACAACATTCTGTCCAATGAGATTTTCCAAAATCTGCAGATTAAGCATTTTGTTACTGAAACAAAAGCACCTAACCCGTTGAGGATGAACACCTTTGAAAGCATTTGCAGAATACTACCCAACCCCAAAGGGAATATAACGATAATAAACAGTTCTGTATTAGTAGGTACAGCATCTAAACCACAGGTCTTTATGTCTTTGTCTTTATTGGGAAACAGATCTACAAATGAAACTTGAACCTGGGATGTGGTGCCAAATATGAGATAGCACAGCCAGACGCTCCCCCAATAGTAACGTCACAGAGGCTAACTATAAACTAATAATGTATTGGTACACGGTACCTGCCAGGATCTGCAGATTTTCGGGCACTTCCTCCAGAATGTGTTTCAGATGGTTCTCTGCTAAAGGTACACTGTTCCACATCGGATGGGAATGCCCAAAATTACACAGATTTTGGATTTCTGTGTTTCAGCTTGTATAAACAGTGCTGGGAATATCCATACCAAAAGGTCGCTTTACTAAATGTTAAACCAGAATACTGTACGTTCTTACAGTTCTGCCTGTTACAGTTTACATTTACTGCAGCTAAACAGGTGATGGCTAAGGCTTGGAGCTCAGCTACGCCAATGGTGGCTCAAGTGAAACAGAAAATGTCCCGGTATCTAACCAATGAGAAATTGTCTGCCGTTCTACACGACAAACATGATAAATTCCAGAGAATATGGGAACCGTGGATTACACACTATTTACCACCGGATTTTGACTGGTCCTTATTAACAATTTAAGTCAGGGATTTGCACCATGACATCTGAGAGAGATCTGTGGGTTCGCAGAGTGAGCTGCAATACCGCAGTTTTTCTTTGCCTCACCCCAGCCGAGCCCCTTCTCCCCCCCTTGTTCCCCTCTATGTGATGTCTGAAATTTTATGTTTGTTAGAGTATAACATTAGGCATAACCCAATATACCCTAGATTATATGCAGACTAATGGACTTCCCCCATAAATTACCTTCCATTTTATGTATGGATATTACCACATCATCTATCAGAGACTGTCTTCCGGATCCACAATGTTTATCGGCCACTGGGAAACTTCTCCTCTTAATATTATCATTCCTGTTGTTTTTTTTATTGTTTTCAGTATTCTGTATTGTTTTTGATTTTTGAGCATGTTATTTAAGTGACCTATGTACTTTAATTCAAATCTTTATTACATGTACAACCTTTTACTTGAAAAAACAAAAAAAATTTATTGAAACAGAACCAATCACCAAAAAAGTATACACACATTGCATCTCACATATTATTGTTGAGTTTCCCAGTGTCAAACCTAAACATTGCAATGTAGTGGTAGATATTGTGGGAGGGAGTATTTGCAAAAAAAATTTAAGAGGCTTTGGCAGTATTGTGATAAATGGGCATAACCTTAACATGCATGCTGTTAGGCAGCGATATTAATTTACATGCATTAAATTGACCATTAAGCTTACTTTAAATTCCTTTTATGCTGTAGATCTAAATCAGATAACAGTTACAGGTAATCAATTCAATAGCTGACTTTTAAAACACACAAAAAACAACTGAAGAAAAAAGCAGCTAAAGAAAACTAATACACTGGTTATTCTACTATAATTCTACTATCACATACATAGGTTTGAGTATCCACTGAGTCTTTCAAAGACATATAACATAGCGCATCTAACTATGTGTTGCTTATATCGATAACCAGAACCAAGATTTTGGCCTTGATAAATACAAAGGACAATATAAAATCTACATTTCACCATGCCCATAAAACTGTTCCCTGAAAAGGATGGTCCAGTTCAGTGGTGCCCAACCAGTTTTCATCTGGGGGCCGCTGTTGACATTGGAATAAAACTTGCAGGCCACAATACAAACAAACATTAAAGATGTATGTTTAAAACTAGAAAAGTTTTAATTTAAAATGAAATTAAATTGAGATGTTTCTAGGTACTGTAACATACATGTACCAAATAAAAGCAAATAAAGAATTTTTACATTCACCATTTCATGTTCATTTTATTAATTAAAGATGAAAAACAAAAGCTTTCACACAGTGCTAACCGGTCATTTATTTCTCCCCGCTCACCATTCCTGTACCAAAGAACAGAAACTATACCATACAATGCGTTCTGTCAGTTATAGGGGGGCGCTAACCTTATTTGGATACTTCCAGAGAAATGCAATTTATGTGACAGATAGCCAAGGGCTACATGTTCTAACTACTACATCTTCAGGTCCCTACATCTCCCTGTTCCTGAGAAAATAGGGTTCACATGAGGTAAGTGGCCAGATTTGTGTGACAGAGTAGCATGGTATATTAGCTATAGCTTTTATCTTGTGATAGTGTTGCAGCAAAATTTTAAGGGGAGTTAGCCACAAGAGTCCCCCAATAATCATACATTTTTATAACACCTACAGTTCCCCTTTCAGGAGAAATTGGGTTAAAAGAACATAAATTGCCATTTTTCAAGTGACAGGTATGGTATGGTAGTGACAGTACCATGGTATGGTATGAGTGATGATATTTTGGTGGGGGGTGGGTTAGCCACAAGAGTCCCCCTCCTATAATACATTTCCCTTCCCCTACTGTTCGAGAGAAATTGGGGTTTACAGAAGGTAAGTGGCCAGATATGTGTGACAGGGTAGCATGGTATGACAGGTAATGTTTTTGGATCTTGGTGATGGCACTGTAGTGATGAAATGTTAGGAAGAGTTAGCCACCAGACTCCTGCACTTGCAGTTACATTTACCTGTTCTTACAGAGAAATTGGGGTTCATAGATAGTAAGGAGATAGCTATCTGTGACAGGGTAGCATGATATGATGGGTATAACATTTTAATAGGGAAGGGGGGAACAAAAGGGATTTCTTATTGGCCCCCACATTTCCAATTACCAACATCCCTCTATTCCAGAGACATTAGGGTTCAGGGAAGGTGTTTCCCCCGAGCCAGGGTTCTATGGTATGAGGAAGTTTTGTGATCTTCAAGGGGCACCACAGCGCACAGACAGTTGGCAGTACCCTAATGTTCATTGCCATAAGAGTGGCCCCCAGGGCATCCCCAACAATACAAACTCAATTTGGGGACCCTGGTCTTGAAATAGCCCTCCTAATGTGAAAACATCCCTGATTGTTAGGATTTTATGCTTGTGTCCCCATATCTGGCAACTTGCTATGTTTAGGGGGCTGAAAATAAGTTTAGTAACAGCTCTCAGGGTCCCTTTGTACCTTGAAAATGTCAAATTTCTATGATAATCAGTTTTAGGACATATGAAGGTTTAAACTGTACATGGGGATAATGACAGCTGCGAGAACACAGACACAGCTCTCATGCTGCTAGAATTATCTCACAGTACAAGGAGGGCGGGGAGTAGTCACAGTTGATTGCCAGGTTCATAGTACATGCCCACTCTCAGGAAATTCACACTGAGTATGCTCAAGAAGCCAGATTGGCTGAACAATTAAAGGATTCCAGCTAGACAAAGCATTTGTCAATAGGCCTGATTTATTATAGCTCTCCAAGGCTGGGGAAGATACACTTTCATCAGTGAACCTGGGTGATCCAGAAAACCTTGAATAAATCTGGTCCAGGATTAAAAACTTTTGCTAACAAATAGCAAATTACTTTTAAGAAATGTATTCCAGGTTTGCTAGATCACCCAGCTTTACTGATGAAAGTGTTTCCTCTATGGCTTTGGCTTTAAACGCTTTAACCTTCTGAGCAGTAATCCAGAGTGTGGCACGGGGTAAAAAAAAATCAGCTGATAACGGTAACCCCAAGCCACATTCAGGGTAGCTAAATAAACAAAAAATAAAGACTTACCTGGTTCCACTGGCATCCGCCAGTGTACTGCTCGTCCGAAACCATCCTCTGGCCGGGTCCTCTTTTTTGATCGGTCCCCTGGCAATTCCGCTGACGTTCCTCAGCATTTCACGGTGACATTGATGTGTGTGTTGGTGCGTGTGATGGAGCGTGGCAGGAATTTCAAATGGTTTTGTAATGGGTTCAATACAAAATAACTGTATTGAATCCAATACAAAGTATTTAATATAAATATATGCTACTGCACAGTTATATTATAGGTTTTAGTGTTTTTGATGTATTTATGCACTCTTGTTTTACCAGATTTTTGTGTTTTTATTTAAAGTTTATTATTAAATTTAATAAATATTGGACATATTTCAGTGAGGTATGTCTAAGAATTACAGGCCTACAATGTAAAATAAATTTTCATGAAAGGCAATGTACTGCTTTTAGACATATAAATCCAAACAGAAATGAACCGCCCAGGAGGTTAATAAATCAGGCCAACTGAGTTCAGCCAATCCAGTGTGGAGGCAGCTGGGGAAACCATTCGCTGCATTGGCTGAACAATGACCAAAGCATTGCACACCTAGGCAAAGCTCCTGTCATTGTGCAGGAGCACACAGCAAAGATGGCTGTAAAAGATTGCCATGGGGCCTCATATTTAGACATCACTGGACTCAACTAAGGTATTTTGTATAATAATGTATAATTTTAAATATCATAATTTTTAAAACAAATACTGCAGCATGAATGTTTGAGGCTTGGCATATTTTTATATTTTACCAAAAAACGGAGATTGTATTATATATTGTTTGCACTCAAATTAATTTTTATGTAACATCTTACTTTAATATGTTTAAAATATGTTTGGCCAAATATCAAGTGACAAAAAACTACGGTAAATACAACTCTTTGTACAGTACATGTCCTTGGATTTCAGGAATTTTTTTTTTAGATGTTTTAGGAAAATCTTCAAGACAAAAAATGGAAAAAATAGTTAGGGTCAAGAACAGTATCCAGCAATTATGGGCTTTTTTTTCCCTTGCTGTGTTTGTTAATCACTTTTCTACTGAGCACTTTAAAATGGCCCTCTGGTAGCAGTTCTTTGCCAAACACCATTTTAAACCAGCACCTGTCTATGTAAGAAAGTAAACAAACTCTGGCAACATAGTTTTTTCCATTTTACAAGCAAGTAAAATGTTATGGCTTTACAGTTTGTATATCACTTTGTTCAACACAACCTCACTTTTTTAGATTTTTACCAACAAATTAGAGATTATGTTGTGTGAACTCAAACTAATCTTAGCACATTTCGCAGTGATAGCAAATTTATTTATATTATACCAGATTTATTTAAGAATAATGCAAATGACAATAAATTGCAACTACTCTCATTTTATTTTACAGCTTTAGAGAAAATATAATACAATTTTTGATTAAATATCTATTGCCAAAAGAAAGCCTTGTCTGTCCTGAAAAAAATATATATATATCAAGATTGCCTATATCAGGTAAACTACAAAAGAGCTATGATCAGAGAAAATTTTACACTACTAAAAGCAAAAATATGGTTTGGTACTGAGTGGTGTATGTACTGGGGATACAGATGGGGGTTATTGATGTCTTTGCATCCTAGTATAGACTTATCTCTGTGGCCATCACATGAATAAAAAGTCCCTTGTTCAGACCTGGATGTAGTACAGATGAGAATGGAAAACTGCTTCGTGCTGTGAGACGGCGCTGACATGTTTATTTCACCACCATTATAATCATAGTCATATGTTGGCAAAACACAGAGCTGGCTCAGGTGGCTCATACAGAGCAAGACATCGCAGGAAGCAATCTTCACAGACTGTGTAAATCTTCACAGTAATTTGTTTATTAGGGTGGAAAAAAAAATGGCAAGAAGCTGTGTCAACAACAACACTGTGACATTGGATTTTGTTTGTTTGTTAAAGAAAAATGCCCCCATGTTCTGTAACTTCTGAGTAGTCATGCTGTAATGGTTGATTTGAAATTCAATATCAAAATACAACCTTCCCCTTTTTCCCATGAAAGTCATAATAATATCTATCTATCTATCTATCTATCTATCTATCTTCTGAACTTAAAAATATTTGTTTTTTTCACAATGATAACAAAAGTAGTTGTATTAAGGGCACCATAAGCAGCAAATGCAGACCACAGCAGCAAAGCTGATCAATGCTTTCTGTAATATGGACTGCACTTGTGAAATATCTAGTAGAATGAGCACTAGTGACCACAGAATGCAAAGATCATGACGATGATGACGACTGCTTTACAACACTATTCACGGGTGTGTAAATGACACCAATGATCATTTTGGGTATCTGTAAGAGTGGCACTCTTCCCATTGGCTAGCAATGTAAGAGACATTATTCCCACTAACAACCAATGTACTATAAGCTGTAGATATAATAAATATAGCGGGGTTTCCCTGAAAACATCAAAGTTATTTGAAGGGTTCCCCCATGTTAAAAACTTTGAAAAAGGCTGCTCTATACACTAACACTACAATCCCTATCTGGCTCCACCAATAAAGTTCTAACACTTAAGCTCTTCCCGTAAAGCCCTGGGGACCTTCTGAGATGTTGGCGAATGCTTAAGAAATCTGAGATGTTGAGATGTTGGCGGATGCTAGGCGAGAACTACATCCAAAGGAATTTCATGGCAGTTCCATGATCTGATCATGATGCAGTCCAGGCCACTCTCTCCTCTTTATTCCCAAAGCCACCCTCTCCTCTTTATTCATATAGGTGGTTGCTTAATGACTCCCTGTTTAGTTACCCCGCTGTGGATCAAAAACTTCAGGAGACCCTTGATGAGTATTTCTCTCTTAATCAACAAACTGCAACCCCAACAGCCATGCTTTGGGTGGCACATAAGGTGGTGGCTTGGGGTTGCCTCATTCAAATCACCTCACAAATTAAAAAGCAATGTATGACAAATTTGGCTCAATTAGTTGCAAAGTTGCAGAGTTACGCACTTAATTTACACTCCCTCCCAATCAAGATGTGAGATGTCAACTGGATGAGATCCAGACACAATTGAATCTCTGTATGGCTTCTCTGGCCGAAAAGATATTGAGATGGTTTAAACATAAATTCTATAGATATATTAATAAAATGCATACGTTGCTGATGAAAAGATTGAGACACCACGATCAACGCTTTAACTCATACAGACTCAAAGTCAATGGGTTAGGCTTTACTAGTAATCCTGTACATATCCTGCAAGAATTCCATACGTATTTGGGCAAATTATTTCAAGCACCCCAATCCTTTGACAGGGCATCTATGGACAGATTTCTTGAACACATATCTCTGCCTACAATTACTGCATCTATGCAGGAGACTATGGAAACCCCCATTACTCTGCTGGGACTGGATGGGTCCACGGAAACATATTATAAGAAATACCAGCATGTGCTGGGACCCCACTTAGTACAGGCATTTAACGCTTTTCTCCAGGGAAGTGAATTAGACAATAGTACTTTTGACGCAGCTATTTGCATGTTGCCAAAACCTTCCACCGATTTGATGGCTTAGTCCAACTACAGACCGATTTCCCTCCTCAACCTGGATGCTAAGCTCCTGGTAGCAATCTTGGCGGCCTGGCTGGGCAGGGGATATTGTTTCTGCTGACCAAACTGGGTTTATTTCCAGGTGTCAAGCCCGGGATAGCATATGAAGGGTATTGAACCTAGCTCATCAGGCTAGAAAGATGAATACCCCAGCATTTCTTCTTAGTCTGGATATTCCTAAAGCATCTAATTCTGTTATTTGGCCATACCTTATGTCCCTACAGGGAAAATGGGGCTTCGGCCCTAATTTTTGTGCATGGGTAACCTCTCTTTACGCCTCCCCTAAAGCTTCTATTCAATACATGGGCTACCGCTCCTCGTACTTTTCTATGGGCAGGGGTACCAGGCAGGGATGCCCGTTGCTGCCACTGCTTTTTGCAAGGGCGGTGGAACCTTTGGCAATAGCCATTAGGGAGCACAGTGATAGTTGGGGTCTAGAGGTGAATGGTTCTTTGCAGATGACATCCTCCTTAGTCTGACTAGCCAATGGTATCCCTGCCCAACCTGATGGAGGTTTTGCAACACTTTCAAGCATTCTCCGGGCTCCAGCTAAATAGCTCTAAATGCAAGGCACTTAATATCACACTGCCGCAAGAAATGGTAATGGGTATAAAGGAGTTTTTTCCTTTTAAATGGCAGTCAAAACGGGAGTCAGTTTTTTGGGAATTTATATTTCACCATCATATGACTCCCTGTATTCCGCCTGTGTCTGTGGAAGCATTACTGTGGGTCCGGGGCTCTCAGCGTCGTCACATATCTAACCCTATTTTGTGGCACACGCCGAGAATCTGGGATTCTATAAAAACAATTGGTGGGCTTGTCTCCCAGCACACTCCGGTGTCCCCTAATATAGGGAACACAATGTTCTTCCCTGGTTTGGAAGATTTGAGACATTTTACTCGGTGGGTGGAGAAAGACCTCTATAGGCTTCATCGCTTCATCATTTTAATAATCCATTTGGGATACTTTCTTTTAGTGTGTTACCTGATAATCATTAAGCTTCATCATTGGAGCTCATTCGTTATCTCCAAATCAAGCACTTTGCCCAGACCAGGCTTGGGAGATCCACTGGACCATTCAATATGACCTGGTTTGAAAAGTTGTGTGTACAGGATTCATATGCAAAAGGGGTCTTGTTGGCCATCCATGTTGACCTGGTACAGAGAATTACATTCACACCCTCATATGTGTCTCGCTGGGAAACTGACCCGGGTATATCGCTCGAGCAGGAAGATTGGGCCCAAGTGTAGAACACGGCTGCCCACTGTAGCATAAACATGGCTGCAGTGGAAGCCAATTACAAATTAATGTTATGGTAGTATATGGTGCAATCTCGATTGGCCAAGTTTAAACCTGCCTGCTCTGGCAGTTGCTTTAGGGGCTGTAAAACAGCGGGAACGCTATACCATACTTCATGGGAGTGGCCCAAAGTGATGAGATTCTAGACTCAGGTATACCAAATGGCCTACAATATTGTGGGATGCTCCGTTCCTAAGCGGCCTGTGGAGGCTCTCTTGAATTTGAAACCATTGGTCTGCACCAATACCCAGTTTAAATTGTTGACCTACCTGTTCACTTCAGCCAAAATGGTGCTAGCCAAGGCCTGGTGGTCAGCAGTCCCTACCTTAGAGCAAGTTAAGAATAAAATGTCTTGGTTCTTAGTGAATGAGAAGATGAGAGTCTTACTAACTGATTCCGTACCTAAATTTCAGAAGATATGGTCCCAATGGATCGAAAACTATATGCTTATGGGCTGGGATCGTTCATTGTTGTCTATATAGATGTAAGCACACTATTGTAAAATGACAAATGACAAGTAGATTCTATTAGTTAACTGGGCGACCTGCCTCTCCTCCCACCTCCCCTACCCCTTTGTTTCTATATTGTTCTGGTTCTGTGTGGTAATAATGTGGTCTTTTATGTTTTCTGTTTTTATATGTACTTGAATTTTGTATTCAACATTTTACTTCTACTATTTTATTATTTTATTTGTTCATTATTTGTATGTTATAAAAAAATCAATAAAAACTTGTTGAAAAAAAAAATTCTGGGGACCTGAGTGTCAAAACACTAGGGCCCCCAGTCCCCATGGTAGTTGAATTCAGCAGTTTTGGGCCTCTAAAACATCCTATGCCTAACGATATCTAGCAAAGTCTAGCGAACAAAATAGGAGAGTTGGAAGCCTTATTAGTGAAGAGAATTATGACTTGCTGAATCCTGGTTTTGTTCTTCGCATGACTGGGCTGTCAATATTCCTGGGTAGACTCTCTTTCGTAAAGACAGAGTCAAACGAAAGGGTGGTGGTGTCTGTCTGTATGTGAGAAGTGATCTGAAAGTGAATGTGAAAAAAGAAATTGCAGATGGAACAAGCAATGAGGTTGAGGTCTATATGGGTGGAGTTGAATGTGGGGTTGTATAACACACAATTAATTATTGGAGTCTGCTATAGGTTGCCCAGTGCTAAGGAAGAAATAGAGAATCAACTACTAGCACAGATAGAAAAAGCAACAAAATTGGAAGTGTTTTAATCATGGGAGAATTCAACTACCCTGACATTGACTGGAGTAATAGCACTACAGGAACAGCAAAAGGGAGGAAATTTGTGAATTTTTTACAAGATAATTTTATGGTACAGTTTATGGAAGCCCCAACTAGAAATTATACTCTGCTGGACCTATTTCTTTCTAAAAAATGCAGAGCTTATAACAAATGTGCAAATAAAAGAGAATCTGGGTAGCAGGGACCATAAATGATTTCATTTAATGTAAGTTGTAAACAGGAAGCAAAAACAGGAAAGATAAAACATTTATTTTAGGAGAGCAAATTTTCCTAATTATCTCTGTGTGATTATTAGCTCTGTGACTTGGACTGGAAGACAATATTGTCCTCAAAGAACACAGAACAGGAATGGGAATGTTTCAAGTCTGTTCTACAAAAGCACACTGAAAAATATATTCCAATGGGTAATAAGTTTAAGAGGCTAAAATGAAAACCTATGTGGCTCACAGCTGATGTTAAAAAAGCCATAAGGAACAAGAAAAGGGCATTCCAAAAATATAAACATGAAGGATCACCTTCATCATTTGAAAACTATAAAGAATATACCAAAAGATGTAAAAATGAGATACAATGTGCAAAACTTCAAAATGAAAGACAGATTGCAAAGAAAAAAAATAATAATAAGAATAAAAATATAATAATAGCAAAAAAATCAGATCAGAGCATGTAGGCCCCTAATGAATGTCTCTGGGTTGGAAACTGGGGATAAAGAAAAGGCGGATTTACTAAACACTTTTTTTTTTAGCTCTGTGTACACATAGGAAAATGGCAGAGCTCAAGTCCAATTTCAGAACAGCAATGTCACTGCCTTAAATGAGTCACAATGGCTCAAAATTTATATGATTGAGAAACAGTTGGGCAAAATTAAGGTTGGCAAAGCACCAGGACCTGATGGATTACATCCACGTGTCCTCAAAGAGCTGAGCTCGGTAATTTCAAAGCCATTATTTCTCATTTTTAGAGACTCTTTAGTCACTGGCATGGTACCGATGGACCGGCGTAGGGCCAATGTGGTTCCTGTCTTCAAAAAGGGAGCAAAGTCATTACCAGTAACTACAGACTGGTTAGTTTAACGTCCATAGTTGGACTCCTAGAGAGTTTGATAAAGAACCACATAGGGGAGTTTCTGCTAGAAAATATTATAAGTGATAGTCAGCATGGCTTCAAGAAAGACCAAAATTATCAAACAAATTTACTCTCTTTTTATGAGAAAGTAGGTAAACAGGTAGACAGTGAAATAGCAGTTGATATAGTGTACTTGGACTTTGCTAAAGCATTTGACACAGAACCCTACAGACGGAAATTTGCAAGTTAGGGTCAAAAGGTTTAGAAAAGTTAATCGGGAAATGGATAGAGAACTGGCTTAAGACCGCATCCAGAGAGTTGTAAATAATGATTCATGCTCTCAATGGTCTAAGGTTATTGGTGGTGTACCCCAGGGTTCAGTGTTGGGACCTTTACTGTTTAACATCTTTATAAAATATATAGAGTTTGGGATTAAAAGTACCATTTCTGTGTTTGCAGATGACACCAAACTATGTAATGGAATTAAGTCCATACAGGATGCCTATAATCTACAAGCAGACCTGGGTGTACTGTTTGATTGGGCAGTCAAGTGTCAAATGACATTTAATATAGATAAAAGTAAAATTATGCACTTGGGGGCTAACAACATGCATGCTTCATACTGTCTAGAGGGAATACATTTGGGGAGGTCAGAAATAGAAAAGCAACTTCTGGTTCTGGTAAATCATAGACTTAATAACAGCATGCAATGTCAAGCTGCAATATCTAAAGCTAGTAAAGTACTTTCTCGTAAATAGGAATAGACTGCAGAGAAGGAGACATTATCATGCCCCTGTACAAAGCATTGGTCATACCACATTTGGAATATGGAGTTCAGTTTTGGGCACCAGTTCACAAAAAGAACATTTTGGAATTGGAGAAAGTGAAGAGAAGGGCAACTAAACTAATAAAAGGAATGGAGGAGCTAAGCTATGAGGAAAGATTAGCTGAACTGAATCTATTCTCCCTTGAGAAGAGACGTTTTGGAGGGGATATGTTCACCCTGTATAATTATATATAAATGGTCCAATTCTCTTCCCAATTATTCACTTTGAGATCATTACAAAGAACAAGAGGGCACTCTTTGCGTCTGGAGGAAAAGAAGTTTAAGCTCCGGATAAGGAAGGGACTCTTCACTGTAGGGTCTATGAAAATGTGGAATCGGCTCCCTCAGGAAGTAGTTTCAGCAACTACTATAGATTGCTTTAAGAAAAAGCTGGATGCTTTTCTAGAAGCATAGAATATAACTGGGTATTATGGATTTAAAGATAACAGAGACTGTTGATCGAAGGAAAATCCGATTGCCTCATGGAATTCGGAAGGAATGTTTTTTCGTTTTTTTTGTTGAAGCAAATTGTACCAGGGTTTTTTTGTCTTCCTCTGGACCAACTATGTCCTATAGGGTTTTATATCCGGGATATGTTTATTTCCCTAGTGGTTGAACTTGATAGACTTATGTCTTTTTTCAACCTAACCTACTATGTAACTATCTCAGCAGGAGAATTTTTTAATGATTGTCAAAGTTATTTGGTTTTTGAAGAACTAAACCAAATTACCAATTTTCTGGTGCCTACAGCCACATCATTCTGAATATGCCCAATCTTGTCTGATGTCAGAATCTAAGCAGCGTTGAGCTTGGATAGTATTTGGATGGAAGACCAATATTCTGGTCTCTTATTTGACCTAAATTCAAAACTCAACAGTAACACTTTAAACCTCATGCCATTACACTTGCTCATGTCATATTTGTAAAATTGTAGCTGCAGTGTTTGAGCTGATCAAGCTAACAAAAGTGAGAGAAGTAGATGGTCAAATGTGAGGGAAAGAGAGGAGGAAGTGTGTAAGCAGATCAAGTACCGGGAAATAAAACAAGGAAAGCAGCAGAGAAGAGTTGATCTTGGATAAAGGTAGGGAGAAAAAGGTGAAATGTAATCATGGAATGAGGACAGAAGAGACTGAAAGTGATGCGACTGTGAATCACTTTGAGAACCAATACAAAGAGGTTGAGTTTGGCTGGGTGTTACAGTGGAAGATGACTGTGGTTTGGAAAGCAGGGAGGAATAGTTGAAATTTATTTTGAACAGGGGAAAAAGAAAGCGACAACTGTTGCAGAGGTGTAAAGGGAAAGAAGACTGAGAGCTGATTGTATTCCACTAGAAAAAAATTTAGGAACTGGTCCTAGGACTGGAGTATGCAGAGACAAAAGACAGAGATGGAAGCTAACTATTGACTAGGGGAGCAGTCATGTATGAAAAGTAATTTATCTTTCCTGAGAAACAAACAGCAGTTCATACAGTGGCAGCAGTAAGCACCATGGGCAGCACGGTGGCTCAGGGGTTAGCACTCTGGCCTTTGCAGTGCTAGGTCCCTGGTTCGATCCCCAGCCAGGACATTATCTGCATGGAGTTTGCAGGTTCTCCCCGTGTCTGCGTGTGTTTCCTCCCACATCCCAAAAACATGCAGTGAGGTTAATTGGCTTCTCCCTAACAATTGACCTTAGACCACAATAATGACATATGACTATGATAGGGACATTAGATTGTGAGCTCCTTTGAGGGACAGTTAGTGACATGACTGTGGACTATGTACAGCGCTGCGTAATATGATGGCACTATATAAATACTGTATAATAATAATACAGGAACGCCCAAAAGTAGTCCAAGCAGTTTTTTTCTGCACTTTTAACTATGTAATACATAAGCATAAATATATATACAGTATATATAAAAACGCATTCTGTTAGATGGATTAAAAAGTTTGGGTGTTTTGGCTTTCAGCACATGACTGAAGCACAAGAGCTTTGTTTTTAAAAAGTAATGTAAGCAGTGGGTACCTGGTACACAACAGCAAATACATTATGTAAATGATACAGTCAGTGTTCACACAGCAAACCCAATTTGCAAGTCAGGAACATGCTGCTCATCTCAATTGCTTAGAGCATGCAAAAATATGGGTCATTTGTAGATTTCCAGTGGCAGCCTTGGTCAGTTATTTATTTGCAAAATAATTTACCCGCTTCCATGCTTACCTAGATTTTGTTTGTATCAAAATGATTGATACATTTTGGTTACATTATTATTTATTCGTAACAATTTTATTCTTGGTTAACGGGCAGTTTAAGCAGCAGTTACCAGAAGGTTGACAGCCTATCATCCATCCATCAACCGCATTCCCCTTTCTCCATTATTGAAATGAGTGAGAGCTTTAGGAAGATTGTTTTGATAGGTGGTGGACATACATTAGTCAACCATGCTGTGAATCTTGTACTTTTGGATGTTACTTGCAGTCTGTTGTGTGAAAAAAATATCCGATCCGATTTTGCGGTACTATATCTGCCTGTCGTTTGCTATGGTAGGTGGCTAATTGCATGCAGTCAAGAAGTCCTACCCACTTTCATGTGAACAAGCCCTTAGTGTCATAAAAGTTGCCAGAAATCTAAAAACCCAAAAGGATCCTAGTTGTTTTTGGTTATTGCTCTTCTTCAGAGCCATGATTGGCATCATGACCATCAAGAGAGGTAGGAATAGACATTTTTCTCATAGTACTATTTTTTTTACTATGTCTACATTACTGACAATGTTTTAATGCATGTTTTATCTGAAAAGAGAATATTACTAAGAAATGGTCACTGGTAAGTTTAGAAATCTGGCAAGTAGCACTTATAAAAAAAAGATTTAAAGATGGATCCGCTAAAGAATATTGGATATTTACAAGGTAAATATCTAAAGTGTGCCAAGAAGTCCACCATAGCTACATCAGAGAAAAGATTTGGCCAGCTTTTTTGTTACCAATGTCACACAACTGGACACTAAGGTTTAAATAAATTTCTCGATAAAAAAATGTAAGGGTCAAAAAATGTGCCATTTGTTGCTGTTTCAATTGGTCCAGACATCCAGCATTTGGTCCCATTCCAAATTTGATTTTGACTTATTATTATTATCATTACACAGTATTTAAATAGAGCAGACATATTAGGCAGCACTTTACAAAGTTCATAGCTGTCCCTCAAAGGGGCTCACAATTTAATGTCTCTACCAGTCATATGTCTTTTATACAGTCTATGGAAAACTTTGGGTGGAAGCCAAATAATTTACCTGCATGTTTTTGGAATGTGGGAGGAAACCCAAGTAAGCACAGGGAGAAACTGCAAACTCCATGCAGATAGTGTCCTGGCCAAGATTCAAACCTGGGACCTAGCACTGCAAAGGCCAGAGTGCTAATCTCTGAGCCACTCAGATAGAGTGCTACTCAGGAGAGAGTGTTTTAAACGTGAGAGTAATAAAGAAAAACAAGGCTAAAATACATAGACATTGAAAACATGCTTGGTTCAGTTGTGTGAATGAGACTAATGAAATCAAAAGATAATCTAGATATCTTTTGAAATCAAAAGACATCCAATTTAATTTTTTAAAGATAGAGAAGCTTGGAAAAGCTGTGAAACATCTTCAACATGACAAGAACCAGACTAAATGAATGTTACTAACTACTACTAGTTTTACAATGACCTGGATAAATGTGAACCTTCTCAGACCTATGTGGACCAACAGTTCTGACTTTAGTGATTGTCCATTTGTTTCCACTGTTCCACTCAAAATGTAATTAAAGCTTATCATATCACCTCCATTTTCTTACCTAACTTCACCCATCCACCACAGAGTCATACTTACTAAGATCGGAAGGATGTTGCTTGGTTATAGTATCAAGACTTCTTTCCTCACTTAGACTTCTATGGTGCTTTCTCCAGAGGGGGTAAATAAAGGTAGATGAGACCTATAGAAATCTATGTGGTATTACTGTGCAGGAGCAGGAAGAAGATTGGAAGATGTAACCAACATGGAGCAACACCCATCAGATATCAGTAAGTATTGATCTCTGGAAGGTGGGTTAGGTTATCTAGGCAGTTAGGGAGGTGGTCAGAATATGTGGTTACAAAGTAGTTGGAAAGTGCGCTAAATTTATATATCTGGCATGAGTAAGTTGTTGGTGGTAGCAGTTTCCCAGTGCAGATGGTTTTTGGTGCAAAGAGGGCATTTAGTGTCAGTCTTTGTGCAGGGTGGATCCTTTTGGTTTTGACAAGGTAGGAAGGTAGGTATGGATTTCAACACAAACTTAGTGCTGTACAACACAGCACTACATATGAAATCCATATGAAAAGTGTATTGTGTTGTGACCCTTTCAAATGCTCTTCCAATGGAGACTCCAAGCAGTTGTACAGGTAGACTTTGCTCAAACATGTTCCACTGTTGTAACTGTAAGGAAACACTCCACTCTATGAACGTACAGGTAGGTTTTAAAGTGTCCCTGTTTTGTTGTTAGAAAAGTAAACTATGCCTAAGTGGTACTTCATAAACCTACCTTTTGTCCTGAATTACGATTGAAAATAGCAGTTTGCTTCCTGTTCCAAGGCAACCGTATTCTCTAGCCTCATAGCTGTATATATGCACTGTCAGATCTTTTAAGGCACTGCTTCCTCTGACCACTAGTCTCCTAGATTTGAACTAATATCAGGTGTGGGTGAAAGTTAAACTTGAGGACCTGCAAAGCTCTCTGCTTCTGTTTTATTGTTCTCTAGCCCATGGCTCTTCTGCCTATAATGCTGATTCTAAGTTATTACTCCACTAGTTATCAGGTCATCCTTAGATGGGAAGCTCTCCCAACATGACCGTCTCAGCACAGTGACACAGTGCATGACCAGGCATGGTAAATTAGTAATGAAGAAAAGATCATCTGCTTGAAGGCCACGGGTAGTACTGATATCTAGTATTTTGCCCTTTGCTGAATTTTATTTTGGATATTACTTAGACAGGTCTGGTCCTTTTTAGGGTTAAGACTGAAGGTTATGTTTAAGGTCAAACTAAAATGTAAATGTTTAGAATTAGGGTAAGCAATCCATATCATAAAGGTTAATTATAGGATTGGCAAGGATAAGGCTAAAGTTAGGAGTCAAGGAGCACCACAGAGTCTTTTTTAGGCTGGTCTCCAGATCTGAAATCCACAAAGTTCTCAGTGCTGGAGAACCACATACCATTCTGAAAATATCTGCCCATTGAAAGTATTTAGCAGAGCTCATCTGAGTGCTGTGTAATAGGTGCTTGGTGATTTAATCTATATGAATGGCATCAACTGTAAAGCAGAACCAGTAATCAATTGGATTTTGAAGCATTTCAGCTGATGAAAAGATTGAATCTGTAATTGAAAGCATTTTCTTGTTGCAGTCACCCTGGCATTTAAGTTGTCATTTTATTTCAAACTGTATTAGATGTAGATTGACCATTCAGTGATTTATATACAACAAATAATTAGATTTAGTTTAAAGCAGATATTCTCCACTTCGTTCAGGTACATGTTAGGGCAATATGGTTATTGGGTTAATTTATAACAACAACACAAACCTATGATACAAGACTGTGAGCCAATATTGATTCCTGAACGATCATCACAAATACATGTGCTGTGAACAGGCATATTTGTTACTTGCAAACAACTGTCAATAGTTGTGCTACTATGGCCAGTGGGTTTTGTTACTGCTACCTGCTAACTTATGTTATATGTCAGAATCAATAAAAAGAATAATCAATCAATCTATAAATAAAATAATTGTATCATGCATTGTAACATAAAACACTATGAATTAGGCCATCACCACTTCCCTTCACGTAATACATGCCTCAGGTACTGAAATAAACAGAGCACCTGCTGTGTGCTTTATCTGAGGGCAGTGTAAGCTACATGTGACTCCTGACCCACATGCATATAGGTGGACCACATAGGGCATCTAGGGTAAATGTTTTAATTTTTCAGTGATTTCAGAAACTCAAAATTATTATTACTACCATTTAACAATGAACAATGTTGCAGAGACCTGCAAGCCTGTCTTGCACCACATGAAGCCACTGTTTGCAGCTTTGAATACACTAATGACAAGCACCCAGCTTACAATCTCTTTGCAATGGGAAGGTTTATATTTATTGAAATCAATAGTAACTTACCTTGACAGCTTCACTATGGCTGACTCTGTCTAAAGATCGCCCATTTGCTTTTAAAATTTGATCTCCAACTCTAAGTCCTTCTTCTTCTGCCAAAGAACCAGGCTCAACCAGTGACACATAGATGCCTGTGCCATGTTCCACACCTCCTCGAATACTGAAACCAAGTCCTTCTTGATTTTTGTTTCTTTTAAGTATGACCTGACGAACCTCTGGTTTTGTGGCAACAGATGGGGTGTTATTGTAGCCTGGTGGTCCCCCAGGGTATGATGCTCCAGATGCTGTAGCACTAAGTGCTTGGGTACTAAAGGCAGTAGATGTCCCTGGTACTGAAGTGTTAAAGGAAGGACCTGCTCCTGGTCTTGGGATGTTGAAGACAGGAGCTGTCCCTGGTACTGGGATATTAAAGGCAGGATTTGCGCCTGGGATAGAGGAATTAAAGGCCTGTGCTGTCCCTGATATTGGGTTACTATATGTGGAAAGACCACCATCACCTAAAACCGAATTGTATCCAGATGACCCTGAAGGCAAATCCTTTATGTACAATCCCTCTGAGGTGTACTGGTCAAATAATAACTGATCGGAGCGGGGTATAACAAGGCGTAACATCGGAAAAAGTTGCCTCTGGTCTTGGGGGCGCAGAATAAGGCGCAGTGTTCTCACCAAGTCAAAAACATTTCTACGGGAGTGGTAGAGTCGCAAACAGTGCAAAAGCTGTTCCCTCTCCTGTTCATTTAGCAGTCGGTTTAGGGCGCCATGTAGTCGGCGGACATTAGAAGAGAGGACTCGTCCAACATCTCCAGAGCAGATTGAACCAGAGGATGAAGAGTGGATGGACCCTGTTAAAGACTGATGGATGGAACCCCTTGGAGAGGGGTGAAGCGTACCTGGCTCTGAATTCATTGCCCAAAGGCTGCAAGATTTGTCACGGCATTTTGAATGTGAACAACTTCTTCAATGGTTAGAATGAGACTCTTCCACATGCCAGACCTTCTGTTCAGTGCTTTTAGCTGGACCTCCTGAAAAGAAAACAAATGCGTTTAAGAGCTCAAGCTTTATGTTGTCATCTGTTCTGTACTGTGTGTCCTCCCAGGCTGTTCCCTACATTATATCTTTTGTTAGGGTCTCCAATATCCAACTCAGCATTCACAATTCTCTCTTTCCCAATCTAGCCTGCGTGTAACACTCACTTCTGTGTTTTAAGTCTGTACTGCCGCTTCATTCCTCCCTCCCCCTCCCCATCTTCTCTCCATTTCTCAAGGTGATCCTGTGGGTCTATTTTCCTCTGCTCCATCTACCATCCCCTATCAGGAATTAATGAATACCAAAGACAGTTCTAAAGGCTACTAATACTGCCCCTGTCCTCTTGGCTCAATGTCTCTGCTACTTCATCTAATTCTAATTTTTAGAAGACAGTTTTATTATTCACCTGTATGGTTAAAACTAATATTTAAAATTCTTGCAGTTTCCCCGTACCCTTTTCCCTCTCACCTGATCTCTCTTGCAGAAATGCACATCTTTCGGAGTCACTCAATCCCTATGCGTTTCATCACTCCGGAGCAGTCTAACAGGTGTCATTCCATACCTCTATCTCACAGATGACCAATTTCACACACTGCAGATGTCTCTCTCCATCTGTTAAATTATTCCACGAGGTCTTTTCTTCTGCTTCTTTCTGTTTATCTCTTAGGGACCAAAAGTGTCAGAGAATTAATAAAAACATTTTTAACCAAAATTTGATTTTTCTTGTTTAAATTCAGATCATTGTACTGTTTGATGTTCTTTCTTTGCTCTTCAAACAGATGACTCCTGCTACTAGTCAAATGTTTTTTCTTGAATCTGCACCATTTAATATCAGAAGACGATATATTTGTTGTCACCAAACAAGGCTGTTTTTGTGTTCTGACGAGTCATTTGTTACATTTGCCAACTTATTTTTTTAGCCACTTACTAACTTAGATGAATATCTTTTTAGACTGTAGGTTAATTCTCATCTCAGATGCATCACCTGCCTTTTGTAGGCTCTCTGCCTTGTTTTTTTGTTCCTGTGACTTTCTCCTAGAGAATTCTTCTTTCCCTTTGCCAGTCTCTTTGCATTGTGGTCACAGTCTCTCGGTTGGCGGTCTCACTGGCTGCCCATGTCTCAGCCTGTCACAGGTGTCTCTCAATGCCACCGTTGGTCTCTTCCGGATCTGACGTCCCTCAGTAATGTCAGCGTTGCCAGGAGACTGAGAAGACAACACTAATATGCACAGCTCTTAACCCTGCACTGCCAGACGGTTGCAGATAAATCTTGGCATGGTTCTAATACTCATTCTGTAACCCTTTAAATCTCTTAGCCAGCTGCTACTGAATTATGTGGTCAATACCGACAATTTCAGGGGTTCTCTTTAAGATTAAGTTCAGGTAACACAGAATGATCTACCTCGTTGGATTTAAAAGTACACCGGTCCCCAGACTAAAAAACATAAACTATTTACAGATTCCTAACATGCAGTAAAAGAGAATTAAAATAAACTACCCTTGACTTCTGAAGATACCTTCAATGCGACCTTTTAAAGCTAAAATCCATGTCTGTGTGTTTTTCCTTCAATGTGTTTTAAATTGAAATCAATGCCATGTTTTTATTGTGCATTTCAATGCAATTTGTTTTGAATGGTAGAACATGTCAAAACATGCATCGAAGAGCATTGACGTGTGTAAGTGCATGATGATGTGTGTTCCTGCACATCTTAACACTTGCATTGAAATGCTTTTTGATACATTTCAATTGCTTTTAAGGAAAAACACATCAAGTAATCCACAAAGACAAAACTTTGGTTT
The DNA here is from genome assembly GCF_032062135.1 of Pyxicephalus adspersus. Classification (NCBI taxonomy): domain Eukaryota; kingdom Metazoa; phylum Chordata; class Amphibia; order Anura; family Pyxicephalidae; genus Pyxicephalus; species Pyxicephalus adspersus. The sequence goes on from NC_092871.1 coordinate 77,481,500, forward strand.
CTAACATCATTGAAAAAACTGCTGGATGTTGAGATTAGGTTTTATAGCATGCAAAGCTTTTGGCGCAGCAGAAAGTAATAGGGAAAGAGCTAAAATTTTAAGGTTGTACTTTTTTTGCTACCAATTTTCTTTTTTTCTATGCTTTTTTGAGAAACAACTGAATTACAAGAACAAAATAGAGCTCTCATAGAGTAAACAAAAGCAGAACAACTCATAAAAATAGGATTAAACATACAAATATTGAAAAAATCATCCATGACGTTCTACATTATCCAGTCAGTATAAAGTAGTGACAAAAAAAAGCCTCAGGATGTAGTATTAATTATTGTTTTGTATCGGACTTATCAAGAGAGGTAGATCTAGATTCCTCAATCAGGTAAATATGCTGGACCCTGGTAAACCAATGTCTAGGGAATAATTAAGGATTTCCAGATTATTGGGATCAGACTGAAGGCTGCATGAGTAGATGTAAAGGTAATGAGGGTTTGTATGATCCCCACCTAAGTCATGTAGTAAACAAGCAGAGGTAGTAAAATAAAACCCCTATCTGTTGGCTATTGCTGCACACCTGCTGCCAGTAAATTTGGATTAACGGACAGGTCCACCATATATGCAGCATTGTGGCTGTGGCATCATGGCACCTCCAGCATAGGTCCATAGACTTCCAGGCCCTCTTAGACCTGATGTGGCCTGTGTAGTGTATTGCATTTAGGGTAGAGTACAAAAATCGACTGTGTGACAGACAGGATCAGCCTTTAAACACACTTGCTCAAAAACCGAGGGGGGATTAACTAGAGTGTCCGCTCCTACTATATCTGCAATGTAATGTTTAATTTGTTAGCAGGACCCCCAAGGAAGCAAGTCACCCTAATCAGGTCAGCCAATTCGCTCTTGGTCAATAATCTACTGTTAAGAAATCTGCCACCTTCGACAGAGACTTTGCTTTAAAATTATGCAAAAATGTGCATTTCAAAGGAAGGAACTCTGGGTTGCCTATTAATGGTGTTATTAATCCTGGGGAGGAGGAAGACCCCTGTGAAGTGGCATCATGTAGAAAACCTGAATTGTAGTCCCCACTACCAGGTTCCTATGCCTAAATGTGTGCATTAATCGAAAATACATCCTATGCATCTGTAGGCTGCATTTCATCCTTAATGACAACCTTAAAAAAAAACTGTACTGCAGTGCAACACAGGGCAATACACCACCATGTTTGCTGTATTTCCAAAAATGTGACATGGACAATTTTTCTGTGCATTCAAATAAATGGCCCAATGCAACAAACAATACCATTAACACCAACGTCAAAAACACAGAAAAAATTGCCCTAAACATTTTTTTAATACTTTTACAGTATATACAAAGATCAATAGAGGACATGCTTTCCAAAATATGTTAATTAGGTTTCAATGGTCAGAGGACGAGTTCACTTATTGTTTTTTTTTAGATAGACCATGCAGATGTTGACCATGCAAAAAGAGGTTGTACAGGAAATACAAAATCACACTGTAAAATGTATGACTAAATAAAATAAGATGCCATTTGGATACTTAACTCTTAAATTGCATTTATATACTTAGGGCTCTGTTTATTAAACAGAGACATGCTCTCAAGCATTCCCTGGTGGGAATCAACTACTGCCATTGAGACCTGGAGGATTCCCACTAGGGAATGTATGATTCCCTGTTCTATAAATAAAGATGTAATGGTCAAAGTGCCCCTATTACTACAAGGTAAATTAGGCAGAACATTATAGCATTTAGCAGAATAGGGAAGGGCGAAAACCTTAATCCAGTTGATATTGGGTGTTGGTTTCCTATGGGGGAGATTGTTTTTTTGCTTCCTGCCCTGGAGATGCAACAGGAAAATAGGAATACATTTCTCAACCATGAACAGAATTGCTGTCTTTGAAAGCAATCGTAGGAAAGGGTGTAGCCAATAAATTTTAATCCTTTACATTGTTCTACAAAGTTTATATGTATGCAGTGTAGGAAGGTTTGGAGAGATTGTATTCTTAGTATCCGACTGATGCAGAGAATAAAGAACCTGTCCTGCATTCTTACATAAACTTGCTTTGTTAAACACATCAGAACAAAGACAGTTTGATTTTGATTGATCTATTGGGTCACATACTGTGTAGTACAACAAATTTAAATTATAAGACAGTCAAAAAACTGGAAATTAAATGAATATATTTCCTTCTGAAATGCTGCTGTAGGTGCTATTCGTTATGTGAGTGACACTTATAGCAATCTAACTCGGAAGAAATTATTTGATATTTGATTTTTTGACTGTTCTAGATTTTAAATTAGTTGTACAGCTTAATAGGAGAGCCAATTGATCAATTCAAATCAAACTGTCACAGTTTGATCTTGACAACTATTATAGCAAAATAATGACTTGAAACCAATGTTATTTTTTTAGCCATAATTTATTGCCATTTTTATGATGTTTGCAGGACTGTCACACCAAGCTTTGGATCCTCTTCCCTCTACTTTGTGGGCAATCCTGGATGATTGCTGAAGCAGTGCTAATGCTATTACATTTGCACCATGTATTAATACACCATTAGTGCAGGACCACCGTGTTCAAATCCATGATGACCTTTCCACAGTCTTCCTGGTTAAGTGATGTTAGGAATCATTTAGCCTGAGGGCAGTTCTAGACTGAAGGTAAGTATTGCAACTTTGTTATATGTTGTATATAAGAACAAAAAAGTTTTGTCTTTTCCTGTCTTGCTTTTAGATCATTGAAGTCATTAGGAACAATTTTGTTTTTTGCCCATTCCCACCACCAACAGCTGTCATGTAATGAGAGGTAATCACATTTTTTGCATAGATGGATGTCCCTGCAAAGAAGAAATTAAATACATCTCCTACTACCTGTGGCGTGAAACACCGCAGTGATGAAGATAAATTGCTGACCAATGTGTTTCAGAAACCTAGACTTCACAAAGTGAATCTTAGAGGACAAAGTTGTTAAATCAGGGTTGGCAGGAGAATCCACAAAGGACAACAGGGCCCAAAGGAGGTCCACACTCTCAGAAGTGTCAGTTGCTGTGTAGACTTTACTCTGTTACTGTTTGGTCTTGCCAATTTGTTTTAGACATCATCACAATGATCACATCATCACAAAATTGTTTCAGGACCTGTAGAAGAGGACAATGGCATAGTAGGAGGAAGGAAAGTTGTAGTTAAGAATAGTGGGAGCTAAAATACAAAAATGTATTAAAAAGAAAATGGTGGTCTGTAAGTCTGTATGCTATGTAATTTAATAGCAAGTGTAACTATTTTTTGTACTTAGTGCCAAGGTCTATTTATTAGAGACCTTCAGAATAAAAATTGATTGTCATGAAAAGCATTATTGAACAACCATCCATCTAAGTATATCTGCTATACTATATCTATTTTTCTAACTCCTGTGTGTGATGTGTAAGTACTTTATAGCAGAGGTGACTACTTTAGGAAACTTTTAGTGGTCAATGTGCAATGATACTATACTTCAGCAAAGAGATCAATTAACGTTATGTAGAACATTTGGACACTGTGCCCTGGAGCTGATTTGTGAGGCAGAGAATGAGCTTGTGGGGTGCCCAGTTAATAATTTAAAGCATGTCTGCTCAGTAAGACTAAGCCAGCTGGAGAGAGAGCTTTGAAAGTATTCTGCCCTCTGTTGAATAGAGATCACTAAAACACAAAGAAACTGGATTACACGTTTTAGTCTTCTTGGAGTACATGTTACAAAATAAAAAGGTAGTTCCAGTAAAATGCAGCATTGGAAAAATGCAGAGGACAGTTTACTACCCAAATAATGGTATATGGTTGTATATCATAAAGAGAATGTCTCTTCTTTTTAGACTTGGACCTTTGGGGAAAATCTATACATTTCTAAAGTTTAGTCACCTGTTCCCTTCCCAAATATATTGTTCCTGCTTCAGGGTATTTCCAGGTTCATCAATCCAGTAGTTTCTACATTTTAAGGACAAATGTCTGCTAGAAAATCAGTTGGACATTAGCTGAAAAACCCGACACTTTTTAGCAGGAATGCCACTTTGAAACCCATGGTGATCTATTAAAAGATGCAATTTTTTAAACACCATGATAACTACTTAATCTACACTTGTAATCCAAAACTTTTTCCAACTGAATGGAGTATCTTGTCACTCTTTTTTTACCATGTGTCAGTGTGGCTAACAAGTAATGAACAGTTACTCTGTTCAACTGAATAAAGCTTTTAGTGTTAATTCAGGTGATATGGTGGCAGGCTGTTACCTTTACAAACAGTCCCCAGATTTGTGACTCACTGCAGATAGCTTCAACTTAAAAGGCAGCTGTAAGTATAGTTTTCATCTGCAATGCTAGAAAAATATGGTATTAGATATGAACATACAAAAACATAGCCCACCAAGCAAAAAATGCAACAAAATAAAAGATTCAAGTGTACATTTTCTGTAGAGGTAGAAGATTACTACATTAACTAATAAGGAATTCTGTAAATTCTATTTTATCTTTTTCATTACAAGGAGATAATTTAGTTTTGGGTAGTATTTGAATTCCCCAACTATCAGAAATGGTGAGATCTTCATACCTAATTTACTAAATCTTCCTACCTACCTTGACCCTCACATGCAAGTCTAACCTATAATATAAGTAATATTATAAAGTAATATTATTACATGATTATGAATGAAGAAACAAGTGTGAGATACAATGTGGAGATAGGAGTCAGGAGTCTTAGCACAAGCACATTCGGATTGTAATTCAGTGTGTGACAACCCATCAGAATCCCCCTATATATGATTGCCTAAAAATTTCACTGACCCTGTAGGTGACCACATCTTCTGGTGTAAGAAGAGCTTTAACAAGGAGTTTTAAAATTTCCAATATCTATCTGTTAGGATACATTGTTTTTCCAGAGACCGCTTTAATAAAAATACAATCTGCAATTAAACACAACAATATTAACCAACTCCATAAAGAGAAAACTAATTTCTGGCGCATCTGATGTTCTGTTTGATTGCAAACACTAAGACAAGTCCTGATGGCTGGGAAAGGAAGGGGTGGATGGCTGCATTTACAGGCACTAACACAATATTATCATCAGTCCTCCGACATGCATATACTCAATGCATCCTAGTAGCTAAAAACACATGGAAACAGGTGGGTGGAAAGCAAAATGCTTTATAACATAGCTGTATTCATAGCTGAATGTACTGTACCTACATTTAACCAGCATGTGGTATAAGCTTTCAAGAAAAAAAATAAAAAGATTTATATATATATATATATATATATATAAATTCTATTTCTTAAGCGTATATTTGAGTAATTGCCATTGAGTGTGCCAGACACACATTAGAAGCCTTCTATTGCCTTAACCATTGTTGGGTTTCCGGTGTCTTGCTGTGCTTTTAAAGAGGAGTGGGTCTGATCTAAATGTATGTATCGCTTCATATGTCTGTTGATGTGAATTCAGATTGCTGTAAATTTAACAGAAGTGCCTTGGCATGGCAGTACAGTGAAGAACTAATTTCTCTGCCACTCCGCTCTCTCATCAGCACATGAACTATTCTATTGGATCCTTGTGCTGCTTTTTGTTCTCACACTCAAGCCCTGTTGTATAGGTGCTGCAGGAGGCTTATATCAGATTAGGCTACTTACAGTGCATTTTGAAATTACATTTAATAATATAATAATGAATACTGAGCTGCATTATTATTGTGTATCTTTTCGATGTGTTTAGAGTTGTAAAACTTTACACTTGGAACACACAGCAATGAATAAAGATGTGTGTTCAGCACCTATTTAAGAAGTAGTGTCTGCCCTAGTTTTTAGATGAGACCTGTCCAAGGAAGCAGTATGGAAAACCAGGGGATGAAATGAGGTCATAGACAATGTAATCTATGATAATTTTAAAGCAGTTTCTAAAATGGGTTCTTATTTTTAGCTCAAAATTTATCCATCTGAAGATACTTGGCCAGCAAATGAGACAAGCTTTTCTTTCTTCTGTATAAAAGATATAACAAAAAAGAACACCTTTCACCTATGTGGTGGGTATTAGGGGAGCGTGAGTTTATTTTTTGGTCAAAAACACTTTCTTTCCCAGCATGACGATGCTGCTTCTCCATAGATACATTAAAGTGAGTATTGTCACCCTAGGACAAGCCTGTTACTGGCAGTATCACTAAGTAAACGTAGGCGAGCTTGTACAAATGTGAATGTCATATCAAGAAAAAGCAAAAACTCTGAAAAGAACTAAAAAATGCACTGGCTGCAATTACACTAAACATTCTTTTCGAAGCTGAATGCCGGATGAACAACTAAATATACAAATGGAATAAATACACAAAGTGAGCCTTTATTCCTGCTGAGAATCTGTTTTGCTAAAGCTCATTAAAACATACACCTCAGCTTCCCAACCACATGACGGAACAGTAAAAGAAGATGCAGCACACATAAACTAATCAGTCATTCTGATTTCTTCTATCAGTATGCCTATTGCACTACAAAACAACTGATCAACTTCTTGTTCTCTAGTCGGATGTTTGATATGCAGGCACTGAAAATAGCTGTATTGAAGTCAAATTCAGGTTCATGTTAAAAAATATTTATTTATTGTTATATTAATGATTGCAGAGCTGCATTGGCCCATGTCTTTTAAATTTGCATTGAATTCAGCTTTTTACGCACCTCTTTTTACTAATATGTTTTTTTTGTATTCACAATATATTTTCTACAGCATATTCTGATAAATGTTTTTATATTATAGATATCTTTTACATTTTTTTATATTTACACTCAAACCAGCCTGGGCAGAATACATCAAAATGTATAGAACAGGCATGGGCAAACTACGGCCATACGGCCCAATAGGGATGTTTCTCTGGCCCTTTGGGTGGTCCGCTGCTCTGGCCGGTGCCACCCCGAGCAGGGTCAGGAGAAGGATACGTCCCCCGGATCTGAGCCTGCCAGATCAGCAATGGGAGAGTGGGGGAGTGGGCGGGGTTTTGCCATCATGGCGTCACGTTCAGTGGTGTCATGATGGCATAACCCCGCCTACTTTCCCCTCTGTCAAATTTTATTTCAGATTGTGGCCCCTGACTAAAAAAGTTTGCCCACCCCTGGTATACAATGTACAACATATTTATATTCAAAGCCACCAACAGGATATATGTAGGATGGTGAGTCAGGTCAATTCAAGGTGTTCTAACATAACCCCATGCCTCTCATTTTATTTATTTATTTTGACTAATATCCAGGCAAAGCTAGTGTTTAAAGTCTTCTTAAAGTTTATCTTTACCCAAGAGCAAACACTTACTTCATACTGATTCATACATTTTTCACTTGCCAGTCCTTAGATGTAATAGCTATGGGGGATTGGGTTCATGGGTCAGTGAATCTGCTGTTCAGGCATGGAATTTAGGTTGGTAAAAGTAGGCTCAGAGCTTTAAGAGCTCCCAGTACCTGCTACCCTTAACTTCCTATTTTTTGTCCCTGCCGTTTGATACAGACAAAACAGCACAAATCGGGGATCATGGCCAAGCTGCTAAATGGTGAGCTCGGCTGGTACTAGGCTAAGCCTATCAGACAATTTACAGCCCCCTCCCATCCCAAGCAAGCTCCTTTTTTTTAAGTAGCAGGGGGCCCAGCGTTTCTCCTCCTACTCCTTTTCAGCATCTCCCAACCACCTGGCCAGCATACCTGAGTGCCAGAATCAATGGGAGCATCCATAAAGATCCTGCCCGTTGGCCCTTCCTTTTCTTCCCATGCTGCCATGCAAGAGTGAATTAGCTTCAGGAGCTACCTGAAGGGGTGGGAGGGGAAAGGTGACAATCTATAGGGAGTATGCCTAAAATGAATAAATATACAGGATGTTATTGTCAGTGGAGCACTGGATTGTAAAGGGCCCTATGTTGTTTTCAGCCTTAAAGGCTGGTATCTTACCTTATCCTGTTTTTTTTTGTGCTGTTGCCTACCAGCAAGGTCATCCTAAAAACTGGACCCTGGGAGTGCTTACTGCACATTTCTAACCCACCACCAAAAAATGACTGGGTACTTTCATAGGTCGTTCCCTGGTACAAGCATAATTTCAGAATGCTAATGGCTCTGAGCATCTTCATCCATTTTAGCTAGTCTGCACAGATCCCAACTCTTGTGTGGGAACCTTACAAGTTTCAACTTTTCTGCATCAGCACCATTTATATTAGCCCAGAAAACTGTACCAAAATTTTACATGGATCTAAGGCAGCCACTGTGCTTTTCTGAGAGTCAGCAAATTGGATTATGAATTCCCCAGTAGGCTTAAAAGAATGAATATGTTAAAAATCAAGTCAATTTGCACATAACACAGTTCAATGATATGTATGATAAACATATTTTTTTCCTTTTTATGATCCGCAAAAAAAAAAAAAATAAATAAAATGTGTTTTTCTAAATTTATATGCATCAGGACATGTCCAAGACCCAGAACCTTTCAATGCACCCTGTAGTAAATTTAGTGGGGAGTCCAATACAGACTATATAACCTTAGGCAGTTTTAATAAAAACTACACCACAGCAGAACAAGAGGTAAAATTTCCCTCGGATTTAATGGAGAGATTTGTACCTGATTAAATGAAACACTTGCTGTGATACTTTTAAATGAAGTGGTTTGCTGCCACATTAGCTGTTAGGTCTACAGGGTCCTCCTTCAGCCGTGAAGGAAGAACATGTACTCTACAGTCTAAAGACGATAAATCATATCTTATGAGGATATGGTATCTGTTTAAAGATAATTCAAAAGACTGCTTAGTAAGCATCCTTTGAGCATATATTTACTACTGTTAGCCCTGGAGCTGCTGGCCTTTAAAACCTTCTCAATCTCCTATGTAGTGTGATACCTCAACCTCTCCAGGATCCTTTGGGACCTCCTGGCGGAAAGCAGCAGAGCAGGAATTCTATTTAATTAATAAGACAGGAATGTGCAAGATATTCGTTTGGTACTGAGAGGAGATGGGAATCAGTACTGCAGAACGAAGCTAATTACACCCTAGAAATTCATTCCCTCTTCATTGTTCTATTAAGAACAGAGATTGCTGCGGTTGTCTATCAGAGTGCCGCTCCACCTGTCACTCCAGCCCCGATGGAGATATACCGGTGTGTTAGATGTCAGGAGATTCAAATGTCATTAACACCACAAGAGGTCAGATGGAATTTTACAGTCGATATGCAGATCTACTGCAGAATTTCAGACAGGCTGTCTGCCAGAACCAAGGATTGTCGCAGCTAGTGATGAATATTTCTACTTATCTGGGGGTGGCTTTTAAATACCACCAGCCTAATCTCTTAGTATTGTCATTTCAGAGTGCTGGGAACTTTCAGTTAAGGAGTTTTAATCTGTGGATGTTTCAAGACATCTCGGAACATGCAAATTGCTAATAGGAAGGAAAAAAATACGTTTGGATTCACATCCATTTTCATGGTGACTGTCTTGCTAATTTTTCAAATATCCCTTAAGCATACTTTCTCTTTTAACTAGAGCTTATCAGTAAGAGGAGGTCTGCTCTAAGTGAAACACATTAAGCCATTAGCCATTAGCCATTCTACATATTTTAAGCCGTTAGGTAACCTATTTTTAAGAAAACTCCTAAAGCTTAATTCATGACAAACTGCAAGTACACAGATGAAATACATATATTAAACTTGTTGATTTATATTTCTGTACACCTATTTCTGAGGTTTATTAAGGTCTACTATGTAGTACAGTTCTCCCTGGCAAATACCTGCCAGGGGCATCTCTATTTTTGCAGTAGCTTTGAAAGAGATATATATTTTTCTACTATTTGGTAAAACTTTTCAGATTGACAGAATCTATAGGGAAAACATGATATTGACAGCTTGACGTGGCAAACCATTCAGTATAAAACCAATCCACAGGCAAGGAGATAAGAGTATGGAAGGAATAATACCTGTGCACATCTATTTCTTTCTGTATATGTGCCAATGAAAAATTTCCTTTTTTCTTCCTCTCAAAAAGCAGCAGGAAGCCTCTCTTTACCTTTTGTTCCTGGGGCAACTAAAGAATGTTGGATTTTCCTTTACTTTCTGCTGTTGTGACAATAGTCTATAAGAAATAGAAATGTACTGATGAATCTTGCCAGTCACTGAAATCCTATTTATGATTTTCTGGTAATAATATTTCAAAAGGCAGGGATATTGTTTTTTGGGTTTTTTTCTTGTAAAATATTTTTTTAAACAATTCTCAAGAAAAACATAGTCTGTACATTACAAAAATAAAAAATGGCAATGAGACAACAGAATTAAACAGGAAATTCTATAGTGTACAAAAGTGTATTTTTTACAAAATTGCCAGTAGTATGCATTATATGTCCATAATAGCAGAACAATAGAGATAAACACCAGTTATAATAACAGTACTTATTGTACAATGTTATTTACCATCAGTGTATATATAGATAGGAGTGGATAAGGGAGGTATAGAGGATGGGGGAGGGGATATATAATTTCTCTTTGAGAGTAGGTTCGAAAATTATAGTGGAGTGAAAGCCACTTTTTATTCTTTTTTTTTTCCTTTTTTGTTTTAAACAGTGAGATGTATGGGGGGATCTGGTAAGGTACCAGGTGGTTTGGTTGAAACATTTAAGGAGATGAGCTTTAGTGGTTGAATTCAATGTTTTGATAAAATTCTCCCAGGTCTTTTAGATTCTTTGGAGTAAGAGGCCTCAACCCATTTCATTTTTAACAGATGCTGGAGTTTCGTAAAGAACAGCTGGATCGGGTGGCACCACAGGAGTTGCGAATACTATCCCCACCCACCATACCAAATAATGCCCAAAGGAGCGTAAAGGGGAGAAAATTAACCAGTTTCATTTGGAACCAAAGTAATAAGGTATTTATCTGGTGGAAATTTGTATGCATGGGCCCTAGGCGGAGCCTTGTTGCCAACCCTGAGGATATTCAATAAAAAAAACAAAACAAAGAGAGGGGTTTTTGTGGCAAAAGATGAATTATATTACTGATTAATTCCTATAATTAGTGAGTACTCTCTGTGGGAGTACTCACTTCCACAGCTACACCAGCCTACACAGACCGCGGCTGCGGTCTCTGTTCCCTTTCATCCCAGGACCATAAGGTTCTCCTTTTGGGTGCTTACCTTAAGTTCTTATTCTCCCCATTGGAGGGGTTTTCTCCACATCTACAATTTGTCTGGAACATTGATTCACCCAGGTGCTTTACATACATATATGCTCTATCTTCAAGGAATATATACTGCCAAGTAATTGTGTTCAACCCAACTAAATGTAACCTCACCCCTGAAGACGTTCAAAGTCATTTCAAAGCACTAACTTGTGATATGTATTATGAGAATTAATCAGTAATACGATCAGTAATTCATCTTTTGCCACAAAAAACCCTTCTCTTTGTTTTGTTTTTCAGGTGCATTTGGATGTAACAAGCAATTTGTCTCCAAAATCATTTAATTAGGGGACAGTCCCAAAAATTATTGAAGAGACCAACTTGAGGCGCACCACATCTAAAGGCAGTTATTTGACTCTGTTAGACCCATGGGATACGTTCCGGATGGAGAGGTATATGCTCTGTGAAATAATTAAAAGAACATTGGCACTGATTTCCAAGACACTCGCAGCATTTGTAGTAGGGTTGATGATTCCAAATTTGGGAAATGCTGACACCAACCCACCTGGCCTGTGGTCAGAGTATCATAATCAATGGTTTCTTTCAGAAATCTGTAAAACTTAGATATCGCTTTAGAAAAAGACAGGGAGGAGAACAACATGGTGTCCAGGGATTTTGCCAGTCTGTGGCCGAAAGGGCTTGAGCAACCAAGGAACTATAGTCACAGTCATAATGATTGGAAGAGAGCAAAAATGTTTCGCCTAGTTCCTGGGACCTCTGATTGCAGTTCAAGAAGAGAGTATGATTTAGGTGTTTTGGGGTTCAGAAGGCATCTCACCAAGAGTCAGTGTTCTCAAATAAAGGGAGAAAAAGAGAGGTATGGGTGTTAAGAAGTGTCCTGCTGCGGAGAGTATGCCAGAGGTGCCATTGTGAAAACAGCAATGGGTTGCGTTCGACATGGTCGGATATTAACACCCTATAGAGGTACATTTGAGAAATGGGGTGTAAGGGGGAACGAAGGGCAAAATCAGTGGAAAGATTTGTGTAAAAAGAGGTGCCATGGAGCCAGTCTTTGAGAATGCGTAAGAGTGATGCCTTTTTGTATAGCGCAATGTTAGGTAAGTTAAGGCCACCATTCGATGTGAACTGATGCAGTATGGCACGACGAATTTTGGAATGCTTACTACACCAAATGAATTGCCTTATTAATCCATGTACTGGATTTGTTTGGGTTTGACAAAGATAGGGAGAGCCTGAAGGAGGAACAAAATTCTGGGTAATGCCACCATTTTAATCAGGGCTATACGACCCATAAAGGAGAGGGGAAGGGATGACCATGACCATGACATAAAAGAGGCCTGCATAGCCTCGTTTAATTTGTCTTGGCCCATTGAAACAGGAAAAGCTTATGCCAGGTTTGTTTGTGCTTAGGATACAGGTATAGGGCCACTGACTTATCAAAATTAATTGAGAATCCAGACAAGGGACTGAAGTGGGACAGGAGGTTCATAATGGTGGGCAGGGAGGAGGTGGGATTAGAAATGAAAACAAGAACATCATCAGCAAAGGTTGTGAGTTTGATTTCAGTATTACCAAAGGTAGTTCCCTTAAAACAAAGGTTGGACACGAGAAGGCAATAGATATGGTCATTTTACCTTGTCGAAAGCTTTTTCCGCGCCAAGGCATAATAGAACATGATTCTTACTATAGGAAGTGTGGTGGCTGCAATTGCTGTCCTGATCTATTTGGAAATAAGCCTGTTGCGGACAAAACCCAGTGGCCATAATTTTTGCCATGATTTTGTAATCTGTGTTTAACAGTACAATATGTCTAAAAGAAGAAGGGGATTCAGGGTTTTTAAAGAGGGGAAAGATATGGTTCGAGGGGCTTGTACCCTTCGGCAACTAAGCCATCTGGTCCTGGGGATTTTCCCATGGTAATTTTGCAATGACTGCTTTAATTTCAGACAGTTGAATTGGGGCATTAAGAGTTTCTTGTTGTGAAGCGGATAGGCAGGGTAGTTCCGCCTCCTGCAGTAGGACGTTTAGATTCTGTTGGTCAGGATTTTGGGCCAAGTATACTAAGGAAAAGTGCTGTTCAAGGAGCCTCAAGATGTCAGGTTGAGTGTGGTGTCCCTTGTATTGGGTCATGTAAGGTGTGTATTGCCCTCTTGGGTCCATTGGGAGTGGCCAACTTCGCCAACAATGTTCCCGTTTGATTGCACCAGTGGTAATATTTATATTTAATATGTTTTGCTTTGCGTTGGGCCAGAGTATGAAGATAATTGTCTAGAATCCTAGCTGCCTGAAGCCAGGCACGCCGAGATTCTTCAGTTGGATTTTGTAGGTGTGCACGGTACGCCAATGATACATTATTATATAGTTGTGTGCCTAGTTTGGTTTCTTCCCTCCTAATGCCCTTCAGGTATGACGTAATGTGTCCTCGTAAAACCGCCTTACCCGTTTCCCACATTAGCACAGGGGAGTCCCAATGTTGAATATTGTCATCCAAGAAATTTTTCCAGGATGAAATTAAATTGGCATTGAAGGAGGAAGAAGAAAGATATGAGGGGTAGTGCCAGCGTGACGGGTAGTCAGTGACATTGGGTAGTCGGAGATGAAGCGACACCGCGGCATGGTCTGAGAGAAAAATTGGATGGTGAGTGATAAATTGAATGCTGGGGAGCAGATAATCCTGTGTAAGGAAGTAATCGATACGGGAGAAGGTCTTGTATGCTCTTGACTAGCACAAGTATTGGCACAAATTTCCAAGCATCTCCTCCTTTTAGATCCCTGGCGTGTGAGAACCCCCACAGCCAGGGATCTAAAAGGAGGAGATGCTTAGAAATTCGATGAACTGGGGACACACCACGGGTTCTGTTAGAGGTAGAGGTGTCTAAATTTTTATCCAGGGTGCTATTAAAATCCCTTGCAATAATAAGATTTTGATAGTTCCCCTCAAAAAAGTGTGTGTTGGGTTCTCCCACCCAGGACCCAGGCATTCTCAGAGTATCACCCGCCTTCAAATCGGTCTCCTGAAGAAACACCAGGTCGGGACAGTAAACGGGCAAATGTAAAGTAACTTTGTGTCTCTTGATGGGGTGGTTGAGGCCTCCCACATTCCACATTCCAAGTTACAATTCTAAGGGCAGATGAAGTAACGGGGGTGGGGGTTACAAGAATTAGGCAGTGTAGCCATCATTATTCATCTAGGGGTGAGATTAGCGGGGGCAATGGGCATAAGTCAAGAAAGGGCTGACTTGGCTGTCCCAGTAGGCTAAAACAATTCTTTGGTACTATACATTTTTTCCACTCTTGGATAAGAGCGGAGAATAGACTTTCCCATAAACAGGGAAGGCTTGTAAATTTGGTAAATCGAGTGACTTATTAGGGGTAAGTAGAAAAAGGAACCTGATTTACTATTGGGGGTAAATTGTGTGTGGGAAAGTGAAAGATATAAAACACAAAATTTGTATAATCCAAGGAAGAAGGGTAAAAGAGGAATTGTAATTTGAAGGTAAATTGCATAGGTGTGAATTGGAAACAAAAGAGGGTGTTGATGGAAGCCATTGTCCAGCTAGTGGGATTTGATCCCAGTTACGCCCAAGGTAACAGTGTTCAGGTAGCTCTGATCAGATGCAAAAATCTCCTGGAGGGGGGGTAAGGCCAGGGAGGGGGTCATCAAAAAACATAGGCGGCCCAATAATGGAGACTCTGAATTTTGCGGGATAAAGTATTGTATCATTATGTTTTGTTGACCGTGGTGCTGTGTGGGACTTGCTGTTTTCCCATTCTCGCCGGAGTAGTACGTGAAATGTATTTGTACATACTAAAGATGTTACCATGCTGTGTGGCGTATTATTTGTTTTGCACAAGGTACTAGTAGGATCTTCTAACAGGTAGGGTAGCAGCGGTATTGGGAGCTTTAGTCCTGAATATGTGGGTGGTAGTTACGCAGGCGGGGTAGGTGCTGGCACCCTCACTATTGTTCCAACAAAGGTCCTGGTAAAGTTATGGAGACTAAAGAGTTTCAGGTAAAAAGAGTCTCAGAAGAAGAGGTTGTTGACCATCCTCATACAGCACTTAAGGAGATGTTGGGGGGCTCTATGGAGGATTTGCTAACCACAGTTCAAGGATGGATGAAGTCACCCTGTGTCCCAGGCTGCTGGCGGATGGAGGAGGGAGAGCACGCCAAAGTAGGCTGAGGCATCAATATTTAACCTACCCACTTTCAGAAGGTATTCATGTCCCTGTGGAGATCCTGAGCAGAGCCAATAGCCCCGCAAGTGCTGCAGAGGAGGAAGAAGAGAAGAATTGTACTGTGCTCCGGTCAAGGTCAAGATGGCCGCCACACAACAATGCATCCCTAACAACCGATCCAGAAACCTCTCGACAGCAAGAGATACCGGAGGAGTGTGATGGAGGTGAGTATTCCTCTGTTGAGAGCGGATATTTGCTTTGCAGGTCAGGGGAATCACAGAGCTCTCCTAAATTGCGGCCATCATCACAGGCACCTCCCCTGGAAGTCTGGGTATATTGTTTTTATATTTGTGGAATTCATTAAAATAATACCTTATATTCCTGCAATGAAGATCCTTGTTCAGGCAGTTATAGAATAAAAACACTATCTCTGTCTCCCAACTGATCACCTGTTATTTGGGTTTATGATGAAGACTGCAAGTGGCCACACCTGGTTATACCTAAAACGTACCTAAACTCAACATTTTCTCTTGACATAAAGGGGTAGAAAACCGCTTAAATGTAAAGGAAAAAAATGTTTTTTTTAAGTGCAACACTCTTTAAAAAAAAAAAAGGGTGCAGCACCTTTCCTTTCAGTCTTGATCGCCTAGGCACAGAGCCTCCTGGGATACCTACGTCATGCATCCTGGGAGGCGCTGGGTCATCTCGAACATGCGCAGAAGGGGAATTATTTTTTATTAAGGGAAAGAGATGCCGATCTCACACATGCACAGTAAAATCAGCTCTCTTTTTGTTTCCCCTTTACAGCGGGCTACGTCACCCGATCTCACACCTGCACAGTGCGAGATTGGTTGACGTGCCAATAAGAATGAGGAAGAAGACGGAAGTGAAGAATAAAGATGGCGGCGCCCATCATTTCCTCAGAGTTCCTCAATTCCAGGACAACGCAGGACAGGATCGCTGGAAGGACCAGAGACACCGAGGGACCTGCAGGATTAAAGGTCAATGTAATTTTATTGTTTTCAGTTTAGATCCGCTTTTGACAAGAACCAAAAATCAGAAAAGAAATACAATCCATATAGTTAACATATGTCAATATATTGTGTATGTTTTATCCAGCAGAAAACAAGGCAATAGTCATCCTTTAAAACACAGTGTATATATATAATTTAAACAATCATTAAAACAGCAAGCCTGTACTGCATGATAAAAATAGGAAAGGTTGATGATGATTTTTGATGGTATATGTAAGCATTTTTAATTCCCTTTTTTACTGTTACATTTGAAAATGATACTACGTATAAAACAATCATAAATGTATAGCATGTCATTTTTTTATTTAATAAATCTTCTTTTTTCAGATCATTGTTCTGTACTGCCTTCCTGATGAGTGACAGCAGTGGACCATGCCTGCATAATGTGTCACAATGCCTGCTTGATGTCTTTACCAGAGGTGCATGTGGCAGGGTGACAAAATATGGATACATTTGCGAGACAGTTATCACTCTATAACAGAAAGTGCCTGAACAAAAGCCTTCACCTCAGGATCACCGCAATGTAATATGTAAAAGTGCAATAATTGCCTTGCCTACACTGATAATACACCAAAAAGCCTTTTTCCTGTGCCAATATCTTCTTTACCTTGGTGGCTGGGAGAGGGTAACATAACTCTCAGGTGCATTTCTGGCACTG
This sequence comes from Pyxicephalus adspersus, assembly GCF_032062135.1. Lineage (NCBI taxonomy): Eukaryota > Metazoa > Chordata > Amphibia > Anura > Pyxicephalidae > Pyxicephalus > Pyxicephalus adspersus. The sequence goes on from NC_092871.1 coordinate 77,498,526, forward strand.
AGACATGCAAAGAAAATGTAAATAGGTGAACATGTGAAGCTTGGCCTATATTTAAATTAATAATGTTCATGTAGGTAATGTTCAGCTCTAAGGAAAGCTGAAGATTTAAATAAAATGAAAATAGTTTGGGAATCACATTAGCGCAAAAATTGTAAATTATATTTTAGTAATCAGGTTTAGAGCTTACATACTAATATGTAGAATTTTTCAGGAGAAATAGGGCTTTTTTGTAATCATTAGTAATATTGTTGTAATATGTAATGCATTTGTTTGTAAGAGCAAATGGGTTTAAAAAATGCGTTGTGGGAGATTTTGAATTTTTTTTACATACTGTATACACTTGAGTAAAAGATATTTCGTGACCTGAAAATCTATTAGTTTATACTCAGATCATACCAGTGGATGGTGCTGTGTTCTCATATAAAGTGTATAATAAACTCCTACTTTCCAAGAGAGTAATTAGAGTTTGTTAAACACATTACATAAAGACACAAAAGAACCTTTAGGTGCAAGTGATCCATCGTAACCTGCTCAAAATAAGAAAATACTGTAAAAAGTGTTAAAAGAGGATAAACAGACTGAACTGTGTGATTTTTATTATTTCATTACCCTTTTAAAGAAATGTTTTTAACATAACGCACCATGGATGTATTTATTCACATTAATTTTATTAGTATTTTCATTGATTACTGTTTTGAATGTTAGTAGTGATAGCTGCATTATGTGCCCTAGGCTTATATTTGAGTCAATGTAGTTTTCATTTTTTTTTTAGGTAAAAGTAGATACCTCAGTTTTTATTTGGATCAGTTAATATTCAAGTGCGTGTGTATGTGTGAATGGATTTATACACACACACATATAACTGTATATACTTACAACTAATCCAATCTTTTAATCCTAACCTTTATTTAAAAAATGTGTACACACACTCACAAGCATCTACATATTAAACTTATAAAACCTAAAAAAAAGAAAAATGATAAAAAATGTTATATAAAAAAATATAAAAAATGCTGACATACTGAAACTAACCACAACTATTTAGAAATAGGCTTTGAACAAATTAGACTAGATAGACTATAGGTCACACTACATTTGAATTTTGAATTTTATCTGGGTTATAAATAGGCACCATAATATTTCATTGTATTTCCAAGTAACACACTGGCTATTTTGAATTATTTCAATAACAAAAACATGGTAAACAATAAAAAACACCAATTGTTTTATCTTGAACAGACAGTGTGTGCCCTTCCTGTAAACCTTGCCATGCAGCTCTGCTAATTCATAACAATAAACTAGACATCTTAATTACCATTTCTGCTCCAAAAAGGTAATTGAACTGGTTACGGTAATGTGTAATAAACATCTTATAATAGGCGGATGAAAATAATTCAGTCTTATCTATTCGCTTTTAGAGTTATCCTTTATTAGCAGAGTAAACTCATCATCTATAAAGCTCCTTAAGGGACAATATTTAATAATATAGGACAATACAGCTCAGGCCCATGGCACACAATTTAGCATTACCTGGAGTTGAAATATTCTGGCTTCCCGACTTTCTATGGAATCTGCATAGCAATATAAAAGTGTAAAACTTTAAAATTTAGCAGTTTCAGCTACACTTTTTTAAAACACTTGCAAGCAGCTGATCCAGAAGTCTCACTAAAGTTAGTGGGAGTGTGAATATGCCCTATTTATTACAGAATGTTTTAGATGTTTTGTGTTAAAAAAAAAAGTCTTTGGATTGGGTTTCTATCAAAATGGACATAACACAGAGTTCATGGTTGACATGTTGTGGAGTTTTAGCATCAAATGCACTTACGGCAGAGAGGTATTTCAGATGCTTTTCCAATTTATGGGTGATTGGCCCACTTTTATTTGGAAAAAACAAAATCATCACAGCATTACATGCAAAAAACACAAATTATAGCCTCCTGGCTCTGGTCTATCAGACCTAACTGTGGGAGACCTACTCCCAGCTCACAGACTGCACAAAGCCTTTGCAAATGGCCCACCTAGCCTGGTGCTGCAACTCCACCCTGATTCAAGGGCAGGTGCCTTCTTATCAATGGCCAGATGCTCCAGGGCAATTATAAATTTTCTGGCCTAGAAAACGGAAAAGTGCCTGGACCACCCAATCCTTCCAGCACACTCCAGGACTGCATCCCAAATAAAGGCCTGCAATTCTACAGTAATACAATAATAATAGCCCTATCCAAGCACTTTAATCCCTTTTCCAGGGAAACCTGAGGTTCATGATTCCAAATACTCCCTGAATTTGGCATCATATATTTTATTGTGCTACAATGTAAACAATATATATATACAATTCACTGCACCTAAAGCATAGAGGGAGAACTAGGCCTAATGGGGAATGCATGTAGTTGTACAAATTTGCAATGTCTGCTTTGCCAAATATCCTAGTCACATGGGTAATCCTGGGAGCAGATGGGATGGAAGGCAGGTGTTTTCAGGATTTTTCAGTTGTGGGCAAGGTTTCTAGCCCAATCATCTTGTCCCAATAAAATGATTTTTGGGTATCTAGGTGAAGTTTAACAGATACTGGGTCATCAACAAATGTCTAAAGGCAGATTAAGTGAAAATGATCTTATATAAAACCAACTCAAACAAGATATATCTGTAAAAGAAAAAAATATTTATCTTTCCCACTACCTTTCCATTCTGAACCATGCCATTCTGAACTAGTGTTGGTGTTCGAATTCGGGTTGTCCTTATATTTGACACGAATATGGCGTTCGAATTCGGATAGACCTGACCTGAAAAACACTGGATTCGACGGTGCAAATTCGGCGCTCTGAATTTTGGAAGCCCCCTTTACCAAGGTGACTCCCAGATGTACAATCATGGGGAATAAGTACAGGGGTACATATTAGTATTATTTATTATTATGTCTCTTTTTATTATGTTTTTTATTATGTATCTTTTTAAATGTATTTGGAAGCCATAGAAGCTCTACACAGTCCCGCAAAATAACCTGAATTTTCCCCCCATTGACTTTAATGGTGTTCGAATTCGACGTTTGATCACCCGAACAAAATTGGCCTATTGGATAAAATAGCCATCAAATCGAATAGTGCTAGTTTCGGCCAACATTACTCTGAACCCCATGAATAATCTTCTGATTATTATTTTATATATATATATATATAGATATATATAAATATAGTCTGCTACAAATTGACACTTCTAGAAGTAATACTCTCAATGGTCCCACTCATCTCTCCTTAGTTTTTCCTGCTGACCTGCAATGAAATGACATGAGGATCACAGGGGAAACCAATGAAAGCTGCAGGAAGCCAAGGAGATTAAAACGAAAGTAAAGTCCTTACAGGCAGCCTTGCAGTTCTGTGCTGAGATAAGGTAGCTACAATGTGTAAATGCATAGGAGATATGTCATTCCCATCTGGTCAATGAAGATGACCAAAGGCTTTAAACTCAAAAGAAAACTTAGCAAAGATGACAACAGCCATGACTGAGCTGGCAGGGGATGCTTTGCAGGTAAGTCCACCATAATATGCAAATAGGCTGATCATCTTGGCACACTATGGCAAAATCAGTGGCAGTTGATTTACTCCCGCTTTACGCTCCTAGAAGTCCTGGATTCCCGGTGGATTATAAGGATGAGCCCCTAAAGTTTGGAGCAACAGAAGGCAGCATGGGCAATAGGAAAAATGAATAAAATCTCCTTTCACAAGTAGATCATAAGGTGAAGAGAAAGTGGGGGGTCCAATCTTTCCATGTGGTGTTTACTGATAACACCCTAAGTTTGCAAATTTAAAAGAAAGGAGAAAGAGACAGAGGGGGGTTTTAGGCATATAAATAAATGCATTTACATCAAGTTTGGGGGTAACACCCACCAACAAATGTATTTACTTTAAGTTTGGGGATAACACTTGCCAAAATCAAATTATTTGCAGCTTTAAATAAATAGATTACCAATAAATATAGAGCTATTTTAACTGTATTTTACAGATACAATCTTAAGCAAGATCAAAGGTTCTTTGTGATTATACAATAAAGCAATGTCTCCCATCCCGACGCGTTTCTCTGTTTGGCTTCCTCGGGACTTCCTGTATAATTCTGTGAAAATGGCTCTATATCTAATAGTAGTCGAAATATTCAAAGCTGCAAATAATGATTTTGGCAAGTGTTAGTGCCAAATGTGAAGTATATTCGTTTATTTATATGCCTAAAAAAAAACCCTGTCTCCTTTTACAAGTATAAATTGCTATAGTTACTTTGGAAAAGAATCAGGTTCACTTTAAGGCCCTTAAACCTGAAATCAGTTTTCCTTTTACAGTTTCCTCTTGTGATATAATCACATTAGTAGTCATATAAACATGGGTATAAATAAATAATGTATGGAGATTGATTGGGAAATGTTAATTAAATACTTTAAATGGTACATTTTTTTATAGATTGCTTTACTTGTTAATGACTTTTGCAAACAGCAGCACCATAGCTGTAGGCTTAATGCAAAACTCGTTTTTTTCATTGAAATGTAATTTCAATGTTTGACATCCGCAAATAGTATGATAATAGCACACATCACTTACAGCTAAAATCTCACAAATGACAAATTGTGGATGTAAGGAGATTGTTACTATACAAGATCTAGATGTTGCAAAGACTATAAAACAAAGCTTGTTAGTACAATGTCTATCTGACTCAATATCTATTTCTGTCACTTCAATGGGATTTTACAAGGAAATATACAGTGACTGCATTATTCAATGAATTCATCAGTCTAGCAGTGGTATTGGTATTTTTCTGATCTTGTAGGTTTAGCGCCTCATGACAATGTTCTAGAAATAAGACTATCTTGCACAACACAGATTCAAGGCTAAGTAAAATACAGGAAAATTGCTTTCAAAAACCTATCTTACTTTAGCAGACTTGAGCAGCACTATACTGCAAACTCAACCATGCTCCTATTTAAATAAATTTGGAAACCATTTTATTCATATGTTTACATAGGGCTGCTGTTGTGAATGAATTACAGTGTGATTCCTGGGAGTGGCATGTTGCTTCTGTCTGTGGATTTGTTTTTGTTCCTTTGGAGGAATAATGGCATCATGCAAATGCATTAACATGCTGTGCAGTTTGCAGCTCTTGGGCATATAATAGCAATGTGCTATGCACCTAGGAGCGGCGTACTGAGCAGTTTGCAACCACAACTGTAAAATGAGTCTAACACATGAACAATGGTTCCCAACCACTCCATAACCGATAATGGAGTATGCAAAATGGTTCCCAACCACTCCTAAATCAATAGCGGAATATGCATAATACCTTTTATTGAGACACAGATATTTTATTTACAAAAAATAGCCCCTGACAATGTTTTGTTTAGTTGTCAGCAGAAGTCCGTTTTTAATATTAAGCTGTGGTGTGGTGTAGATGTAATGATGTGAGTAGCATACTTTAAAATAAATATGCTCAAATTTGCCTCAATTTGGTTCAACATTCTAAACATATTTCAATTTTAGCCAAATTGAGGCAAAAGATAATAATTATGGATTTGTTTGGAAGTTGAACTTACCAGCTCTTTGGGGCACAGGCTCTTTCTGTGTCACTATCTGTATCTGTCTGTCATTTGCAACCTCTATTTATTGTACAATGTTGAGTGATATGTTGGCGCCATATAAATACTGTTTATTATTATTATTATTATTATTAATATTAATAATAAAGTATGCTACTCCAGTACTTAACTTGACTGACAAGTTACACTAACAATATAGACAATTTAAAAGTTTCAGTGGAAGAAAGCGCTTACAAAAATTTTTGTGTAAGATGCCACAATCCTGGTTGTATTGCTATATTGTCAGATACAAAAATAGGACTTTTAGGACACTATTTGCACCAATATGAACCAAGTATTATTAAAAAAAATCACAACATTTATTATTAGAATTCATGAGTATTGTTGATTTCCAAATACAATAACCAATATATTGTACCTAATTCAGAATGACACAATGCCCCTGATTCATCATTGAAATCCGCGATCGCTGGGAGCGCGAACGTACGCGCGGCCAGCGATCGCGGATTTCCGCGGTCCGGACTCGAGTATGCGCGTACACCCGCCTCACTACCAGCCGGATTCCAGCCTTTGTTGAATAGCGCGATCGCGCACGATTCCGGATCGCTAATACGAATGCGCGACCGATAATCCGATTTTGCTTGATGAATCAGGGGCAATAGGCCTGATTTAATAAAGCTCTCCAAGGAGCTTTATTAAATACACTTTTAATAAAGAGAATACACTTTTATTAGTGAAGCTTGGTGATCCAGCAAACCTGTAATGGTTTTTTTCTTTTAAAGATTTTATTGAAATTTACAAATAAACAATAACATTACACAACAAACTTGCATAGAATAAAAGGAAGGAAAACAAAAGAAGAGCGCCAACCAGTAACCAGACATCAGAAGAATAAACATATGAGGTCAAACATAGTTCAACACCTCTTAGGTAACAAACTCTAAATACAGCAGGTGATAAAGTAGTTTACCAATATTGACAATAAAAAAAAATAATACAAATAAGTGCATTAGTACAAAAATATTGTTATTCACAGATTTAAAACTTGTGGGGTATACAGGTGCTTGGAGGTGGTTTAATGATGTATTATGTCCCACACAAATATTATAGGATACTTTTTTCTGCTACAAACCAATAGACTTTTAGAGTAATGTCTCCTGAGCTTCAAACCCTCCTACATTTCAAAGAGAAACATAGGTACAAAAACAGTAAACATGCTAAACAGTATAAACTAGCTTGGGCTGCTGGCTACGGAGATTAATCTCAGTCTAAAGACCATCCTTTTGCCTTTAAAATACATTTTGGATATTAGAGAATCACTGATTTAATCAATCAATGGTTGGGAATGGCCCCAGAACTATGCAGACACCATATTATGGGAGGTCAATCAGCTGCAGCTCAAGGCCCCCTGGCAACTTGTGGAGGAACCCTGAAGTTCCTAGGAACCCTGGTTGAGATTGGCTGATATAGATCAAGCATCACTTCCTCTGTACAGCTTAGTCTAGATGATAAGCTAGCTTTCTCTTCCTGTAGCTGCGCAGCTAAGGACCAACAGGGGCAATTCCATCTGGTATTCTCCTTACCTAGCTGTTATTAGTAAGCAAAAAAATCTTCTATCAGATTTTAATAACTGGAATATGAGGAACCTGGGGAAGGGGAGTTAGATTTTGTGTACACACTAAGCAGGAGGGTTGAGGTTGGGCACTGGGTGTTAAGATTACGATTACGATTGGGTGTTAAGATTACAATTAAGATTAATCAGGTAGAAAGGGATGAGGGTTAACACTAGTGTTGGTGGAATATCTGACTATTCGATTTAACAGCTATTCGATCGAATAGTGAGATTCTGTTCGGTTGATCGAATGCTGAAGTCAATGGTGAGAGAATTCGAGTTATTTTTAGGGACTATTAGGGGCTGCAAGAGCTATAAGATTGCTCTTGCAGCCCTTTACTAATAGCATGTGTTCTTGGATAGAGTTTCTCTATCCAAGAACACAGGGCACTAGATGGGATGAATGGGGAAACCTATACCCATTCAACCTCTAGTGCCCGGGGATCACCTGCAGGCACAGCTCATGTGACCGTGGGAACTGAATTGCAGATGAATTCTGCAGTTCCACTACGATCCCTGGGGCACTACAGGTTAATTAACCTGTAGTACCCTGGGGATCGCACGCTCAGTGTGCAATCTACTGGGCACTACAGGTTAATAACCTGTAGTGCCCCAGGGATCGCTTGCAATTACAGATGTGACTGCAAAGTTCCCACGGTTATGTGACGGTGGGAACTGAACTGCAGATGAATTCTGCAGTTCCACTACGATCCCCGGGGCACTACAGGTTAATTAACCTGTAGTACCCCGGGGATCGCACGCTCAGTGTGCAATTTACTGGGCACTACAGGTTAATTAAACTGTAGTGCCCCAGGGATCGCTTGCAGTTACAGCTGTGACTGCAAAGTTCCCACGGCTATGTGACCGTGGGAACTGAACTGCATATGAATTCTGCAGTTCCACTACGATCCCCGGGGCACTACAGGTTAATTCACGCACACTCTTCTCAATGATTACAGACTGGGCTGCAATCATTGAGAAGATACCCTGCAGGTATCTCTTACTCTGTAACATGCACAGTAATATGATATTACTATGCTGGAAAGTGTGTTACAGAATAAGAGATATTATGTCATTGTAGGATAACCTGTAAATAAATAAATAGTTAAATAAACACAAACGCTAAATAATAAATTAATAAATAATTTAACATAATTTTTTATTTTTTTTATCCAAATTTTTGCAGTTGAATCTTGTTTTTTCCGGGTCGGGTTTATCTGAATTCGAACAGCCATATTGGGGTCGAATATAAGGACAACCCGAATTCAAACACCAATACTAGTTAACACTCATCGCTCCAATCCCTAAATCTTGAATGTCTGAAATAATTATATAAACACCAGTTTCTGCTGTGCCCGTTTTCCTTGGTACCAAGAGTAAGGAACAGCCTTAGAACTGGAGAAAAATAAACAGAGTCAGAAGGCAGGTTTAAGAGAAAACTGTACCTAAAGCTGTATTTAAATATCAAAAGCCTTTAACTAGAAGACAAATGGAACCTGACTGTGCCAGTACACATTGTAAATACAGGTACAGATAGAAACATGCCAAAATAGGCAGTTATGCTTACAAACGAGTACTGCAGCAGGAAATCGTCTATAAGTGTAGAGTCTGATTTTGCATCCAAATTACAAAGTAGCTTTTCACATCACATATTTATAAGTGAATTTGCTGTCTAGCCCTGAACACTGTCTTAATGTGTGTATATAAATTCTAAATGTATTTTTATATTATGTGTCAAATCATGCATTAATAAACACAGTTTTCTTAGGCACATGATTTTTTATTTGTTTCAGCATTACTTCCTAGAAATCTTGCAAAAACAGCAGTTCTCTTTACAGGCTGGTAATGCTAACTACTATTATTTAGCAGCACTGGCAGTCAAGCATGCACACACTTTCACCTGATTGGTGGCCCTATGGACATCAAAAGGAATTTACAGGTCAGCCTGATAACACTGCTGCTAATTGCAAAGCAGAGGCTTGATTTGTCAACCTTCATTCACAAAAAACAAAACAATTCACAGAAAACTTGCCTAAGAAAATGGTACACAGTACAGTATAATGACACACATATGGCAAAATAGATTGTAGGTTTACATACACTTTACTTTTTATGGTGTTATTAGACGTAATATCTATATATCTACGTCTTATTATCTATATTATAATATAAAAAAAAACATAGACTCTACTGTTTTATGGAGGCTCTAGCAATAATGATTACCATTTACATGGCATTTAACGGTAAATATCAAGAATCCTTATAAACAGTACTCTGTCTCTTTCTTCAGGCTGCTCCTATGATGATAATTTTATTGTCCAGAATAAAACCCTTAAAGGTTTGATGTTTAACAAGATACTGGCAAGTTAGATAAGAGGATAGGATTCTCCATGCAGAATACAATATCTGCCTGTATGATATATTACAATAATTTTATCTTTGAGCATATGATGAAGCTCAATATGCGCCACCTACGAACACATGAATAAAGTTGTGACCTTTTTTTTCAGAGTAAAAAATGCTATGTGTTTGTTGTGATAAACCGGCAATTTTTTAACTACATGCAAGCCAAAGTCAGAGACATTTGAGGGACTTATTTATAAAGCAGTGTAATAGCCATACTCACGGATAAAAAGAAACTACTACTAAATAAAGAAATATAAAATATTATATATATATATATATATATATATATATATATATATATATAAATATAATATAAAAAACTTAAAAATAACAATACAGACAGGTAAAGTTTTGTGATTGGTCCTCCTATAATTATGAAGCTCTCTCTGTTGTAATAGGCAGTGAAAATTCTATGTGATGAAACTTGACTTCAGACATTGTGCTCCTCTTTCCTTTTACTTTAGAAGTGTGTTTTAGGTTTAGAGGTGGTGGAAGGGCTAGGAAAATGGAGACACAGCGCTGACACAAATACATTGGCACTGCTCTCTGGATCAATACCATCAGGGCCATGATGGTTAGTCTTTGAGGATTCAATGATCCTCAGCATTACTTAACCTAGGATATTGGGGGATATCATTTGTTTAAAAAAAAGGAACTGTAAGAGACAACTCTGGACTGAGGGTGAATACTGCAGTCAGAGGGACAGAGCTATGAGTTGGATTTTTTTCTACATAAGTGAGAAGTCTTGTTATGTGGTTAGTCTCCTTTTTTTTAAATATTAATTTGACAATATTCATTTTGAAGGGTCTTACAAAGATGAAGCTCCTAGTGTTTCCAAAACAAGCCAACAGAAATAATGAAACCCCAAAGTACATAATCTGCAAAAATATTATCCTTAACCTAATATCCTTAAAGTTCAAATTAGAGCTTATTTTACCACAAAGGGCCTTCTTTTGAACACCTCTCGATCTTGTGACATATTAGTTTTTTTCTCTTTGATCTTCACACAATGGAACCAAGCAGGTGACATCCACATTTTTCTTTTCATCAACTGGATGAATGCAGTCGGCCATGTCGGGGGATAATGCCATGGTTTATTTTGCTCACACCCTACTCTCAGTTTTCCAAGTTGAGTGACACATTATATAATGAAGAAACAGTGTTATATGACAAAATCCTGGTTTTAAGCTAAAGGTTAGATTGTCTAATGCATTATCAGTAGGGAAGAACATAAAGTATTCATCTAGGTTAGATTTGGCTCGAAGATTTGATTTCAGGGAGGAATCAAATCAAATTGAATCTGATATGACAAATTCAGCTATAAAAGAAAATCTTTATTTTTTTCCCCAAAAGGCTCCTTTTTCCCAGGAACATTGCACATCGCAAGGAGTGGTATGTACCATATACAGTGGTACAATGCTGTAATACATATTTGTGAGGTTGCGAGGCCTGATTCTACTTTAAAGGTGCCTAATTCTACTGTGTAAATGCATGCTAAACTGTGGGACTTTTGGTAGAATTTTTGCCTAGTAAAATAATTCTACTGCTTGATTCTATCAAAAGTCTACTTAAAAGTATTAAGGTTTACAGATTAAATTCACTGTATATCGTTGTACAATACTTTAATAAATGTGCCTGTGAATGCAAGTTCTGATTCTACCATAAATATATACATTTTTGGGCCAATTTTCAATTATCTGTCAGTCTTTTTATCCATATAAACCCAACCACATGAATCTACTGTAATGTGACAATACAATGAAACATACCCCTTTTAATGAAATTGATTGAAAAGTCAAATCAAATTAGAAAACCCCTAATTATCAGCGTGAGACCCACTATTCTTTTTGTTTGCTTCCTGAAAACTTCCCTCTACCAAAAGCAGTAGGTCCATTCTGCTCATGTAGTCTGCCGCAGATATCCGTTTTCCCTGCATGACACATGATGTATTCTGACTAGAGAATAACTTAATAGGTAAATATTTATTGTTGCTAGCCTGGCCATGTTCACCTTCAGACAATGTACACAGTGAGGGCTCGTTCACACCATAACCACACATAGCATGCACATGCACAATTTACATACTTTTTTCACACATTACATTAAATAATAATAAACACTTGTCCTGTGCAACACATTTCAGCTCCTTGGAATGCATTGTGTAAAAATGGAATATGCCATATGTTTTTAAGCACAATAATATAAATTGAAACCAGAGGACATAGGGCAAACTGCCCTGTTACTGCATTAAGATTGTGTTGTGTGAACAAGCCCTTATCCACCCTGCTTAGCTTTCTTGCCCTCCCTCGATCACAACTCCCCGAATGTTTACACAATTCATATGGTAGATACAGTTGATGGTGGGATTAGTTCAGACCAGGTGGGCTTGGCAAGGTGTGCAATTATAATGCTTAGGCTAGGTACACATGTGAAATATTTTTCGTACGATAATCATCTCAGGCTGATATCGAACGAGAATCTTGCGTGTGTACAGTGCTCGTCGTCCACCATCTGAACGACCATCCTGGTGGATGTATGGACGATGGATGATGACGAATCATCGTAATGAAAGTGAAGGGGAGAGAACACAGCCGGTGCCACTCCGTCCTTCTCCCCCTCACCTCTCCATAGAGCAGAATGCATTGTGCAGTCGTTTGACGTTGTAAAGGATTGTGAAAGATTCATTCCAACAACAATTATCGCACATGTGTTCATAGCCTAAGTAACAATTGCAACCACTGTTCCCTGAATGAGTATTCTTTATATCTTTGGTGAATATTTAGGTATAATACCTGTATATATACATTGATTGGCTCTTTGCTGAATAGCCTGTTTTGTTCTATGGAGAGGGGTGGGGGGAGGCAACCTGTTATCTTGGTATAGCAGAAAGTGCTCCAACACAGCACTTACAATCACTTAAAATCTCCTCTAGGATATCAATGATTTTCACCACAGACCATCACAAAAGATAAAAATTTATAGCGTGTATGGACTTGGAGTCTAAAGCTGCATACACACGTGCAATCATTGTCATTGGAAAGGATCTTTCACGATCCTTTCCAATGACTAAGGACTGCATGATGCATGAAGGTGCTCTGTACATACAGCACCGTTCTGCTCAATGGAGAGGGGAAGGGGAAAAAAACGGAGCGACACCCTGCTTTGCGCTCTTCCCATTAACTTCCATTAGGATCGTTCATTGTCCATCATCCATGGATCCTCCAGAACGGTCGTTCGGACGATGGAAAACAAACACAGTACACACGCCAGATTCTTGGCGTGAGCCGAATATCATGCGAGAACCATTAGACATCTGTATGTAGCTTAAAAGAAAACCTCCAATAAAATGAACTGCTAACATAAAATTATAAAAGTCTTCCCTACAAAGAGAATATTTATTTTTTTCTCTATTGCTTGTTCAGCCAAGTTTGGCTGAAATCTAAACACGTCTTATTTAGACGACATTTTACTTGCTCCCACTGATGAGAAAAGTTACCGGCACTGATGAGAAAAGTGGCACTGCCTAGGGTACTGCAAAGAATATCAAAATCTTATACGGTAGATCAGCCATACTTAACCAGGATTTCTCCAGGTTCCTAGGGGTTCCTTGAACAGGGGTGATTGATTTAAAATTTGATGATGCCTGCACAGGGGCCAACACCACTTGGTATGACATTAATGGTGTTGTTAGGTGTCCATGAAGATGGTATTGCCCACCACTGTACAGGGTGACATTTTTCCACTGGCCACCAACTTTTTTTTTCTTATTAGAGGTTTACAAAGGTTGAGAAAGGCTAGATTGTAAGCTCATTGGTAGAGTTCTTCATTAGTATTTCTTATCTTTGCTGTATTTGTTTTATCAAATGAACATATACTGATGGATGTCATCTTCTGCAATAACCTGCATTAACTGTGTATACAGTAGGTTTATGTTTGTATTGCTGCATGCTCACCTTTTTCTGTATATGAACTATATACAGTAGGGGTGTCAAACTCTGGCCCAGGGGGCAAATCTGGCCCCCATTGTCCTTTTTTTTGGCCTCCAAAGGAATTCTAAATATGAACTGCAGCTGGCCCGTCGCTACATTGAAATAGCGCAGCTTCTACAGTTACCGGCATCACTCACTTCTATAGACCAGCGGGCTCTCTGCCTATGCATGGCCCCCCATTGGACTGTTTAATAGACACAAATAATGCCGGGGATTTTAGTAGCGGCGCTATTTCAATGAAGAGAGAGTTTCAGCAGAGGGCCACTCATAAGTTTTAGCTCCGCATTGGCCGCGTCTGGCATTTCCAGCACTCCCCCTCAGCTGTACTTTTCCTTGCTACTCCAAGGCAAAGACTTGAATGGTTAGATTTTCATAGAAGAATATTGTTGTTATTGTTAGCCTGTGCAAAAGGTTACCATTGAAATTTAACTCAGAAGGCTACAAATAGAGAAAGAGGCATAGGATTTTTTCTTTAAATAAAATTAAAAAAACATTTTTTTATGCCTCTTTCTCTCTTATATTATTATTATTATTATTATTATTATTATTACACAGTATTTATATAGCGCCATCATATTACGCAGTGCTGTACAAAGTCCATAGTCATGTCACTAACTGTCCCTCAAAGGAACTCACAATCTAATGTCCCTACTATAGTCATATGTTATTCGACTTTCCTCGTTCGTCGGCGTCGTTGGTTACTTTTTTCACGAACAATTTTTGCCCAATCGATCGTTCGCCGTTCGTTCGTCGTTCATTTTGAACGATAAAAATTGGAAGTATGTATGCAGCTTTACATGCAAGGGCAAATGGATGCCCAGATTAGATTCTGGAGTGAAAGAAACAGATACAGCAGCAAAACAGTAGCAGCAGTCATTGTACAGTGCTTGTTATCCAGCTTTATCTTACACATTGTCAGAAGCCATTACACGTTCTCCTTTACATTGTGAGCTAGTATGCCATGGAAACAGCATTCAGCATTCAACTATTCAGTGAAGTTAAACAAATAAAACATCTCTTGTGATTTGAATGGGTGCCAAGATTTTAAAATTATTTCCAGAAATACCTTGCTGTTCAACAGCCTATTTAAGGTTATTACACACAGTTACCATCCAAGAACTCATTATTTTGCTATAAAACAAATTGTGAAATTTCTTCTAAATTGGAATTGTTTTTTCTTTTCTTCTAAAACATTATCTTTAAAAGACCAAAGTAAAATTACAATTATGATCTGAATGTTGAGACAAATCTTCCTTTCTACAATTGCTGGTATAGTCAGTTTTTATACAGCTGGCAATGGGACTGGATATACTCTTAGGTGCAGTAGACCTGGCTATACAAAGCAGAGGAAAAAAGTCTGTTTTCCCTATATTAGCCACATATTTTACACAGTTCTCTCATATAAGGGTATACACATGGTTGTGTAAATTTACTACAGGAGCCAAGAATGTTTATTTTCAAGTGTATTTTCACTTGAATGAATGATGTATAAAGTAAAAATTCACTTTGGAAAGAATACCAATCATGTGCATAGGGAAAAAATGGATTTTCACTTGCCTATGATTAGAAGATCAAACCCCACACTACGTCACCCAATTTACTAAACTATGTTTATTTTCTCTTCTCAATGTGAACTTTGGTGCCTCCTTTTTTGGCTGCAGGGGAGGAATTCTATAGACATGGGTTTATGACAGGGTAGGTTGTAGTTGTATGAGGAGTAGTTGATGTTGTGGGGTGGGTAGGACACAATAGGCCTGATTTATCAAAGCTCTCTAAGACTGGAGAAAATAGACTCTAATAGTAGAACCTGAGTGATCCAGCAAACCTAAAATGCATTTCCTAAAATCACTTACTATTAGCTGGCATTTTTTTTATAATCCTGGATTAGATCAATTTCTGGTTTGCTGGATTACCCAGGTTATCCGATGATGGGCTATTGTCTAGGAGAGATTTAATACATCAGACCCAATGAAAGCAGCAATATATCGGGGAACAGAGGGGTCAGGACTGTATGTGGTATTAAGCCACCCTAAGCTTTCATTGCAGTGCTCTTGATTATAAGAGCAGGGGTGGGTATATTCCTAATTACTGTGCTTAGAACGGGAACCCTGTATAGGGGTTATCAGAGCATATTTACACCAAAGGCTAATTCAAAGGGATGATTTTTCTAATTTTATAGATTGTGGTTACCAAGTGGTTGACCAAACACCAGTTAACCACCTAACCTGTGAGAAATCAGAGCCTTCACAAAGGCAGTTGTCCTGCATTTTTTAACTGCTTTTGATGGATCTTGCATTATCAAATGCATCTTGCAGCATTTGGAAGTTGGTTGTCTCTTGTTGAAGATCAACAAACAAGTTGAACAAACACCCAAGCTGTTTTAATGACCCCAAACCTCAATAGACAAAAGTGTATTCTGTTGTAGGTGGCTGATTACTATGAGGTTGTGAATCAGTAACTGCACTTTTTCAGTATCTTTCGAAACAAGCCGTAACAGTGTAATTTAAATAAATGGTCTGCCAGAGAATAAAACATATAAAACCTAAAATTTTTACGTTTAAGTGAATGTGTCATATATTGTGCATTTTAATTAAACTATTGCCCATTTTTTCACAATGAATTGCCACCATTGCTCCTTGCTGTCTGCATATTGTCACAATTACATATTCATGTGTTTCTCCATCAAAATTCTGTGGAACCCTTCATGCTAATGACTACCACATTAATATACTGTGAGCTGTGGATATAGTAAATATATCAGGGGTTTCATGTAGACTTGAAAGTTTTTTAAGGTGTCCCCCATGTTAGAAAGGTTGAAAAACACTGGCAAAATGTATGTTTGCTGTCCATGCATTTTAACAAGTCCATGTATTGTATTTGACCATCTGCTGCTTATATATATGCTATTTTTGCTTCAAAAATTTCAAGTGAATGCTGTTAGAGGAACCATATAACGCTCAAATATCAGTTGTGGTCCATTGCATTTTGGTGCACTCTGCTATTAGCTCATCTCCTTGACCTGCCTTCCTACGAATCTCAGGCACACCAACCTTCAAAGAGCTTCCCAGTATGCTGCCCATGCTCTGTTCAAAGTTGTAGCCTTTGGTTGGCATTTCATTATCTCCATATCTTGTTCATTTCTGTATAAATGTAAAATGTTTGTCTGTAGAGTATATTTTACATCCTGTCTTGCCAAAGGTCTGATTCTACAATGTACCGTGTTTCCCCGAAAATAAGACACTGTCTTATATTTTTTTTGGCTCCCAAAAACACACTAGGTCTTATTTTCAGGGGATGTCTTATTTTTCCATGAAGAAGACTACAGTACACATTTATTGTTGAAAGTCACTCATGTATCTGGAGCTGTCTCGGTGAGTACTTTTTTAATTTACCGGTATGTATGCTTTTATTTTCTTTTTCTCCTAGGTCTTATTTTCGGGGTAGGTCTTATATTAGGGCAGGTTTACAAAATAGTGCTAGGTCTTACTTTCGGGGAAACACGGTACAACCTATTGACAAAAAGCCTTGCATGTGCACTGGCTGTCTAATTTGAATATCGTATATTGTGCTGATGAAGGTAAGCTTGCCACCTTTCTAAAGAAAATAAAGTGGCCTTATGATATACCTCCAAATAATGACAAGTCCAATTTTTCCAGTCAGACATTCCTTGAAAAAAAAGGGCTAACTAACTAATTATTTGGAAGGAATGTCACTTTTGCAGAAACAAACCCAGATGCCCCACTTTTTAGTCTCATACACAAACTATTAAAAAACACAAGAATATCTTAACCAAAGAACAAAAATGTATTTCTTTAATACAAATGTATTACAGCTTTTAAATCAATAGATGTGGTGGCTACATTACACAGACCTGTTTTGTTTATACTGATTCCTATGTTTTTTTGGGTGCTGAATTCAAAATTGACATCCATTTTTCTCTATCACATAGGGCTTTCCTACAAATTACCATACTCTACTTGGTCATACTTCAGTATTACCTGCTGGTCCTGATGGGGTATTTAGAACTTATCTAACCAAAATGTTTTTTTAAACCAGCAAGAGAGGGCAATAAATAAGACAAAGGACATGTAAATACATGCAAAGACAATGTCCAAGATAAAGAAACAAAAGTAAATTATTGTGCTCTCGTAAATATGACTACTCAAAGTTGTCACACTTCACCTCACAGTTTTTGGTACATATGTGGGAACTATCTTTGTGAATAAAACACTGCCTTCACTAAGGAAGTTTATTTTGCATAGATTGGAGTGAAAAGAAATGTGATCAGGATAAATTGTAGACTCCACATAAAGTCTTCTGTATTCTTCTGTAATTATAAGATTTAGGTTGTTCAATGAGCCTCAAGCTGCATTTCCTTCACTCACATTTAAACAACTTCCTGGAGAATTTGTGTATGGAGAGCAAGAGCAAAGCAAATTGAAAGGGGGTACCTGGGGAGGTGGAACATTTGCATGATTGCTGACTTTTGCTGGGGCTGCAGCAACAAACTGTGGATAAAAAGAAGCCTGAAAAGAAGTTTTGAGAACACCAAAAACACCATTGAGTGCTGTGTAATAATACTTTTTTCAATTTTTACTGTTTCTATTTTGGGAACCGTACATACAATTTGAAAGGAATAAGTCATGTAAATGGAGATTGAATAATGTTTTACCAGTGATTGGAGCAGTTTTCTCTGCATTTCGTGGGAAATTCTTACATGATGGGAAAATAGATGTTATTTTTGAATTCAGCCCCCAAAAAACATAAGGAACAGTTTAAATAATAAAGACAATGTTCAAGTCATTGAATTGTGCAGACCTATGTTATGCCTGTGATGGTTCTCATTTACACAAATCATTGCTTGGATAAGCTATAAAATGTCTTCAATACTACAATATTACAAATCCAGCTGAATGTGACTGACTACTATTAGCTATTGTTGCTATTTAATTTTCATTATTCAGCCAAAGGACTTTTTTTTCAGCAAGTATCAAATATTATCTTGTTAAAGATGCCAAAGCTTTCAAAGGTCTAAATTCCTGTATCTAATATTTTCAAAAGCTAATATAAAAGAAAAGCATTGTTTAGAATAATAGTGGATACTACCAATCATTTTTTGTGCAGTAAATTAGAACTATGGCCGCCCATTAAAAATTTGTCTGCAGCCCTTAATTATAGGTACCTCTTAGTCCCCTTGCAAAGTCCCACAGTCAGTAAAGTCCATCTATCACAGCTTCCTGTGATGGTGATGGCATTGATGCTGCACAGCTCCTTAATCTAGAGCTAATCTAGTTGCCACTCTTGTGCAGGTGTCTGCTTACTACTATAATTAAATAAAAAGAATGTTATAGGGGTTTGGGTATCAGCATTGTCACTGCTGTTTTGAACTTTTTTAGCCCAAAGTGTGTAGGCAATGACACACACCCTTGACAGTTCCCCAATATGAAGGCCATAAGAAATAAATAAAAATATTATTTAAAGCTGGAAGTGTTTTTTTTTTTCATTATCATCGGGGAGGGACAGCTGAGGGGGAAATAGTTGAAAGACTTGGATCTGAAAGAGGGGCAGTCCTTCAAAATCAGGGGCATTTGGGACAGTTCTTGTCCCACTTACCTTTCTGACCTGATAGAAAATTACAACCCCATCAACTCCACTTGCTCCTCCAATGGCCTACTAATGACTTCCTCACTCATAACTTCATCAAACACATGGCTCCAAGACTTTTCTAGAGCTGCCCTGATTCTATGGAATGGTTTTCCTTGTCCTATTCTGCTTGCTCCTACTTTCTGATCATTTAACAGAACACTCAAAACCCATCTTCTTCTGTCGCCTAAACCCGCACTACTTCCCTCCATTCCATATCCCCCCTCCTCTTCTTGTGTGTGTTATTTCCCCCATCTCCTAGATTGTAAGCTCTTTGGGGCAGTGTCCTATCCTTTATCACTGTTTGTGTTTGTCTGTCATTTGCAATCCCTATTTAATGTACAGCACTGCGTAATATGTTGGCACTATATAAATCCTGCTTATTATTAAAAATTATTATTAATAATAATAATATTAATAATAATTTGTTGTGGTAACACACATCACAGCAAGGTGGCCATTTTGAAAGTAACCCAAAACCCGTAGCCCTAGAGGAGCTGTGACGTGTTCTATATGTGTAATTTATGTCACAGCTCCTCTAGGGCTGTGGGAGTGATCAGGGGGGCGGAGCTGTCAGCATAGCAGAGCTCCGCTGACTGCTCTGCTTCCTGATTGGCTGAGGAAAGGGAAATCCTGATGATGTCTGAGCTGTCATCAGGGTTTCCTATTTCTCAGCCAATCACAGAGCACTAGAGATGAATGGGCACAAGTCTCCCCATTCATGTCTAGTGCTGAATGGCTGAGAAATGTAAAACCTCAGCCAATCACAGAGCACTAGGGGTGAATGGAGAGGCTTGTCCTCATTTAACCCCTAGTGCCCTGCAATCCCTCACTGTCAGGAGGATTTCCACGGTTGTGCTCATTGCAACCCTGGAAATCCTCCTGTCATTGGGATAACCTGTAAAAAAAAAGTTACACAAACACACGCATTTATTAAAATATTTTGACATTAAAGCCTCGTCCAATTTTTTACTTATATTTTAACCCATTCAGGGAATGAGTAAGGGGTGTTATCTACCCCTGTACTCATTCCCCAGGGTGAGGGGGTGGAGATCCGGGAGTCTCCTTATTAAAGGGGGCTTCCAGATTACAAAGTCTCGCTAAAAATGTTTATAAAAGCCCCCATTGTTTTCAATAGAAGCTTTCATAAAAAGCTTAAAAACACTTGGAAAAGCCTCCATTGAGTTCAATAGAAGCGTTTTCAAGCGTTTCCCGCGTTTTCTCGCGTTTATCTAGCGTTTTAATTTTTTAACGCTCAAAAACGTGCCTGAAGGAAACGTCCTGGTGTAGATTAGCCCATGGGAATGCATGGGGACTTCAAACATGGGCTTTAAAAGCCTCAGGTTAAACACTGGGGAAACAGTCTGTGTAGACTAAAGCTACGTACACACTTCCAATAATTATCGTTGGTAAACGAACGACGAACGATCCTGCACGATATCGGCGAACGATCGTATAGCACCGATCCTGCACATAGAGATAACGACACGATCGTTCGCAGATATTGTACACACAATAGATGCGATCGTTTGAGCGATACAGGAAGTGACGTGCACGACAGGAAGTGAACGAACGTTCGTTCATCACGCATGCTCAGACCATGGACGATCAATGAACGACCGTACACACGATAGATGGTAAACGATCGTCGTCCAATCCGATCCGCCGGTCCGGTCTTTCATTTCCAGCGACTATTCTCGTTCGTCGGCGTCGTTGGTTACTTTTTTTACGAACGATTTTTGACCAATCGATCGTTCGTCGTTCATTTCCAACGATAAAAATTGGAAGTGTGTACGCAGCTTTAGCCTAAGAGATATCATGCCATTGTAGGATAACCTGAAAAAAAACAGATACACACTAAATAAATTAAGATTCATTTTTATTATTTTTTATTATTTTTTTTATTTATTATTTTTTAACACATTTTTTTCAATTTGAACAGCCATTTTCAGGTCGAATATAAGGACACCCTGAATTTGAACACTAGTGTGTGGTAACACAATGCACTCGTGAGAACTTTTTGTTGTCAGAAAGTTGTAGGTGTATGAACATGGTGCCAGTTTGAGCTAATCACTTTCAAACTGTAATCATTTTAGTTAGTGGGCTCATATTTGTGTGAATAATTACAATAGTGACTGAGGACTTTGCACTGCTATACTGCAACCATTTTCTAACCAGCCACCTCACAGAAAATGAGTCAGGAAACTGCAGTCATGTGACACAACCCAGCCCAAGGGGCGTGGAGAGCATGACGTGTCACGTGTCCCCCATCGACGTGCGGCTGGTCATCTGACCCGACATCGATTAGCCGCTGAAGTACCCGGAGAAGCACCGATCGGAGAGACCATGGCCAGCCAGTCCGCAGGGATCCAGCAGCTGCTGCAAGCAGAGAAAAGAGCGGCCGAGAGAGTGGCAGAGGCTCGAAAACGTGAGTCACTTTCTTATAGTCACTTGTTGATTTTTAGGAGCTTTTGTATTAAGTTGAGATCCCTGCACTGCTAAACTACAACTCCCAGAATGCTTTGTTAGGCTGCAGCTTGTAAGGAATTCTGGGACTTGTAGTACCGTAGATATGCTTGTGTTTTTTTTTCTTGTGGGAGCCCACAACTTGTACTTTTCAGGGGCTTTAGGTCACATCTGCCATTGTTAACATACTGCTAAAGGCGTATCAGATAATGACTGACTTCCACAAGGGTGGGTTGTAAGGATCTGATATTTTCAGGGTACACAAGCAAGACCTTTGGGTATTTGCACCACACACTTCAGGTTCCCTGCTATGGGGGTCACAAACTCAAATATGTGGGGTTCACTACTTAATTAAGGTATTGTGGAGCCTTATATTTGTCATACAAGTTGGGGACCCTTTCCATGGTGCACTACATCCACCAGAAGTCCTAGGGTTCTGAGCTGTGGCGCCCCCAATTTGTGGTAGCAAAAACTACACAAACTATCAGAAAATGCTGCCTGTCAGATATTGCTGCTTGCTTTTTTTCCCCTCTAATACAAGTTTAGCATCCAACAGTTTGGAACCCAGGGTTCCTTGGAAGTGGCCTGATTTGCACGCCAAACCACCCCCACAATTTAGAGTAGCTTGCAAATCAGGGACCCTGAAGGCACGGTCTCTTAAGATTGGCCCCCCATAATTTTAATTTGAGGGCCCATATCATAGAACCCTGTGGGGCTAGGCGATTACACTTTATTTGTATCACAGAACTATACATTAATTTACAACACCAAGAGGCCAAACATAAAATTTAGTTAATGAAGAACTGCAGAGGATAGCGGGGGCAGGAGAGGGACTAGCCATAGGGCACAGGCTAGTCATGGGGCTCAGGCTGGCCAGAGAGTAGGGCACAGGCCAGCCATGGGGCACAGGCTGGCAGGGGCTGGACAAAGAGTAGGGCACAGGCTAGCCATGGGGTACAAGCTTGCCATAGGGCACACCCTGCAAGCTTGACCCAAAATAATCTCTGACACAGAAATGACAATACCAGATGGTTCTGTGTAAATGTTTAAATCTTTGTTTCACTCTTTGATCACCTTGTCACAGTGCCAACATCTATTGTACAGTACAATTATTTCCTTGTAAGCAATGGTGACTATTAGAAACAGGGTACATGCTGCCTTTACCACTGATCCTTCTCCTACTTTTCGCTCTAGAGGTCACACAAAAAGTACCAAAGTTGTAAGAGTTCAGACACCAGGGATCTAGACCCTGCGTATATACAACCGCCATGTCTTATGTATATTTCATGTGCAGTAACTCATGTTACATTGTCTCCATTATCTCAACTCATTGCTGCAGACTTCTGTTTTTGTTTCTTTCTGTTCCCGTAATCCGTGCAGGCTATCATCGGTTTTGTTCATCCCTTCTTTTTCCAGGAAGAGATTATTTGTACAACCCTCTCCTCTCTAATGCATTTAATTCACTGAGCTTTCTGACCTCTAGTCAGTAAGTGGTCATTTTGGGTGAACTTTTTTTCAGTCCGGCTTAAGCTGAATGCATTTACAGATGACTTGCATTTTTGTCTTCCTCATCCCTGGCTGAACACTTCTGCATTTTCTGGCTCATTGTGCATAAAGCAGACCTGTATGGTACTAGCTATAGAGTGGTGCCTGCAGATCTTTATGATTTGGTGTTCAGTGTAACAAAAACTCTTATGATCTTTATGCAAGTACATTTCTCCAGACTTGGTTAATTCAATGAGTGTAAACAGTTTACTTGCTCATTTTACATAACAGCATTGGTTCAATACATCTGGCTGGTTCACACAGTTGGTTATTGGCAATGGTTACCTGGTGGCTGACATCCTGCCAGCTACTGCTTCTTCCCTGGTGTGTTATTGGAATGAATGAGAACATTCATACAGTTGGTCAGGTGTTTCAGAACCGCCATGGTAGATGTCTCATTTCCGGATGTGACTTGCAGCATGCTGTAGTCAGCTGCCTATCAAATTCATTTGTATTATTTTTACACAGTAATTTTATAGCGCCGACATATTACACAGCGCTGTACAAAGTCAATAGTCATGTCACTAACTGTCCCTCAAACAGGCTCACAATCTAATGTCCCTACCATAGTCATATGTCATGAATACAGTCTAAGTTCAATTTTGGGGGGAGCTATTTAACTTAACTGCATGTTTTTGGAGTACCTGGAGGAAACACATACAAATGCAGGGAGAATATACAAACTCCATTCAAATATGTTCTAGCAGAGATTCAAACCTGGGACCTAGTGTTGCAAAGGCCAGAGTGCTAACCACTGAGCCACCTTGTCTCCCAAATTCTTCCAAAATATCAATCTGCACACTGGCCCCATTAACTTGGGGTGCGTGACAACTGTTGCACAATGCAAAAACCAAAAGACAAAGTATTCAACACCCCTGGGTTCCAATAGAGAAAAGTGTTCTTACTGGCATCCTAAAAAATCCAACTGCTGACATCTAGCCCTTTCCTACCCAGCCAAACAGTCCCTGGTCCACTCCTTTCATTCATTCATTTTTAGCATCTAGCAGGCTCAGCATCACATGTGCATCACTTTGGGTGATGAATTGAATGCAATTACGACCTACTAAAAGACATTCAGTGCTGACATCCACAAATTACAAAATTTAGTATTTGCATAACTCCTGTCTAGAGCTATTGAGACGTACTGAGAAAAGCTATGTATAGCACCATGTCAGACCCTTCCACCAGCCATGATCTGTCTTTATTGCATAGTAAAGTACAGAGATCTGTGGATGATATCATTGGCTCTAAAGTAGGTTACGTGATGGAATTCACCAGGGAAGATAAAATATAGGCATATTAAATTTGAGCGCGGTGCTCAGTGGTTAGCACCCTGGCCTTTGCATCGCTGGGTCCCAGGTTCGAATCTCGGCCAGAACATTATCTGCATGAAGTTTGCAGGTTCTCCACGTGTCTGAGTGGGTTTCGTCCGGGTTTTCTGGTTTCCTCCTACATTCGAAAAATATGCAGTTAGATTAGTTGGCTTCCCCCCAAAATTGATATTAGAAGTGCTGAAGATATGTGACTATGGTAGAGACATTAGATTGTGAGCTCCTTTGGGGGACAGCTACTGACAAGACTATGGACTTTGTACAGCACTGCGTAATATGTTGGCGCTATTCTGCTTTACCTGCCACAGTATTGTAGCTCGGTATGGCCAGTCTTGGGGTGACACATGTCTGCTAGGCTGCAGGTAAACGACCCACATATTTCTTTATATACCAACAGAACTTCAGTTTGTCTTGTCTAATAAGAAGGCGGGTGATTTAGAAACTACAAAGAATTAGTGATTCTTTCTGAATTTTGTAAACTAGAGGACTGGCAGAACATTTTTCTATGTTCTGTCATTTCTCACACAATTCACAAAGGCTTAAGCAGGTAAAGCACTAAAGTACTGTGTATTATGCGGTGTGCCTATATTCCATTGTGGTATTCATATCTGTGATTATATGGTTGTTGGATAATGTGACCCGGCAAAGACCTGAACATCACATGACTGTAATTTTCTTTGAATCCAGGAAAGAACAGACGCCTGAAACAGGCAAAGGAGGAGGCCCAAGCTGAGATTGAGCAATACCGTCTGCAGAGAGAGAAAGAGTTCAAGGCAAAAGAGGCGGCGGTATGTATTTGGATGGTGATTTAAACAAGGTTTAGTAATAAAGAAATGCAATCCAACCATAAAAAGTAAGAAAACATTTTTCTATAGGTGATATTTACATTAGCAAAAGTAGGAGGTAACACAATGCTTTGGTAAAAACTATAAAAAAGTGGATAGGGCTAATACACACATATAACTTTGATGCTAATCTGATCAATCGGCTGGAAGTCCCAAAACACTAAACGTACATGAATGAGATTCTGCCCGATCATTTTTTTTTTTCTTGGATGTACTTAATCATTCACACACAGGATACAACTTGCTTGCTTTCAATTAGTACTGAACAAAGCATTCCCAGTGTAATCTATTTTTTTGACATTGGGGGACCCTTAAAGTAATATTCAGGCTTCAGGGAACTGCTTCTAATTTATTTACAGCTTATGGTGCACTAACATATTAGTCATTGTATAGAATTTCCCATACATTGGTGATCTTTGGAAAGAATGTCCTTCACATAATTGTCACAAAAATAAAGCCCCTTATATCAAGGACAAGTTAAATATTACCTTTTTGAGGCCAATGTTCCCCCCACCCCTTTTTTCTGGGCGCACCACCTTGCTCATTTCAGTAACCACTCAGCTTTTTTAGGGTGGTTACTGAAAAGTTGGGTCACAATACAGGGGCACTGGACAGTTGGGGCATAATATGAAGGTAATGGTAAAATGGGACATGCTAGGAGGGTAAGCATTAAAAAGTTGGAACAAAGTATAGGAGGGCAGTAGAAAGCTGACAGAATTATAGGGTTACTGAATTCCTCTGGCAACGCTAAATTTGTCAAGTGTTGCCCCACCCACAGCTTTTTCCCACCCAACTTTAAAGTTTTTGGGTAGAACACTTGGGGCTTTAAAGCAGAACTAAACTCATTGGTGGGCGGTGCCATATTCACCTAGTATGCACAGGACAGCATATTATGGCTCATACTAACCCTGTGCTGTCGCCCTGCAATGATGACAGGTCTAGGACCTGTTACAGTGGTGGGGTGGGCACTGCCATCTTCACTGCTAGCTCAGACTTCAGACTTCTATGGGGGCAGCGATCCTATTGTATGATGTAACTTCTGCACATGTGCAGGAGTTATATTACCCCTCGACGGCAGGCTCTGTATGGGATCTACCTCTTTTTATAGTTTATCTAACATTAGGACATCCATCACAGTTGTGGTGGAAAACAGCTACTTCCAGGCGCATTGTCCTTATGGTTGTGGTTCTACCTCCAGAAGAGGAAAAGCAACTGCATGGTGCTGCGAACCACTGTTCGAAATAGTGCTGCGAACCACTGCAGCCTTGTGCAAATGTGCACAAAATGGTTCCCAACATAGATTGCTGTAGTCAACTGCAAGTGTAAAATGGCCCTAAGAAAAAAACTTTTGGCTGGGTATACACTTTTAAGAACTGAAAAAAAGGTAATTTACTTGATCAGTTTATCTAAGCATGTTGTGTTTTTCAGGCTTTGGGATCCCATGGAAGCTGTTCTGAAGAGATGGAGAAGGAGACATCTGCAAAGATGTCCATAATCTTGGAGAACTACAAGCAAAACCGAGAAAAAGTTCTGGAAGACCTCCTGTCTTTTGTGTGTGATATAAAACCTGAAATTCACGTTAACTATCGTATTAACGGCTAGAGAAATCCCATATATTCTAGAAGGTTTCCTGTTTCCTTAATGCTGTTATGTTATTTATTGCACCCTGGCATGTCATAAGCCATTTTCCAGAATTTAGCACCACCCTGGTGTAGTCTATGCAATCTAATATTCTAGTGGAGGAAACCCTTTGTGGCTGCCAGTAAGAAAAATTTTTTACCAAGAGCCTTACACAGGGTTAATTTTTACACAAAGTTTGACTACTTAGTAAAAAAAAGGAAGCAACAGGCGGGAATTTGTGGTACAAGGGGGGTTGGTAAGTTGCCTGTGTAGGAGTATTGAGGAAGCAAGTGGGGGTTTTTCTTGCAAGATTTTCTACTACTGGTTCTCTTAGTTTGCTTGTTCCTTGCCTGCCTTTTAGAAATAAAATTTTCATTTTCCATCATGACCAGTGTATTTATTTTGTTGCAGCTTGTTTACAGGTCCTTGGGGTCTGTCTCATCTAGTTAGGAACTCATTTTTGTAGGTTTGAAGGAAGCTTTATAAGTTTTACCAGAAATCGGTCACATATAAAGTGCAAAGTGACAGATTTATGCTTAAACTGAGATTTATTTATAAACCAAGACCAGCCTAAAGCTACATAAAAACACTAGATAAATGACATTATGAATAAATGGTTCCTAGCAAATTCTCACAGAAAGGTATTACAATGTAGAATGCCATACACACATTAGCAATAGGCTCCTTTAGAGAGCTTGGCAGATTGCTGTATGGGCTACATATTTGGTTGTGAAGGCATTGGGAATGATTTTTTGTGAAGTCTGGACTGGAGAGGATAGACTATCCAGAAAACCTTGAATGGATTTCTTAAAAACGATTTGCTATTAGTTGGCAAATGTTTCTCTGTTTCGCAACTCAGGAGCAGATTCATTACAGCTTTGCTGGATCACACAGGTTCACCCATAATAGTCTATCTTCTCTAAGTCTAAGAGAGCTTTAATAAATCAGGCCCATTGTGAGTAGGTCAAGTGAATACATAGTCTATTAACATGTGTACAAAAGCTTGAGGATGAATGGCAATAGCCCAAACTAATCCTGCAACCCGGATCACTCATAGCACCTGAGAATCATTGTAGATAACTTTTTTTGTGGCTAAAAGTTGGTATGTCTCCTGAAGTAAGGCACTTAGATGCATACCTATGTATAGCCTCTTGAATCTTTCGATTATGGCTGATTGCCAAAAAAAACAAAAAAACCATCAAAACTTTAGGGAGTTTTCTCAGCTTACTACTAAGATCCACCTCCACACATTCCTCTTG
The DNA here is from genome assembly GCF_032062135.1 of Pyxicephalus adspersus. Classification (NCBI taxonomy): domain Eukaryota; kingdom Metazoa; phylum Chordata; class Amphibia; order Anura; family Pyxicephalidae; genus Pyxicephalus; species Pyxicephalus adspersus. Next base: position 77,526,811 of record NC_092871.1, read on the forward strand.
GTCATTTACTGATGCATTCACCAGTTGGAATGTGCAAGACATAGAGGTGAGTGTCATAAGAAAGTGTTCAATCAAAGGTTTTGTTCATGAAGGATTCAGCATGAGAATTATATAAAGAAAACTTTTCTGAAGCATTTGTTAAAAATGTTTTGGCACTCCTATTAAGATCTGTGTTTAACTTTCCCAAACTTTCAGCTAAACGATGCTTTGAAAGCTTCAACAAAACTCTCCTAGGCTTTACCATACATATAGCTCTTATATAAGCTGAAGCCTAATGAGAACAAGGCTAAAGTCAGAGTGAAGATAAATTTTTGGTAGAACAAGAGGCATTTTGCTTCCCTTGTGCATGATTAGCCATAACTACAGTATATGCTCCTGTGCAATGTATATAATAGAAAATGTATATTAACGGGAGTTCACAGGCTGCCTATATGTCCTTGGTGAGCATCTCGCTAGGTAATGTCAAGGATGATGATCAATATGTTGCTTGAAGCTTTTTTAAAAAAAAAACATGCCAGCTCTTATATTTATGTCTTGCTAGGTCTACTGGAAATGACCCCTAAGTGCATATATAAAATTGTGCATTAAATGTTGTGCTCTTAAGCTCCCCCCCACCATCAAAATGCCACTGTTGGCATATGAGTTGTACAGAGAAGTTGTATATTCTTTGCTCCAGGCGCTGTAGAGGAATTTTCATGATTAAACATGTTTGAGAGAAGTCATGCTGGTATTCTAACCATTCTTCAAATCCATCACTTCCTTCCTTTACAGTGATTATGTCAGATTGAATTCATTTTGCCTTACCACAAATAACAATCCTCTTTGATGACTTAAAAATGTAATTTAAAGGATCAGTTTATGTAGAAGAAATATTTTAAATGTTAGGGGATGACAATCGATTGAGTGTCCAACCAGTTTTTTTTTGCCTTGTAATAAAATTATACTTGTACTCCTCCGTTACTTCAGGGAAGCCGGTTCTAAGAAATACCCTCTCTGCCTTGTTCTGTATGTGCACCCGCCCTGTGTTTACAGTAGAGATTAGAATGCTGGTCCTCCTCTTTCCCTCTGCTACCTGGACCCTTGGAGATGTTATGTTACTAAAGCTGCGTACACACTTCCAATTTTTATCGTTCAAAATGAACGACGAACGATCGATTGGGCAAAAATCGTTCGTAAAAAAAGTAACCAACGACGCCAACGAACGAGGAAAGTCGTTGGAAATGAACGACCGGCGGATCGAATTGGACGACGATCGTTGACCATCGTTCGTGTGTACGATCGTTCATTGATCGTCCATGGTCTGAGCATGCGTGATGAACGAACGTTCCTGTGGTGCACGTAACTTCCTGTATCGTTCAAACGATCGCATCTATTGTGTGTACAATATCTACGAACGATCGTGTCGTTATCTGTATGTACAGGATCGGTGCTATACGATCGTTCGCAGATATCGTGCAGGATCGTTCGTCGTTCGTTTACCAACGATAATAATTGGAAGTGTGTACGTAGCTTAACACCCATGAATCCCAATCTGAAGTGGTCATTATAAGAACTCTGTAACTCTAAAGAATTCTGTTCCTGCTAAATTTAAAGTTATAAATTAGTTACAAATTACTTTGTTATAGAGTTTCATGACTTCACAATATTTGTGTTACAGAAAATAGGTAATGTTGTAGAAACTTTGATAAAAAAAAACCTATTGAACCAGACAGTGGAAGACTGCCAAGCCACTGCTAGGAAAGAGAAAAAGCAGAAGTTGCTGGGAAAATGACTTGGAGGACTTCAGTACTTTTACTGTGAAATTTGGGAAGGAATTGCTCTTTAATGCCTACAGCAACAAAGTGGTCAAGGGCTTTTTTAAAAAAAAATAATTTTCTGCTTGTTAGAAAAATATAAATACTCGAATGCCTATATCTTGGCCAGAGTTTTATTTTTAGAATATACCTATCCATTTCAAACTGAGCGTATGATGAAAATTCTAATGGAGGTTACCTCTAATAAGAAATGCTTGCGATAATGATCAGCAGACATATGGGCAGAATATGTTCTAAAGAAGTCTTGAGTTTTTCTGTAAAGGCTCAGTTTTGTCCATACTTTTCTGCAGCCCTGCGCCATAAGCCTAAGCATTAATGACCTCTTGCTGTAACCATCCATATTTAGGGATTTACAAATCGGCACTGACATCTGATATTGGTTGGATCAGTTGCATTTGTGACCATTCTTTAGAGCCCCTCGAGTCTGGGTTTCCCATATAGCCACACTTCTAAAACTATTTTTGGCTTTTAGGTTGTTTTTAAATGGTCTCCCTTATCTTAAAATTACCACTTTTGCAAAGCACTACTGGTGGTCCTCATGCCCCAGTGCTGCTCTCCAAACCCTCCCTTGTGGTCCAGCCCAGGTCCTCTTCTGGGTTAAATGAGCTTTAAAGCATCATGGAGACATCCCAGAGAAGTATCCTCCTCTGTAGGATAACCAGAGTAGTTTAGAACACCAAATGGGAAGCCAGAAAGCTGTTTGAAACAATTAATGGGGTAGCTGGTGTACTGGTGTTGGTCTTCAAGGTAAAGTGGAAGAAAAGAAGGTCATTGGAAAGGACAATGTATTTTTGATGCAAGATTGCATGCAAGCTAGTCCCATAACATAAAGTAGTATTTTTACTTATGTATGTTACAAAGACTGATTCTGATCTCAAAATGGCTTTTATTTCTGTTTCTGAAGGTTACAGGATTATGCTATCACAGAACTGAAGCCAAGCTGCAGCCACTGCAGAATTTGACTGGACTAGATACGCGTTCCATATTGGGAATCACTAGCACAGAACAGGTTGGTGTGTGTTCTGAAATATTAATGAGATCAGCATGTGTTCACATAGGTAATGAAAATTAGCACTCAGGTTACAATAGATTGCCATTTTGCTCTCTTCAGGAGTAGCAGGTGCTCAGCATGAGGTTATATTTAGTATCTACACATTAAAATACCGAGCACTGCAGTTTTGTGTTCGAACAAAAGATTAATTGTCCTTTCAAACCTACCTGTTCTTGTTTTAGCACCAAATTCTTTGAGTTATGCAATAATTTTTGCATTATATTTCATCTAAGAATACTTATAGGAGATGAAATAGCTGTTCGGGGCCAAGGAATGCACTACTGGTGCTATATGCATAACAAAGGCAGAAAAGGACACAGCTCTAGTGAACCTTTCTATGCACATTATGCAATGCTGGGCTTTTATGGGAGAAATACACATACAATTGTAGGGTCAATCCGCCCAGAAGCTTTTATCAGAAACAATATTTTGCATAGGTAAAATAGAAAAAGGGATTTTAATTAAATTGTGGTAAGGGTTTTTAGGTAAAATTTTGGCATTTTGGGCTTATGTTGAATGTTTAAGACAGGTATTGAGTTGAAGGTTATTGTAAAACCCTCATTTTTAGATAAAAAAAAATATGGTATCACCACACCAAAATGCCAGTGTCAGTACTAAATTATATACTGTATCAGTAAAAAAAATGTACAGTTCGCTGGCTCTAGAATTTTTATTGATGGGTCTATCTGAACACTAAGGAGTAGGTGGACCAGACTTTAAATCCTTATATTTGGTTGGAGAAGTAAGATATAGATGGGGTTGAAGCTGAGTGGCCAATAGTTATCCCAATAATGAACTAAGAATGTGGGTTGTAGGATACCCCCAATCTCAGACCAATGTAAGGGAACCCTACCTGACTGCTGGATACAGTAGGTACCCCAAACATTTTTTTTACTGAAAGGGACCAGAGACAGAAGTGCACATTGTGGGTAACGTAAATATGTGAACTATAGCAGCGGTCGCCAACTGAAAGTTTTGGTGGTCCGCGGCTCTGACCAGTGCGTCCTCAGTGCGGTCAAGCCAGAGCTGCAGACCATGTCCCCGGGATGGACACAACACGCCCAAGTCCCCCATCGCAGGCTCAGGGCGGGTTGTGTCTCTGGCTTAGACTGCAATGGTAGAGTGGGCAGGTTCTGGCATCATGACATCACTATGGGGGAAGTTTCTTCCCCTTTGAATGACACACATACGTGATCATGATTTCTCGCGACCATTAAACTATAGGATATCCTCATGGAACAGATTACTGGCTATGGCTAGATGTAAGACTTTGTATGGTAGAATAAACAAATATGTTTACTAGTGAAAATAACATAATATTTGTTCAATTGGCATACTACTAGTACTATCCTTAGTAACATTCAACAAAATTTCAAGTCAAGATTTAACTAGAGGTAGTCATCACAGTACTGTATACTGTCATACTCAGGAAAAGCAGCAAACCAAAACTCCCTTCCCTATTACTAACAAACTACACGCAGCCAGTTCCCCACCACACAGTACAGAAGAGGCTATCCTGCCATCATCGTACACAGCACTTCCAATTTTTTTTAATGCATTCTTTAGAATGATTTAAGCAATATAGCCTACATACTATATATACGCAAATAAAAACCAATATGAAAATAATCCGAGGTGCTTATTTTACCTGAAAATACAGGAAACTGCTTTAGCTCTTATAAAAACCTAGGGCACAAAATGCAGCCATCACTGCTAACATTCAAAACAGTAATCAATAGAAATGCTAAAAAAATTACAGGGAATATTACATCCATGGTGTGGTATTTTTAAAACATTTATTTAAAAGGTAAAGAAAATCACATGGGCTTAAGCTGCGTACACACTTCCAATTTTTGTCGTTGGAAAGGATCTTTCACGATCCTTTCCAACGACAAGGGAGTGCACGATGCATGAACGGTGCTGTACATACAGCACCGTTCATGCTCTATGGGGAGGGGAGGGGGAGAGCAACGGAGCGGCACCCTGCTGCGCGCTCTGCCCCTTCCCTTTCATTAGGATCGGCTGCCGTCCATCGTCCGTGGATCCGGCAGGTCGGTCGTCCGGACGATGGACGACACTGACTGTACACACGGCAGATTTTCGCTTGATAATTGGCCGATGCCGATTATCGGGCGATAAAAATCTGACGTGTGTACGTAGCTTTATTCTGTATATCTTTTCCCCATTTTACAGGTTAAAGAACTAAAATGATCCTTTGTATGTTATTGTTGACCACCAGGAGGTGGTGCTGTGTCTTTATGTAAAGTGTGTAACAAACTCTTGAAGATATCTCCAACAGCTCTGATCTGCCAAACCCTGGAGCCAAAGACAAGTGAAGTTATGGTGTGTGATTTGTGCTGTGACAACGTAAGACCCGAGTATAATTAGGAATTCATTTTTGAATGGCATTTTCAGTGCAAAACTGGTAGGTCTGCTTTATGGCAAATTCCACATACAGATGCAATTCAGAAAAAAGCACCACTTTGAGACAGATGGCCATAGCAAAGTTGTATTAAGTTCAACTGCATGTGTGCAGGACAGTAAGACAGCTGAGACTACTTTTTAATGAAAAAAAAAACTTATATCATGGTCTAGAGTAGCTGTCTGTGGTTTTATAGACGGTTGACAACCCTGATAAACTTATGAGATGCTAGAAACCTAAATAATTTTGCTTATAAAAAGGTTTTTGACAAATGAAAGCCTTGTCAATTTTTTTGGCATTTAGAAATTGGTACCTTTAGATTTAAATAACATTTAGTATTGGTCTTTCGCTATTTCACATACCACTGCTAATGCTGGCAGAAAGCACTTTAAACGTATTCATGCCTGCCTGAAAGGTTGGCCATTCTTCAACGCTTTGCTTTTTATGACTACGTACTTCTAAACTTAGAATATTTTCCTAGGCTGCCATGTCAGGTGGCAATTTCTTGTTTTAGTTTCTGACATCCAAAAAGCCCTACAATTCCCACATTTACTTTACAAAAATCTTTAATGATTAAAATAAATTTAAATCCGAAATGTAAAATATTGTCCTTAGATGTGATGACTATTACATTTTGAAGTTTTTTTTCTCCCCCCTAAATTTTCAACTTTCGCTCACCCTTCTGTATCAGGACTACAGAACCCAACCCTCTCCTATTGTCCTTACCAGGTTTGATTCTCTAATCCTCGGAGAATTGCTCTATACAGACAGAGAGTACACAGTACACAAAGGATTTCTGGCAAGATCAGCAGAAGAATACAAGAACAAGAAAAATACGGGACTTTAATGGCAGTGGATTGATAAAAAATGATCATATACCTTTTATTTCCTTCATTAAGAAACAGTTAAAAAATATACATGCCTCTTCCCTTATACCAAGTTTCAGAAGGAGTTAATGAACATTGTTAGCATACATGGGCTAGATACATTGTACACATTACATTATATGAGAGCATCCAACGCGTTTCGCAGAAGCTTTGTCCGCTTCCTCAGGGATGTAATTGGTACAGCTAGTAGGTGTATCAGCACAAAGGATGTTGCATTCACCGGTATGCTTACTCCCTTGGTATGAAGGTAGGCAAAAGGCAGAATTAAAATCACAACCCACAGAGATGGCTGTGTCCCATATATGTTGTCCACAGCGATATTCAGTACTTCTCCAGATATTATTGGTAGTGCTCACTCCATTATGGAGTGATAAAAAATAATTATCTCCAAAAACTAGATTCAATCATATGATTCTTTCCATAAACGTATCTGCACTTAAATTGTAAGTAGAACCCCCCTCCCTCATGACACCAAATGTGATTAGCAGAATTTAACTTATGAAACAGATATAACAAAGTTTTCAGTGTTATATTTTTTTCACACCTAAAATTCTGTATTTAAAATTTTGGAATTTTGGATTACAAAAACACTTAAGCATCCAGTGGTGCAGAATTGACTTAGGTCCCCTCCACTGGGTCATGCAGCAGCACATGTTGCACCTCTTTATGTCCACCCATGGAAGTGTCTTTATCTTAAAGGGACATTCCAAAAGTAATTTTTTAAATTTAAGTCATATATACTCTTCCTCTTCCCATATTTGTTTCTAATCCTGTTACCCTTTGTACGTTCCAGCATCTCCTACTGCATGGGTGTCACATACATGCAGAATGTTTGTTCATACATAAATAATGAGTTAGCATGGCCATCTGGAATGCAGCATGTAAACTCAAGTAATATGACCGTGTTAGTACTAAATGGTTGTGTAAGTGTGGCAGCCACAGTTTTACTTTGTCCGTCCATTTCCATTCCATAACTCCATTATCATTATAATGTGACACAGTCGTCCAAGACTCCTTCACATCCGATGCATTGATATTTCACAGAAGAAGATAGCGATCAGGCAAGTAAGTATGTTTTATTGCAGAAGGGACATGATCTGTTTCATTCTTCTATAAAGACCGGCCTGATTGCAAATGTTCAATGTTCCGCTTTAAACCTATGTATTCATGTGTTCACCCATGTCTTCCTAATGTCTTTTAGGTACATTCACTTATCTCTAGTTTACTTTAAGTACATTAGTTCATCTTAGTTTGCACAGAAATACAAAACAAAAACTTTTGTTGAACAATTTAAATTTAAAAGTTTAAATTATTTATTTATATAAGTTTATGTGTGTGCCTTTCCTGACTCTGCTTTTGTATAAGTACATAGGTTCTTGTTCTGACACTTTGTATATACAGCCCAATACCGTGTATGTACCCTTACACTGTGTATGTGTCTGCCTTGACATTTTGTGTGTGTATGTGTTTGTCCTGACTGTGTGTGCACCCCATGCTGTGTGTGTCAGTACATAATGCTAAAAAAAAGGGGAGAGCTGCTGCCACACAGTAGGGGAATGAAGAGCTGGAGGGAGCAAACACTGAGCAATGGAGCAAAGAGGGAAAGCTCACTGAAACTACAAAATTGCTATGTACACAGGCGGCTTTAAGTGCTTTCAACCGAAAACACAAAATGCTCATTTGTTTGTCTGCTATAATATTAGATGTAATTTTTCTGTGCAATTTTCTCTAATTATAGTGATTCTAGTGTGAGTGGATTTTTTTTTTTGTTTGGCACTACTATAAGCTGCACTATGTACAAAATTTGATTATGTTGGTACTTACTCACTTCACCAGCTTCTAATAGACGTAGGGAGCAGTGCCAACACACGTGGCCTGCAGTGAGGGGTTGTGAGGAAGGTTAGCATTTGCTTACTTTATCCGATTGAGGATATCCAAAAGCAATGTGCAAAGGTCAAATATAAAGAGGATTTTGAAAAGGGATTAAAGAAAGCAGAGAGAATCAAATCCACAACACAATGCATGACTAGGGTAACCCAGACTTTATGCCCAGTACCCTCCATCCCTTTACAACCTTCCCACCTCCCCCAAAATTTGGCTGCAAGTCTGATCAAGCAAGGTCTGTACCACCACCATCTTTCATTTTCCAACACCACAACCAGGCCCCTAGCTGCCCAGCACTGCCTCAGGGGCCACTGACTGTACTTAATTGTAAAGGGGGACTCTACCACCAAGAATCCCCCTTATCACAAAGTTACCATTTTATACCACATGACCCTTGCCTTCTCAGACCCCAACCACCCCTGAACACAGGTGAGACACTCCACACCTGTGTGCCCCGCCTAACTCGCAGTGCTCGTTGAACCCCGTCTTGCAAGCCCAAAAAGTATAAATCTGTTCCAAAAGCATCCAAATGTACTCCATCACTTCTCAGGTACCTCCACCTCGTTATTAACTTTTATCCTGGCCTTAATAATCCTGTCAACAGAGCGGGCTCCCCTCCAACTTGTCCTGGCCACTATATCAGACCAGAAAACTATGATACCTGGAAAATCCACTTTCAGCCTCAGGAAATCCATTTTCCTGATCAATTCCTTCATAGCTCTTTTCCCAAGATCATTGCCCCCAGCATGTATCATTACCACCCCAGGAGGCCTGTCCAGAGTCGCAAACCTGCAAATCTCTGGCACCACCCTACTCCAAAGCATTTCTGGCACACCAATCCACCGTAACATCATGTCTTCCCTAGACAGGCCCAGCTGTTGACCATACGACCTCACCTTCGCTCTCCAGGCACCCCACCAGACATAAGAATGCCCAATGATCCATATCAAGCAAGTCTGACCACCTACAAAAAAACAAATAATGAAAAAACAAATACAAACCCAACAATACTGTCCAACCTCGAACACATCCACCCCCAATCTAACCCCTCCTTTATAACAACTGAGGCCTCACATACAAACAAAATCTCCCAGATTCCCCTCTCCCTATACGCCTAATGGCCTCTTCACCGAATCCCCATCTAGCCGCCTCAGTAGCAGCATCAATTCTAAAAGAATTCTCTTTCCGATTGTGAAATTTGGTGGAATTGCGGGGGTCAGAGGTCTGGAGGCCAATAAAAAGGTCTGGTTCCATTGCGACACCTTGGGAATGGTTCAGGCCATTAATCGATTCTCAGTGTCTTCAGTGCCAGCCTTTCTCTGACAAAACTGTTCGTCGTACCTCAACCAAGCTACCAATACAACCTATACAACCCTAATTGTGTCCTGATAGCAAAACAGCGGAGCACACTGATCCAGCTGCTTCTCCTCTATGCAACTGGCCAAATCCCAAAAGCCTGAAGCCAATTGAAGAATGTGCGGGGGATTAGTCTATACCTCTGTAATTCACTCTCTTCCTTCCGCCCATCCCCCAGCTCCCTTTATCCAAAATAAATCTCCCCACCGGTAAAAAAGAAAAAACTTCCACGTACTCACCTAATAAAATCCTTCAACCTGAAGGTGTGTGCCTAGCGGACATGCACCTCCCTCTTTGCGTTGTCACTGACATCTCCTCTTACCCCTGGCGCCGCGGCTTCTCCCCCACCTGCGATCCCCCAACTGCACTTGCCTCCCCCCTGGGTATCCACCACGGACCCTGACAAGTCACCAGCCCCCACACCCATGGGCTCCCCCCGCCCAACCCCCTCTCCACCTACAACCATTTCCCTACCAACACCATCCAACTTTCTGACAACTTCTTTCAGACCCTCTAAAACAGCAGCCACCCCCCCTTAGCTCGCCCCCCCCTCCCAACCATTGATCCTTACACCTACTAGACCTAAGCACAGCTTCATTCAGATTTCTCATAAAGCCATGTAGGTCATAGCCTAGGGTGTCATGGCCACTAGAGGTGGCATTTGTATTGCTATCATGGATGTATTATTATAATACATAAAAGTGATTATTATAGGGCTGTTGTGCCCATATTCATCATGGCTCCCACTTGCCCCTCGAGCTAGCTTGCCTAGGAGAGAAAAAGGTACAGGTCCGGCCCTGGCTGCATTATGAAAGCGCAGAGAAGATTGACTGGAAGTACTGAGATATTCAGTAGGGCGGCATATAACAGAAATAGCAGACAATAGCAGAAATATAAGGGGCATATTGATAAAACATTCCTTGTAGCTTTCAGCAAATTTACTGATAGTGAATTATTCACTGTCATTTATCCAACATGAACTAGAGGCATCTTTTCACTGCACCTGTGGTTATAATTTAGTCAATGTAACATTTACTGCTTTGTTAAATAGCCCTGAAGTGTAGGCCACAGAGGGATTGCAATATATGGAGTATGGAGAAATGCCTGGGTGCAGGTCTGTTAACTTGCTGTATAGAATTTGGTATATAGCAGCACAACTGTTTAAACCCATCATCTTCTTCTAATCTCTAACCCGCTGGACAACTATGCACCACGTCATTCTTACAAATTTCTTTAATTCTTTTTTTGTATTAATTATGTGCAACCTAATATCAGCTACATGAGTTTCTATTGAAATTGACAATTTTTAGCTGGTTTCGAATGCTGCAAAAAGTCTATAGTTCACATAATGTGCTAAAAATTGCTGAAATCATTGCAAACCAAACTGTTTAATTTTTTTCTTACCAACTAATATGCTAAGGAGAGAGCTCTGAAAAGTGTTTTGCATCCTAAACATAAATGGTCTTTTTGGGAAATCACTGCAGATGCCCCTGGTGCTGATTTGTTATTAGCATTTCAACTTTGGCAAAGTCTCCAGGCAGCACCGCAGGGACAAGCAGAATGGTAGACTGACAGCTGTTGCTGGTGGTTATCTGGTCCCTCTGGCTGTTTCATACTTTTCCTTCCAACAGGTTCTCTTTAGGCTCTTTCTTATTCTATTAATTGTCTATCGTTGGTCTGGACGCTCACTTTTGTTACACATGGTTGCACAAGTACTTCAAACCCTGGCCATTTACAGGTAGATTAGAGAAAAATGACTTCTGTCAAAACTTTACCCAAAGGTCTCACTGCCATCAGTATGAGCCAGAATGCAGATCCAAACCAATTAAATGGAAAATATTTTCACATATTCAGACAGCTTGCTGAAGCCAAGGCCAAATGTAGCATGAAAGACAAAGAGAGTAAATTGGTTTGGCATTAAACTAAGATGTGCCACTTTACTGATGATTGCTTTGTGGTTTTTGTTGGGTATGATTAAGCCATCTGTTTTAACAATTAGATTTTTGTGTGGCATACCCTTGTCTTAATTAAAAAAAAATGAAATGAAAGAAGACAATAAAACCAATGCCAATAGACCCGGTGCTTGAAGAGCATGTGTAAGGATTTGTAGGTATTTTATTTCTTTATTTATTATGATCAGGATAACATATAAGATTAATGCTTGCAGGATTTGATTTCATTCCCTACAATACAGTACCAGTAACCCTGCATTTCAAGCAACGACACAAATGACCTGCCCAGATTATCGGAAGAAAAAGAAGGCAATGGCTGAGAAGCAAGAAAATTGATATGTAAACATGCTTTAAAGTAGAACTAGACAAAAACGAGCATTTACCTCTTGTAGTTCTGGGTAGCCCCATTACTAGTTTGTTTCTTTTATTTTACCCAGAATTCAGTTTTAAAGAAAAAGCCAACCTAAAACCCTACTTCCTTTTCTCTCCCATGACACCATCTTCCATACTCACAAGGTTTTTGGCTTCTCCAAGGATGATGCAGTGCAGAGAATGTCCAACAGCTTAGCGTTACACTGCAAGATGCATTCTTGCCTCTAAAAAACAGTAGACAATAGGTACACTCCCTGCTATTTACTTACACACATAGCTTTCAGGTTTGGCGCAACTAGCCTTTCAGAGCTGAGTCGAGGTTTGCTATAGGTGAAAAGTGTGGAGTTGATTTGGAGGATTGGCTTCTGCTAAGCACTGACACTGGACTTACAAATACCAGTTGGTTTTGTCAGTAATTCAGTGAACTCCTAATTTCCTAAAGCTGAAAACTCTTTTTTTTCTGCTGCATTAAATACCAAATAGTGCTGTAACCTCTACTTAGCTATCCCTTCTGGAAAATCACCACATTCTGTTTAGAAGATGGAGGGGTGTTCTGTGCTCCAGACTGCTGCAGATTCGGTGGGCCTTGCTGCAACCTCTAGTTTCCCTGCTTGATGAGACACTTCAGTAATGATGGTGCTGATCAGGGCAATTCTAGGGTACTAGCACGCCATTAGACCCATCAGAATTTCCAGTTCAGTTTCTCAACTTTCTAATAACCTCTGTCTGAATATATAAGTATTTTTAAATGTCAAAGCAGTACATTTAGAAATACTTATTATTTTAAATTTCCCATCTGGTCCCTCCCCCAGCTGCATGCTCACACGTTCCATGCCCACCTGGCATCTGCATCCCCTCGTCTCGCGTCCCCAACGTTCACACGCTGGGGACGCAGGTGCCGGGCAGGCATTGCCTGGCAACACAGATGCCGGGCGGGCATCGCCAGGGGATGCAAATGCCAGGCATCGCTGGAGGACACCGTGGGCACGTGAGGACCAGGTATGCTTTCCAATTCAATTTTCAATTCCACTCCGAGTGTGGCTCGGGGTTACCGCTTTTGGTACTGAAAATTAACCCCGAGCCACACTCGGTATATATCGCCAGGGAGGTTAAGACATGAAAGTAATAGAGTAGAAAATACTTTATCATATGTGCCTTACTTCAGTCAATGTGTGGAAATATTGTATGATTGTTTTTGGCATAATGAGGAATGGAAACTCATCTCCCTGGCTTTCTGAAAAATATATGACCTTCCGTGGTCACGCTAAAATTGTAAAGCATATATGAATCTGACATTTAATTAAGCATTTCTTCGTGCATAATCAATTGCTGCCATTAAAACACATAAGCTGGATAATTATCTACCAGAGAATGTTTCTGTGAAAGTCAGGTTCACTGTTTTATAAATAGACTCCTATATATAAAAAACAAGTTCTAAGTTAACTCAATTATGTAAAGATATTTAGCCTGATTTAACAAAGCTGTCCAAGGCTGGAGAGTATACACTTTTATCAGTGAAGCTGAGTGATCCAGCAAACCTGGAATGGATCTGGTCCAGGATTGAAAACATTTGCTAACAAACAGCAAATTACCCAGCTTCACTGATGAAAGTGTATCCTCTCCAGCCTTGGGGAGTTTTAATAAATCAGACCCAATGAATGCAAGAATTGTGTTTGCAGTGTATTACAGTCTCTTGTAAAATGTTGACAGTCTCTCTCAGTCTCAGTAAACAACTCATATCTTCAACCAGATAACAGCGATCTATAGGCAGTCGGGCAGGACATCCTATTTTAAAAAAAATGAAATGATTAGATAATGCCCCCCTGCTCATTATGGGGGATCTTGGCTTTGTGTCCCTTTTCCCTTTTAAAGGATCTATAATATAAATTATAGTCATATGCCTGTAAATTCTTTTTGACAAATTTGTCTAGTTTTCTAACTATTCATACTAACTATACTATGTTTTTACTGAAAAAGAAAAAAATACTCTGGCATAGGTATCCTGCCCATAGGACAATCAGCATCAGCTGTCTAAGTTAGCATTATTTTCTGTGAAATGCTAGCCGCATTTGGTTGTTTCTGAAACAGCCATAAATCTCAGTTATTTTTCCTAACCTACAAGGCCGGTAGCTAAAAATATCTACATGCTAAAAAATTAAAGAGCCTTGTATTCAAACTGTTCTTCTCGGGGATGAAAAGCTCCCATGTGGCACCACCGTTAAAACCTAATCAAGATTGCCACTTGCTCGGGTAAATTGTTGTCTGAATTCTTCAGCTGTCAACAGTGGATAGTAAATTGTTTTTTTTTTTCAGAAAGTGCTAGTGTTATCATTAAAAACCAGGACTTTATCATTGGTTGGATACGATCCAGTTGTCATTCTTGATTCTGACCATGGTTTGATTGATTTTTTTTTATAGCTCTTAAAAAGAAAGTTTCTGTATTTTGTCTGTTTCCCAGGCAGCTGAATGGCACTATATATATATATATATATATATATATATATATATATTTATATAAAGATGGATTTCTGAAAATACGAACAAACCTCTGAGGCAAGTAACAAATCTAATGTGGGCCCTGATAAGAGTGAGTCTACAAATTTTAAAATCAAATTCTGCAGAACCAAACAACAATATTATATAATCAAAATTCTGCTGCTGCGATTGTCATAGATACAACAATTTAGGTGTCATGATCAGCTAATTTCTAGTGCTGTGGCCAATGGGGGGACTTCAAGATCACTATACTCTTTTATCACTGGAGCTTGTTCTAGATTATTAGCAAATGCAAAATTTAATAAATATATATATATATATATATATATATATATATATCCTTCGCAGTAGTCACAGCAGATGTAAAGACTTGGGAATTCAAGCACAGATATATAAGAAACAAATACATCCACCAACATCTATCAAAAGCTACATTATGGGTAGCTTTTATAGACGGACCCTCTAGATCAGGCTTCCTTAACTTAGAATATCACTTTAGTATCATTAGTGTCATGAAACTGGCACTACCAAGCTATGCAGGCATCATCAAACAAGAAGGCAATCAGCTGCAGTCTGGGGAACCCCTACAACCTCTGGAGCAGTGGTCACCAACGTTTCGGACTTCATGGGCTACTAAATGTTCAGAATCCAGACGACGTATGTGCAGGGAGCCGTGTGTTGCTCAAATGGGAAGAAACTTTCCCAGAGTGATATCAATATGCCAGAACCCACCAACTCTGGAATCAACTCTGGCGGGTTTTGTCCATGATCCGGGGGCGCACCGGCCAGAGCCGCGAACCACCAGAATTTTCTCATGGACCACCAGTGGTCTGCAGACCCCCGGTTGGTGACTGCTGCTCTGGAGAAACCCTGGTTAAGAATGGCTTCTCTTATTTAAAAAAAAAAAAACAGGTGTCAATCTCACTATTGTATATAGTTTAAGGTTAACATTTCCTTTTAAAGTTTATATTCCTTTAAAGAGATTAACTAGTTAAGGTTAAAAAAACATAAATTCATAAATGCTTTGCAGCACTTCAGGTTAAAGAGAACAAAAAGCTGCAGGGTTTTTGCAACAAAGTGAATAACTGAAATTGTATTGGCTGTCTTCCAGCTTTCATTGTACTGAATAGGAAGATGGAGGGGGTTGAGGAGGGGGCTATAGGTGCATAGTGTGCATAGTAGTGCTTTTTCATATACTTGGTACATGACAGCTGAACTCTCTAGAACACAAACAAGATAGATATTAATGTAGTGCATGCTTTTATTCTTCATAGCCTAAAGAACTGGACGGCACTGTAATAATTCAGCAGCCCAAAGACGAGATTATTTATTTATGGAATTTAAAGTACTTTTTGTATTTTTATCTAAAATAACTGCAGATCAGGACATGCTTCTTGTCATGTACATTTGATTACTATATGTGCCAATCAACACCCATCCAATAAACTCTGATTGACAGGAGATTCAGTGTATTGTGGCTGTGGGTGATAGGGTCCCAATTCATCATGATTTTGTTAAAACACAATAAATCATTCACACACAATTCAGCAGTTCACACATCTTTGCAGTTGACAGCAGATTAGATTACATTGGATACTGTTTTTTAATGCTACTGTTCTAAAGCCATGCAAACACGTTTAGTTATAGCCCCTGGAAATAATTATTGGGGATCATTTACAGCAACAGTAGTATCAATGGAGTACTGTACAGTCAGTACTGTTTGTTTTACGAAGAGTGAAGAGGATAGAAGATACACTGCATCTTCCTAATTTAGGAACAGCTGCAGTTTTGCATGTTGACTGCTTATTGGTCCAGCAGGATAGATTACTATGTTATTAGGGGGCTGCTTTACAGACACTAGATTTATAGCCAAGGCTATTAGGGTAATGAAGATCCAGTGATTGTACACAGCTTAGTTTATATACTCACGTATAAACCAAGCTTTTTTTTCCTACACATGGTATTAGAAAAAGAATCTCAGTTTATATTTAGGAACACCACTAGATAGCGCTGTGTTCTCATAGTAAATGATGGCATAGAGATGCCAGAGTTTGACAGATCAGAGCTGTCAGAGACAACTAGGTATTGAAGGGTTTGTTACACGCCTTACATGAGGACAAAGCTCCATCTACTGCAGGGGTGTAGTCGTAAAAAAAGAAGTGGGGGGCCGGTACTATCAATGGCGAGCACGCATGTGCATCATTGGTATGTAAATGTGCTCGCACCAATACACCCTTGCCTATGTGTCACTCAAATGAGAAAAAACTTCCACCCGAGTGATGTCATGATATCAGAACCTGCCCACTCTCCCATTGCAGGTCTGAGCCTGGGATGAAGAGTGGGCGGGTTGTGTTCAGAGAGACAACCCTCCCACTGCCCTGAGCCTGCAATTCCATGCAGAAGATAATGGCCTGCGGCTCTGGCCGGTACGCCCCCCAGCGGGGTCCTTTTCCTGTCCCTGCGGTGGGGAGGGCGGACCAGCCAGAGTCGTGGACCACCAAAGAATTCTTTGTGAAATATGAGTGGGCACACTTGCCCATTCCTGAAAAAATTGAGGGCAGTGTTCCCACTGTGCCCACCCCACTACACGTCTGATCTACTGGTGGCCAATAACCATGCACAGAAGATAATATTAGCACAAGTGATCCATCATAATCAACTCAAAAGTACAAAATATGTTAACCCTTAAAAGGTAGACAGTTACCACAAAATTGGCAGGTATATACTAGACCTTTGAAATCAGACTTTTATATATATATTCCAACCTGTTTATTTATGTTAAGAAACTTATGTGCAACCTGTATTTACAATGTCTTTAGCTTAACAGTTCTGAATAAATGAAAATTGTTTTCAACCTAATTTAAGTTAGAGCTGTATACATAGAGCATACATTATGGGTATTTCAGATTTTGATTCATGGACCCTGATTTGATAAAACTTTTCAAGCCTGGAGAGGATACACTTTCATCAGTGAAGTTGGGTGATCCAGCAAACCTGGAATAGATCTGGTCCAGGATTCAAAACATTTTCTAACAAATAGCAAAAGTAATCCATCCCATATTTGCTGGATCACCCAGAACTGCCTTTGAAAAATGAATATATTAGATGATGCATGAATTATACTTCTGAACATCTATGGAGCTTTGTTTGCCTCTAATATAAAGCCAGTCAACAAAATACCATCCTATTTATATGCACAATATACAGATATAGCTTAATAGAAACTCACCAAATACCATGTTGCCATCGCTAAAGTGCATGTATACATATATTAGCTGCAAGGAGGCTCCCGGAAACCAGCACTTCTGATAAAATAAAATGTTGGATAAATAAAATACTTTCGGACCCAGGGGTTTTTATAAGGAGAAAAAGGCGAGTAAGGCGAGAAAAAGGAGAATAGGGAGAAAAGATCCCATTATCCAAAATAATTTGTGACTATTACTCTCATTCAATCATATTCATCTAAGTAGAAATACCATTAGAAGATGATAAAATATTTTATATTTCTTAAGGTGAATTTGACCCAAATCATTGTGTTATGTATCCTTTTTATGATTTAGAATGCTGTATAATAACCAGTTAAGTTACAGCAAAAATCCTACATGTTACTTTTCTTAAATTGTATTATAATGTTTTTAAAATGTCTTTAAAGAATATTAATCAAAGTGAATAGCATTTTTTTCATGATTGGCTCACTCAACATTTGAAGTCTAATTTGAAATACATTTATCAGTAAAATAAACAGCATCATATGTATGATAGGTACATACAACATTGTTTTTATATTTAAAAAGCATTCATTAGTAAGCATCCACTGCCTGACTATATCCAAATGCTTCAGAAATGAATCCTTCTATATTGAGGAAAATGGTTACAATGGATATATTGGGTATGCTGATATTATTAACGCGTTTCATAGACATCCCACCACTTCTTCAGGTGATTATAGAGGCGGTTTAATTCTAAGAAAGATAAATAAACAATCATACACAATGCCATATATAATCATTAATACAATTTTTCATTGAATTACTTTACAACTTACATAATTTATCAATTTCGGTGCACTTGTAGATCAGAATATCTGGCTGGTGAGGGGAACAGGAAACAGTTTGCCCCAGACTGCCGTATGATGACCTACTAAAGTATAACTAAAAGCAGAATGCTGGAATTTTTTCATTGCTGTCTGTGTCCCTTTTAGAGAAGATCAGTCTCTAAAATTGTCCTGCTCACCACTGTCACTGGAATTAAAAGTGAGGGTTAATCCATAATTTCGAGTTGCCACCATAACAAGAATAGAGAAGGAATAGAAGGGGAATATATCTTTGGGTGCACTTGTTCTTGTGGCAATTATCAAATGAAACATTAAAATGATAACTATACAAATAAATACTAAACAGATAACTTAAAATGAATATTTTATATTATCTACATTACTGCATGGGCTTTGATTGCAGTCATTTGTTTAAGATAAAATGTAGATGGGTAAGCTTTTAGTTTTTTTTTTTTTTTTTTTTGCTGTTCATTTACATTTGAAAGAATTTCCCTTGATTCTTGTCATACTGATTTCACATGAAGTGATGGGAAGTTCCACACTACATACATTTTGTAGCCCTTCCCTACTCTAGTAAACAGATTTCCTCATTTAGGAGATTCCCCCTCGCTTTCTATGTGTTAGGCAAAATTAAAAATCAAAGTAAATATTTTATTGCTGTGCCATTTCCTGTTGTGCGGCACTCTGAAAGCTTTTCCAGTGGTAAAACTGGGCTTTAATCTGGTTCTCGTTGGTACAGTTTATTGAATGTGCAAATAATAATACCCAATTTTACACTTATTAAGTTCCACTAAAAAAAATTGAAGTTCCATAGAAAAATTGATCATGAATAAAACGAAGTCCTACATATACATAATATGCCCATGGTTGATGCAGAGGAAGGCAAGACAAACCCTTAAATAGCATGATTCCATTTGCTTTAACAGGGCAAAACATTTCTTCCTGATCCCCAAAGGCAACCAGATATTCCCTGGATCAACAGTCTTTGATAATATTACTTTTAAATATTAATACTAATTATATCCTGTTTATTAGGAAACACAACCAGCATATTTTTTAAATCTACTGAGCTGTCTAGAAATACTACTTGAGGAAGTCTATTCCACATTTTCACAGCTCTTACTGTGAAAGAGCATGCACCTCATTTTTGCATTCATCTGCTGCAGATCATGGCACAGTCCCCAAAAGCCACACGCCACTTTTGGATAAGCAGTTGATGTTTGAAGATTCATGCAACTGCCCCATGCAGAGGTGGTTACTTGTGATGCGATTTGCCACTCCGAGGTGCAAAGGTGCCGTTTGCTGTGTGCCTTGTAGCTGCAAACATGCAGTTTTTTACTTTGAGTGCTCTTAATTGCAAATTCAGAATGTTTGAATGCCAGTATGTTAAAATGTTCTTCCATTGACTTGAAGGGGTTTGTAACTTATTGCACATACATATGGCATGAACGCAAGCTTTAAAAGCACAGTTTCCTGCCTGTCACATTGATCTTTTTATTATTATTTCGATTCCTAATACACAGTATTTACTGTATATAGTGCCAACATATTACGAAGCACTGTTAATTAAAAAGGGGTTGCAAATGACAGACAGATAAAGTCAGTGACACAGGAGTAGTGGACCCTGCTCAGAAAAGCTTCCAACCTAATTTATAAATCTCTGTTCTTAATATGTTTTAAATCACTGGTCAGAAACGGATTTTAAGATGAGGACAGCAAGTCCCCATATTTATATGTAGATTGCCATTGCTGTCATATCCCTGTAAATAATCACTACCAGCTATTGTGTTGAGCCGCTGGCTTTCCGATGTCCAACACAGCTGCTTTACAATTAAATATCAGTAGAATATAATTTTTTTTCTAAAAACAGATACATTGTAGAGAATCAACACATTAGTCTTTGTATTTCTGTACTGAGCAGAGTGAAGTATGCCATGAGTCACCAGCAAACTGGCTTTGTCTGTGCGTCACAGCCCGGCCATACTAATTGCTCTGCGCTCTAGGACCTATTTAGAAAAAGCTAGAAAAGAGCATGTATTTATCATGGATCAACTTGAAAAATATGCTCATTTAAAATATATTAATTAGTAAGGTTCAACAGGGCTCGCCCAGCAATGTCAAGCAGGATTTGGCGTATGTTTTTTATGACATGTGCTGCACGATTTTTGCCAGAGCAAATTTTGATAGTATGGTAGCACTTTAGATGAAACGTTGTGGGATTGTGTTTGGTAAATCTTAAATATTTGCTTTAAAAAAAATTAAAAACCACCCCCTATCAGGCATGCAGGCTGGTACCCCCATATTGAGAGCAAAAATTGTGTAGCTGCACTGTAATGCTGATATCAACCTGCACGTTCATTGGATCACCCATTAGAAGCTGCTTTGAGAGGGGTTGCCCCCCAAAAATGGAGTCCCCCTTCCAAAGAACAAGTGCTTTAAGGCTGACAGGCCCCAGGGTTTTAGGGTTTCCGAATGCCCACTTACACTCTCTTGGCTCCCTGCCCCATCCCAAATGACCAATGAAAAATGCACCTCATCCCATGGTGCCACTGTCCTTATAGGTAGATTCAAGTAGAATAAACAGCAGACAAATCTGATGAGAAAATACTCAAGTCCATTGTAAAAGCACCTTCTTATGAGATTTGGCTGCTATGTGGAGAATATTACTCTTCGTTGTGTAGATGTAGCCATGGGTAGAAGATGGGAAAAGGTAAGTGTAATTCCAAAGGCTAATTAACATTTACAGCTGCTAGGTATCTACTGGTAATCACCAGTTACCCAGGAGTGGTAGTAGGTGGTAACAATTGGTCTTTTTTAGGTGTTTGCAAAGACTTGTAAAAGTGGTACAGTTTTCCTTACTTTTTTGTTCATGTATTTCTGGTCCCCTAGAATGTCGAGAACCACTTTTAAAAAAAGCTTTTAACTTCATACACTTGCAAAAGCGCTAAAAAGCAGTTTCAATTCAAGTCCATGGAGGCAATGGGGATGGCAAATCATCCTTGAACACTACAGGTTGCCTGTGAAAAAAAATGTGTGGCAATGGTTTCACAAGCAAACGCAAGAAAAAGTGGAGAAAAAAAACAACCCCCACCCCAATAAAAAAAAAAAAGTATTCTGATCTTAACTGTATGGTACTGGTTAAACAACCCACTAGTGTGAAATAACCCTAAATGTTTCCTTTTTGGGTGATTTTTTTCGGCTACTATGAATAGATAATTTAGGGAGTGGAAGGGACTCAAGGAGTGTAAAAAGACCCTAACGCTTAGTAAAAAGTCTGCAATAAAGCAGAACTGAATTTTTATTTTGAATCGAGTGTGGGATTATTGCAGAAAGGGACAGGTGATGTCATTCCTGCAATAATTATTCTTACCTGCCTGAGCTGCGCTTATGCAGGTGCACAGGAGTCCTGCCATCCTGGTCCATCCAAAAGATGTCCAAAAATTGAATCAAGCAAGAGAAGAAAAAAGATGGTGGTACCCATGTCCGAATGGGAACAGGTGAATATAAAACAAGTTTAGTTCTGCTTTAAGTGTAGAAGAAATATCTGGTTTTCTTTCACTGGTAGACAGAGTTGTGTGTCATGGCAGAGCTGTGTGTATATCTCAGAACTTGGACAGAAATAAAACCCCAATGATAGGTAAAGAAACTCCCATTTTTGTATTTAGTTGTTTCCCCATGCTTAGAAGAGTATAGTTTACTTGTGACCCCCTAGTATGTTTTTGTATTTTTTCTCATTTTATTTTGATCATTCCAAATTGTTTGCACCATTGCCCACTTTAAAGTGCCACCTGAATGCCACCTTTACATATAAAAGATCATTGGTGTCATTCAAACTGACCTGAGAGGTACAAATTGCCCATTACTTGAGAAACCCCTAGCAACCTTTGGAAGGACCCCAGGGTTCCACAGAAAACTGATTGAGAAACAGTGTTAAGCTGCGTACACACTTCCAATTTTTATCGTTGGAAATGAACGACAAACGAACGACGAACGACCGATTGGCCAAAAATCGTCCGTAAAAAAAGTAACCAACGACGCCGACGAACGAGGAAAGTCGTTGGAAATGAACGACCGGACCGGCGGATCGGATTGGACCACGATCGTTGACCATCGTTCGTGTGTACGATCGTTCATTGATCGTCCATGGTCTGAGCATGCACGGTGAACGAACGTTCGCTCACTTCCTGTGGTGCACGTCACTTCCTGTATCGTTCATACGATCGCATCTATCGTGTGTACAATATCTTTGAATGATCGTGTCGTTATCTGTATGTACAGGATCGGTGCCATACGATCGTTCGCAGATATCATGCAGGATCGTCCGTCGTTCGTTTACCAACGATAAAAATTGGAAGTGTGTACGCAGCTTTATTTTGCACAAGGATCCATGATGATAGTATATAATTAAAATTATATATTATTAATAACAACGATATAAATAAATCAGCACAGAAGTAATATTAGACAGCAAGGTCCTTGACATTCCTGTAAATGATTGTGTTCACTATAACACTTCATTATATGATGTTACCATGGAAACGTACAAAAAAAGTATCAAGTAATTATAAACAAAGTCAATTGGCATAACAGCATTACAATCAATTCATAGACTTAGATGCAATGCATGCAATATATCATGTGAACAGTACAATTTTATTATAGCACGCACACACATTGCAAGCGTTCCATGTATCACTTGCAAAGCCTAGCAAATATTTAGCAACATTTATTACAAAAGCAGCTGAACTAATTATCTCAGCTACCGTAAAATTACATTGTGCAACCGAGTGGAGATTAAGAAGCCTCAGAATTTTAACAGTGACACAATATAACTCTGTTGAAGACACTTCTTTCATGCCCACTGCTATTCATTTTACACCAGTTAAACATACTCAACTGTTTTCAGATATATGGAATATTTTCTTGGTTGCAGGAGTTACAAAGATTACTTTGCCTTCCACGTGTAAAATGAATTAATTTCACTACAAGGGACATGCATTAGGCCTGATTTAATAAAGCTCTCTAAGACTGGAAAAGATAAGACTATCATGGGAGAACCGGGGTGATCCAGCAAAGCTCCAATGGATCTGGTCCAGGAATTAAACATTTGCCATCTAATAGCAAATGACTTTAAAGAAATACATTCTAAGTTTTCTGGATCATCTGCATTCTCCCTTGAAAATCCATCATCTCTACTCTTCGACAGCTTTAATAAATAAGGCCTATTACCTTCTAATACAGGGGAGCAGGCCTCTGGAGACAGGTGAGATTAATATTTATTGAAATAAATTAAATAGCTTATCTAAATGAGCTATACATGCATAAATTCCAGAAATTACCATACCGTGTTTCCCCGATGATAAGGCAGGGCCATCAAATAAGACAGCCCCCCCTTTTTAGAGAAAAATGTAAAATAAGGCCCCCCCCGCAAATAAGCCACCCACCGATACCTGCGCTTACCCGAATCGGGTGGTACGGTGGGTGACTCCGTGTGGTTCCTCTGTCTGCCTCCATGGCTGCGTGCCGCGCCTCGCCATGAAGAGGAAGTGACAGGACTGCAGTGCGCGCACGTGACTCCGCCCAAGCAAACACAGGCAGCTTCCCTCATCCCTCCCTAACGGAGACTGCAGGAGTTTTTTCACGGCCAGAACATCCAAAAGTGAGACACAGACAGGTTTCTTTTGCTGTGAGCAATACCACTTACTGTATATAAGCTTTAGAATGGGACATTAAATGGTACAGTATATGATGAATTACAATGGGACATTTAATGGTACGGTATATTATTGATTACAGTAGAAGGGGACAATGAATGGATCAGATTAATCAGAAGGGGACAATGATTGGCACAGATTGATCAGAAGTGGACATGAATGGCACATGATTGATCAGAAGGGGACAGGAATGGCACATGATTGATCAGAAGGGGACAATGATTGGCACAGATTGATCAGAAGTGGACATGAATGGCACATGAACAATAACTGTGTACTGTAGTCTTCTTCATGGGTAAATAAGGCATCCCCCTGAAAATAAGCCCTAGAGCATATTTTGGCCTTCCAAAAAAAATAAGACAGTGTCTTATCATCGGGGAAACAGGGTACATACTCAAGTATAAACTAAGAATTCTTTCACACAAAATAATTGGAAAAATAATCTTGGGTTATATTCAGGCCACACCAGTAGATGGAGCTGTATCCTCATCTAAAGTGTGTAACAAACTCTTTCAATTGGGACAAAACATACGTTTGTACCACACTTACATAAGGATACTGTGCCATCTACTGATGCTCAAAAAAAGATCATTTTAGAGAAAGTGAGCCATCATAATCAACTCAAAAGTATAACATGTAAAGGTTAAAGAGATATTCAGACTGTGCCTATCTGATCTTATTATTTTCCTCCTTTAATATTTTAAAAATACCACACCATAGACGTATTTATTTGCATTTTATTGGAATTTTGTATTCATTACTGTTTTAAATGTTAGCAATGGCAGACACATTTGTACCCTATGTTTATAGATAATTGTAAGCAGTTTCCTGTATTCTCAGATAAAAATGAATTTGTTTTTATTTGAGCATATAGTACACTTGTCTTTGCCTCTCTAAAATCTTTTTTTAAAATCTCCCTTTAAATTTTTACGCTTTTAGTTTCCATTTCAGGGGCGGCTATGTTGCTTGCAGGGTTGTCTGGAACCCTGCTGTAGTTACCCTAACAAATGCACTCCAGGCTACAGCCTGTTGTAATAATACAGCTCTGCTCTGCTGGTACAGGGATATATAACTTTTTTTAATTATTAATATTATTTTTATTAGTCGGCATCATGGAATCAGTAGTCCTAAAGCTTGCAGTCATCTGCTTCCTGATTGGAAAGAGAAGAGAGCTTTGTTAAAAGAAGCAAATATAAAAAGAAAAAAAAATAGTTTAGCATAGTGGATAGAGTTAGCATAGTGGATATTAATACTGGCATTTAAAATACAAGGAGGGTTTAATCCTACTTGTATAGTACTGATCCAGAAATTTAGGAGAGTACATGCTACTGCCTGCTATGCTATAACATTATGACACATAGGTTTAAGTTTATTAGCACTAGACTGTAAGGAGGGGACACAGTATGGTGTGAGAAAAAAAGGCTATTTGGTTCAGAATATACAGAAGATACTGCAGGACAGAAAGTAAAGGAATATTGGTGGGATACGTTTGGGGACTGAAGCCACCTGAGCCATTACCAGGTTGGAATTTTAACTTTTTATTTTACTTAGTTTTTATTTAAAAGTAGCTGATTACCCGGCGTTGCCCGGGGTATATATTTATTGCAGTCTTATAATATACAGGAAGCTATAGTGTTAAGCAAAAGGCAAAAAAGACACTAAGCAATAAATACACACATACATGCGGATAAACCTCTGAAATATACCACAGCGCTGTACAAAGTTCAGCAGTGCACTTGCATGAGTCCGACTCATATGTCTAGCAAGTTTGGTTTAAATGTGTTTCCTAGTGATGGTGGAACATAGCAAGTTTGGTTTAAATGTTTCCATGTATTTCCTTGTGATGACATACACAGATACATACATACATACAAATTTAGCTCTGACATAAAGCATAGCGTTGTACAAAGATGACTGGTGCACTCACATGAGTCTCAGTTATATGTATAGCAAGTTTGGTTGAAATGTCTCCATGCGTTTCCTAGTGATGACATACACACATACATACACACACATACATCCAAATATATATACATTTATATAGCTCTGACATACACTATAGTGCTGCACAATGAAACACTGAGCTAGACCCATCAGTCTCTGTACAGAGGAGCTGACACTCTAATGTCCCCTCACAGTCACACACTATTATTATACATTTATATACCTCTGATATATACCACAGCGCTGTACAAAGATCAGCGGTGTCATATGTCTGGCAAGTTTGGTTTAAATGTCTCTATGCATTTCCGAGTGATGGTGGAACATAGCAAGTTTGGTTGAAATGTCTCCATGCGTTTCCAAGTGATGACATACACACACACATACATACATACATCCAAAAATAGCTCTGACATATAGCACAGCGCTGTACAAAGATCACTGGTGCACTCACATGAGTCATATGTATGGCAAGTTTGGTTGAAATGTCTCCATGCCTTTTCGAGTGATGGTGGAACATACACACATACATACACACATACATACAGTTTTATTTATATAGAATAATCAGTCTCAACCTATCCATCATTTTAAATAGAGGCTTTTTGTGGAGGCATAACTGAACCATTCCAAAAATCAAATTTATTGCAGCTTATCAATTCTTTCGATGTGGTGGGTGCATTATTAAACTACTAACCCCATCATTCTCCATGTAATATTATAATACTGTATTTATATAGCACCAACATATTACACAGCACTGTACAAAGTCCATAGCTGTGTCACTAACTGTCCCTCAAAGGAGCTCACAATCTAATGTCCCTACCATAGTCATACATCATTAATGTAATCTCCATGCAGATAGCGTCCTGGCAGGGATTCGAACTGGGGACCTAGCGCTGCAAAGGCCAGAGTGCTAAGCCCTGGGCCACCCATGTAATAAAATAAATAAAGGTAGACATGCTCCTAGTGTCCAGACTAGGTGGCAGTTATGGATGTTATATGCAGGACCACTAGGTGAGAATACTGGAAAAAAAGCCTGCAAAATAGACCAGAACCAAGGACTGCAACATATAAAATATTTTCCTTGGCGTTTAGATACATTTTAATGGTAGGCTTTCCTCCTCCATAAAGTTCACAATACACGTTTTTTTTTTTAAATAGTGGATAATGGGATAAAAGCAGAAAAGAACACCTATTGGTGGTAAGAAAAATGATCATTATTCCTTTAAATAGTATCTCCTACAAGCTTACATATCTGTGCTGGTGAGGAGGATGGGAATCACCAGAAATTGTTACTTAAAGCTCAGTTTCAATCACATTCAGTTGGTTACAGGTTTACTGAAAAAAACGTGATATTCAACCACACAATTTAGTTTATTAGGCGGTTTATTCCATAATGCCATAGGGTAGTAATAGGCAGCTGGAGAGAGGAGGTCTTTAGAAATGCTGTTTAATGCTGGTGGTCTAGCATCAATATCATATGGTGAATGCAACATTCAGAGCGCATACAAAATAGAGGTGAGCTCCAGCTGCCATTTCAGTGTGGTCATTTGTATTGGTCTGGCAGGGGCCCATTGCTTGAGAATAAAATACATTTAGCTTAAAAGCTGCAGATTCATCCCCATTGACTTTAATTGTGTTCGGATTTGGAATAGGCCTGAAAAGTAAACATCAAGGCTTATTCAGCAGAAGAAAACTAGAACTGAACAGAGATAAGTTTAAGCAGCAATATTCACAATCTCCTTATTGTAAAAATACACAAAAGGAATAATGTTTAGCAATAGGAGCAAGACCTTATAGGACCTTATAGACCAACTGCTGATGGTATACATATGGAATATATCTAGATCTCTAATGCCTTCCGGCATCTTACAATACTTTGCCCAGTGCCTTGGTCTAGGGGTCTAGGTTGTTAAAGATTTGCACCGAACACTAAGGGTTATTTCAAGACTTACCATTCATTGCAGTGTTGTACTGAAGACTCAACTGCACTCCCAACTGCCATTCATTTAAATAGGAAAGGTTGGGAATCCTTTTGAGAATGTGTTTGCCAGTGGATGCATTGATGTTGCAGTGCAGTTCCTGAAAAAACAACATGTTTCTTTTGACCATGTTTTTGCTTTTCTTTCGCTGAAGAAAGACACCCACGACAATCACAAACACAAGGGCAATGTGTACAAGCATACTAACCTGCGGTGTGATTTGCCCATTCTGCAAAAATGCTTACCAAGCATTTGCAACCACTGGTATGAAAGGAACTTTATATTGTCAGATACCTGCACCTGATTATAGTTCTGTTATTTTATCTTCTTGCTGTTTTTTGTTAATTATGCCTACCTTTGAATGCACCTATTGTTCGAAAGGGTTTTGTAGTAAATATTTAGTTTGAATATAGTTTAAATAATAAGATTTGATGTTAAAAATAGAAAAAGATTTGATGGTTTTAGCTGACTGTAGCATCTTTTAATGATAATCTGTCAATGCATAGTTTCAGTGGCCCAGCATTCAGGCACCCAGGCAATCAATCACAATGGGTGCTGTGCATGATGGCAGATATAATGCATTTGCAGACTCCATCGTAGCTGTGCGCGCATCTGCTACTAACATAAATAATAGCGGTACAGTTGGTCTCACATGTGCTGACATATATATATGGAATTTCTAGGATTTAACACAGTATTTTAAAGTGACTTACATGGAAAAGTGAATGACTGAGCTTTTAAATTACAGGCTAGTTGTGGTTGCATTTATATAGACAAATTTGTTAGGTTGTGCTGGGTATGCAGTGAAATGTCCATACCGCAGACCAAGACAACAAAAAAGAGGTAAGGGTTTGAATTCTGTTCTCTCCAACTAATTTGCCAATCTCCACAATGTCAGCCCTAAAACTCAAAGGCAGGATAAGGAACACCAGTCTCAAAAGCCAATTACTTGAAGAATAAGTAGTCACTTTTTAATGTAGACTGTCACTTCTTTGTTATCAGAATGTGGATATAATGTTATGCAGGTGGAGGGCTGCGGCATTACCAATTCCTAAACCTAAGAAACAATTGGTTCAGCCCAGCACTACAATCTGCATATTCCAGGTGTGGTCTGACCAATGCTTTGTACAGGGGCAGGATTATGTCTCCATCTCTGCAGTCTTTTCCTCTTTTAATACAAGAAAGTACTTTGCTAGCTTTAGATATTGCAGCTTGGCATTGCATGCTATTAAGTCTATGATCTACCAGAACCCCCAGATCCTTTTCCATTTCTGACTCCCCCAAATGTATTCCTCCTAGACAGTATGAAGCATGCATGTTATTTGCTCCCAAGTGCATAACTTTACATTTATCTATATAAATGTCATTTGCCACTTGGCTGCCCAATCAATTAGTACATCCAGGTCTGCTTGTAGATTATAGACATCCTGTATGGACTTAATTCCATTACATAGTTTGGAGTCATCAGCAAACATAGAAATTGTACTTTTAATCCCAAACTCTATATGATTTATAAAGAAGTTAGACAGTAAAGGTCCCAACACTGAACCCTGGGGTACACCACTAATAACCTTAGACCATTCAGAGTATGAATCATTAATTACAACTCTCTGGATGCAATCTTTAAGCCAGTTCTCTATCCATTTACAGATTGACTTTTCTAAACCTATCAACCCTAACTTGCATATTAACCGTCTGTGGGGTACAGTGTCAAGTCCAAGTACACTATATCAACTGCTACTACCTGTCTACCTGTTTACTTACTTCCTCATAAAAGGAGAGTAAATTTGTTTCACAGCTTCGGTTTTTCTTGAAGCCATGCTGACTATCACTTATATTATTATTTTCTAGCAGAAACTCCTCTATGTGGCTCTTTATCAAACTCTCTAAGACCTTTCCAACTATGGACGTTAAACTAACCGGTCTGTAGTTACCTGGTAATGACTTTGCTCCCTTTTTGAAGATAGGAGTTAGTCTTTAAATTACTCTATTACTGTACAATTTTGACAAAACAGCGGTTATGCCTACAAAACTGTAAAAAGTCTTAAAATATTTAAAGACCTTTTTTAAATTGGTTTGTTTCTGCATATTTTAAAGCAGAATTTCACTCAAAATGTCCTCTCTGCTCCCATAGATTAGTCACATCATAATAACTTTTTGTTAGAAATATGTAGTTAACCATTCCCAAGATTCTATTTTCATGGCTTGGTATCTGTTAGGACCAGTCATAGGCTTTTTTTATGCATGGCATACAGGTGTGGTTTTTCTCAACATTGTGGGAGGATAAATGGAAGCATTTGGAGCTGCAGACTGCCATTAGATATTGCATGTACCGGTTTAAAAAATGAACGACAGCCAGACAGAAGGCAAAAGCCCATAAAAAAATCGGAGCTCCCCTTTCTTTCAATAATAATAGCCTTTGAGACAGTTGAGGATTGGTTCACTGAGGTAATCCGCAACGGTACTACTGAATTTATCCCTACACTTCGAGTAACTCACCACCCAGTGTAAACAATATTGGTATTTATAATCACAGAGGAATCTTGTGACCAAGTCATGCTTGAGAAATATTTCTGATATGCACTCTAATAACCAGAGCCAGTTTATACCTTTGTGACTAGAACACACTCTCAGTTCTCTGCCAGTCTCTACAGATCTACATATGTGTATGTCACATTATCTTTATAGAGAAGATTAGAAAATTATTTCTCAAGGCCATGAGCTGAAGCGTTTATGTAAATGGATCATCATGCATACTAATAAAGGAAAAATATTGTTCTCTTATGGAATGGCAACAAAAAATGCACTTAAAAGCATTACTGTGGTCACATAAAATGTACTTAAAACATTTTTATCAAAATCTTTGCATTACCATAGAAAATTAGCAGAGACATTATCTGTGCAAAAGGCTTAAACCAGGTCAGATCCAAGCACTTTTACTGTATGAATTTTAAAAAAAATGTAATGATGCTTTAGTGATTTAATAATTTTGAGCTGGTTTATTCTGTGCTATTAAATTTGCCTGGAGTTTCCAGGGTTGCAGACAGAGCGGATCAATGATTTACATATGGTAGTCCTGCCCCAATGGTGAATAGATGAAAATTTATCATCACCTAGAGAAAATATAGAAGAGTTTATAATTGCATTTTTTTAAACCACCCAAATAAACCTCCCTAAAACACCTGTGAGTGTAGAACTGACTCCTACCTAAATATCCTAACAAAGGATATTTATCAATGGCAAATTATCATGTGTTATTAATACCATTTTCAAAATCTCCCATAAAATGTTGGATCTGTTGATTACTTACCTGCCCTAACTGAAGATGACCTGGTAAAAATAAGTCATATCGCTCAGGAACTGGTAACTATAAATTGGTCACAGGGAAAATGTAGACAGCACTAAAAATAAGCACTTGCTTTTTTATGTGGGCGATGAACATTGCTTGGCAATACTCCTGTTTCGTGTGGGCTTAAACAATAGAAGAAACACCAATACTAGGGAAAAGTATCATGTATTTACTCTAAAAAACTAGAACAGAAAATAAATTAAAGGTTAAGACCCTGGAGTAAAAATAAGATGAGAAGGCAATGAGATGACAGATGTGGCAGTGTCTGCCAATAAACACTGACCCTATAAAGTCTAAGCTACAAGTGACCTGTATTTTCCTACAATTTTTTCCCTTGATAAGGTTCTCATTAAGTTCCTAAGTGACGTGCCACCGGTTTTCCTCCAATGCTTTTCTCAATAGGGTTCTGATTCAGCTCCTAAGTGACCTATCACTGGTTCTCCTCCAATGCTTACTTCCATAAGGTTTTAATTCAGCTCTTAAGTGACCTGCAACAGGTTCTCCTCCAATGCTTTTTTGAATA
Organism: Pyxicephalus adspersus; assembly: GCF_032062135.1. Taxonomy (NCBI): domain Eukaryota; kingdom Metazoa; phylum Chordata; class Amphibia; order Anura; family Pyxicephalidae; genus Pyxicephalus; species Pyxicephalus adspersus. The sequence continues at coordinate 77,558,611 of NC_092871.1, forward strand.
AGGTTCTGACTTAGCTCCCAAGTAACCTGCTAAAGATTTTCCTTGTAGACCTTCCTCTATATGGTTCTGCCTCAGGTTCTAAGTGACCTACCACAGGTTCTCCTCCAAGGTCTTCTTTCAAATGGTTCTGCCTCAGGTCCTAAGTGACTTACTACAAGTTCATCTCCAAGGCCTTCCTTTATACGGTTCTGCCTCAGGTCCTAAGTGACATTCCACAGGTTCTCATCCAAGGTCTTCTTATATACGGTTCTGCCTCAGGTCCTAAGTGACCTTCCACAGGTTCTCATCCAAGGCCTTCCTCTACATGGTTCTGTCTCAGGTCCTAAGTGACCTACCACAGGTTCTTCTCCAAGGCCTTCCTCTATACGGTTAAGCCTCAGGTCCAAAGTGACCTACCACAGGTTCTCATTCGAGGCTTTCCTCTACATGGTTCTGCCTCAGGTCATAAATGACCTTCCACAGGTTCTCATCTAAGGTCTCTTCTTTTAAACAGTTCTGCCTCAGGTCATAAGTGACCTTCCACAGGTTCTCAAGGCCTTTCTCTATACGGTTGTGTCTCAGGTCCTAAATGACCTACCACAGGTTTTCATCCAAGGCTTTCCTCTATACAGTTGTGCCTCAGGTCCTAAGTGACTCACCACAGGTTCTTCTCCAAGGACTTCCTCTATACGGTTCTGCCTCAAGTCCTAGGTGACCTACCACAGGCTCTCATACAAGGTCTTCCTCTACATGGTTCTGCCTCAGGTCCCAAGTGACCTACCACAGGTTCTCATCCAAGGCTTTCCTCTATATGGTTCTGCCTCAGGTTCTAAGTGACCTAAGGCTTTCCTCTGTAAGGTAGCAAGGAAATTATTGCAGACCACCGAACACACTACTCAAGTATAAAAGCCAACAACATCCACAACAGCTGGCGAAGAGCTTTTTCATTGAGTATCGAGTACAATATTTACTTTCGTTTAATAGTTTTTGGCAATCCTTGAGAAGATGGAGGGAATCTCCCTTCTAGACAGATGTCACCAAAACATTTGCCCCCATAGGAAGATTTTCTACATCTCTTGCTACTCAAGAATATTGATTTTTTTTCCATAGGTAAGGAAATAGTTAAATATGGTGGGTGCAGCATTCAGAAAGCTCACTGAACACTTGTCATTTCATTGCAGCAGCCCCCACACAACACCTTAGGGAGAAAATTGTCATTATGATTTTTTCAGTTAAGCTGGAAACAAATTCCTTCTTTTTGAGTGAAATGAATCAATTAATAGCAGATTACGGTTGTGCTGCTGTCTGTAAGCGAAGCTAATTCCACAGTCAAATATGTGCTGTCAGAGTATGCTGTCACTAAGGCTGTCCCAAAATACCATAATCGTTCCATTACACCATGTATAACATCTGTCAACCCTGAAATGAAAAACAAAACTGGTGTACTTTTTCATTGCCCTTAAAGCCAAATCAAAAGCAGCTCATTAACAAAAGCTGCAGACGTCTATGCAATTTGGATAAAATCAGTTTCTTTAGCACAAAAACGAAAAAAATGTTAGGAACCACAAACCGATTTTGGTTTGTTTTCAAAGCTTAACATTCTTGATTTTGATGAGTTCTGGTTAAAGTGAATTTTGGTCAATTCCCCCATTACTAACCATATGTAGAGACTAGAGCAGTTTTTCTCAACCAGGGTTCTGTGAAACCCCAGGGCTGCTCCAGAGAATGTTCCTCGAGCAATGAGTATCCAAGGACAATATAATTTACACCTATCACTGACATGATCATTTTGGCTATTTGTAAGGGTGACATTCTTCCCAATGTAAGAAGCATTCTTTCCAATGACCACCACACCAATATACTGTGGGTTGTGAATATAATAATTATAGCAGGGATTACCTGAAGTCCTGAAATAATTTCAAGGGTTCCCTTCATGTTAAAAAGGCTGCACTAGGTCATCCTTTCTCAGCCTTTGTACCCCAGATGAACCCCTAAAATAACTTCCAGGTCTCACAAAACCCCTGCTATATTTAATGCATCAAGTGTCAATGGGAAAAAATGGCCCTTACATTAATTGTCAGTTGGAAAAATGTTCATCTTATATTGCTGATCTGAATACCACACTTAAAGACAGCAAAGATGATCTCTGGTAGCGTATTACGGTGTTTGCTTTAGAACTATGTAGTAACCAGCAAGTGGAAGGTCATTCATCCACAGCACCATCTTTTGGAGGACCCTGAATGAGTATGGTTGAATTAGTTGCAGGGTGAATACTGTTATAGCAGCTTAATTTTTAATTGTTCCTCATTTGGTGGGATTGTATATCTTTTGGAACCCCTCTGTCATTCTTTCCTTCTTATTTGGCCTGTTTTTGTCCCAATAAACACATTTTACTAATGAACTACCACAAATTTTATATGCACTAGACATTCTTTAATTTTCTGTTGCATCTCTTTGTAGTTCTCTTCAATGGCTTGCATTTCACCTTCAATCAAACTCAAGCTCCTTTGCTTTGCCTTCAAATCCCTCTACAGTTCTTGCCCCCATCTACCTTTCTGACCTCATAAAAAAATACTCCCCCAGGCGCTCTCTCTGCTCTTCCAATGACCTACTAATGACTTCCTCACTCATAACCTCATCACTCACGGCTCCAGGACTTTTCTAGAGCTGCCCAACTCTCTGTAATGGTTTTCCTCATCCTATGCGGCTTGCTCCTACTTTCTGCTCATTTAAAAGAGCGCTCAAAACCCATCTTTTTATACTCACTTGTCTCCAAAAACCTTCACTACTTCCCACCACTCCATATCCCCCTCCTATTTTGTGATACTTCCCCCACCTCCTAGATTGTAAGCTCTTCTGGGCAGGGTCCTCTCCTCCTCCTGTGTCACTG
>NC_092871.1:77562162-77648762 GCF_032062135.1 Pyxicephalus adspersus
TTCAGAAACTTTTTTTCTAGATTTTCCTCCTTTAAAATTGGGTGCGTCTTATATTCCGGAGCGTCTTATACGGCGAAAAATACGGTAATTTTTTTAGGGAAAGAGTTAGATGTGAGGGGGAAAACTTTATATTTGCGGAGGGTCATTATTAGTGTTGGTCGTATATCTCTCTATTCGATTCAACGGCTATTTGATCGAATAGTGAGATTTTGTTCAGGTGATTGAATGCCCAATTCGAACACCATTGAAGTCAATGGTGGGGGAATTGGGGTTATTTTTAGGGACTATTAAGGGCTGCAAGAGCAATCAGATTGCTCTCGCAGCCCTTTACTAGTTGTATGTGTTCTTGGATAGAGTTTCTCTATCCAAGAACACAGAGAGTCCTGTGTTCCTGGATAGAGAAACTCTATCCAGGAACACATACTACAGGACTGCAACAGCGATCCTGATTGCTGTTGCAAGTGGAATGCGTTCTTGGATAGAATTTCTCTGTCCATGAACACAGGGCACTAGATGTGATGAATGGGGAAACTTGTCCCCATTCAACCTGTAGTGCCCAGGGATTGCCTGCAGTCACAGCTGTGACCGCAAAGTTCCCAAGGTCATGTGACTGTGGGAACTGAACTGCAGATGAACTCTGCCATTCCACTACGATCCCCTGGGCACTACAGGTTAATTAACCAGTAGTGCTCCGGGGATCGTACACTCTTCTCAATGATTGTAGACTCTGCTTCAATCATTGAGAAGATGCCCGGTTTTACTGTCGAATCTCGTTTTTTTCGGGTCGGGTCTACCCGAAATTCGAACAGCCATTTTCGGGTTGAATATAACAACAATTCGAATTCGAACACCAAGACTAGTCATTATGATGGAAACGTGATGATCAGTGGGTGTAATAACTGCTCTTCTTAATTGATCGGTTGGAGTAGTAAATGCTTTTTAATCATTGGCCAGTGGAAGAGAGAAATGCTCTTTAGTCATTGGCCAGCTGGAATAATTAATGCCCCTTCCTTGAATCAATGAAACCCTCAACATTCATACAATAAATTTTAATCACATCTGTATAAACACATGACATATTAGTATATTTTATATATATTTTCATCTAACCTTTGTATTATTATTATTACACAGTATTTATAAAGCTCTGACATATTACGTAGCACTACACAAAGTCCATAGTCATGTGACTAGCTGTCCCTCAAAGAGGCTCACAATCTAATGTCCCTACCATAGTCACATGTCTTTAATACAGTCTAAGGGCATTTTTGGGGAAGCCAATTAACCTAATTGCATTTTTTTGGAATGTTGGAGGAAACCAGAGTACACGGAGAAAACCCACGCAAACACAGGGAGAACCTGCAAACTCCATGCAGATAGTGTCATGGCCGAGATTCAAACCTGGGATCTAGCACTGCAAAGGCCAAAGCTTCCACCTGGCCTATAGCCATCCCTGGTGGTCAATAGTCCTAGCTCAGCTATGAGGAGAGATTAGCTGAACTGAATCTATTCTCCCCTGAGAAGAGACGTATAGGGGGGGATAGGATCACCCTGTATAAATATATAAACGGTCCATATAGAGAACTCTCTTCCCCATTATTCACTGTGAGATCATTACAAAGAACAAGAGGGCACTCTTTGCGTCTGGAGGAAAAGAAGTTTAAGCTCCGGATAAGGAAGGGATTCTTCACTGTAAGGGCTGTGATAATTTGGAATCGGCTCCCTCAGGAAGTAGTTTCAGCAAGTACTATAGATCAATTTAGGAAAAAGCTGGATGATTTCTAGAAGCACAGAATATAACTGGGTATTAAGGATTTAAAGTAAAAATAACAGTGACTGTTGGTCCAGGGAACATCGGATTGCCTCATGGAATTAGGAAGGATTTTTTTTCCCCTGTTGAAACAAATTGTACCAGGAGTTTTTGTACCTTCCTCTGGACCAACTATGTCTTATTGGGTTTTATATCCGGGATATGTTTATTTCCCTAATGGTTATCACTGTGTGCTGTGCCCACAACATGACATTTGTTTGCAATCAATATAATAACTTTCTGTAATGAACATAACACATCTTGCTGGGGTTCATATAACTCCAATATCAATAGAGCCCTGTCCTCTTTATAACTTGTCCAACTTACTACTTTTTACATAACACTGATTTGTAGAATTCATATTCTTGAAATGGCACACCATACACTGCTGCAACTTAATGAGAGCATGCCCATCTAGTTTAAAGCGCTATTTTTAATAGCCTCGTGGCAGCTGGTTGCTGCTGAACTATACACATTCGGACAAAAAAAAAAAAAATCCGTCAGCACAAATGCGCAGCAATTCAGCATTTTCTTTCTGGGCCTGTTTAAATCCCATAATGCTTTGCGGCATGTAAATTACCCGAGTGCCAGTGAAAGCCACGCAGCGAGGCTCTAGACCTTGTGATGGGGCGGGGTCGAAGGTGACAGAAGAGGCGGGGCTAGGTCGCGAGACAGACAGAGGAGGCGGGCGAATTGATAGTGAGATAAGAGCAGGGGCGGGGCCATTCAATTGCATTGTTGGCTAAAGGGGCGTGGTCGAACTGATGTGCCGATAGAAGAGGAGGGACGAATTGCTGTAGGGCTGGAAGAGGCGGGGCTATGGTGCTTCAGAGAAGCACGAATAGGCGGGGTATAGCTGGTATGCAGACAGAAGGGGCGGGGCAAGGCTGCAGCTCTGTTGGATTTCGAGAGAGAAATAAGGAAGAGTCGCTGAGCAGCGCTTTGTGTTTTATAGCACTAGATAGCGGAGAGCGGACGAGTTTCCTGTCTGCTAACTGATTATGTGATAATGACTTATACTTCACACCCACACTGCTCTGTAACAACTTGGGAGGACTCAGAGATGCCTAGATGTCAGTGGAGATCTCCTGGACATAACAGGTTCTCTTTCATGTCTCTGACCTGTCACTTTCTTTCTCTTATCTCTCAGTAGATGTTTTCTTCTGCTAGAAATTACAGGTTATTGTAGAGTGAGCCAGGCTGGGAAGTTCTGCTAACCCTGAGGGAAACTTTTATGCAAATAAGTTGGGTTTCTAGTTGTGTGGACACATTACTCTATTTTTTGTATGTTCCTCTTCAACAGGATGCGCCTCTCTAGACTTTTGTAGCTATAAGCTACTCTGAATTATTGGTATTATGCAGAAAGGGAATTGTACAAACACATTGCATTGTGTATGTGCCCATTATGGGGGTCTCCCACCATCCCTGTGCTAAGATCCCATTATGGGGGTCTCCCACCATCCCTGTGCTAAGATCCTAGGTCCGTAAACTTGATATGCCCAATATTAGGGTCTCCCACCATCCCTGTGCTAAGATCCTAAGTCTTTACACCTGCTGTACCTATTATGGGGGTCTCCCACCATCCCTGTGCTAAGATCTTAGGTCTGTACACCTGATATGAACATTATGAGGGTCTCCCACCTCCTTGTGCTAAGATCCTAGGTCTGTACACTTGATATGCCCATTATAAAGGACTACCACCATCCCTGTGCTAAGATCTTAGGTCTGTGCACCTGCTGCGCACATTATGAGGGTCTCCCATCATCCCTCTGCTAAGAACTTAGGTCTGTACACTTGATATGCCCAATATTAGGGGCTCCCACCATTCCTGTGCTAAGATCTTAGGTCTGTACACCTGATATGCCCATTATGAGTGGCACCCACCATCTGTGAGTTTCTGGATCTGTATACTGACTGTGCCCAATATGTGTTCCCACTATCCTTGTGCTTAGAATATAGATCTCCACACCCACTTTCCCCATCATGAGGGGCTTCTACCACCCTCATGCTGAGATCTTGAGTCTGTACACACGTCATGCCCATTATATGTGTCGGAGCTCCATTGCCCTAATACATGCATTCAATCACAAAGCAGTGCCTCAGCCTTTTGGTTTATTTTTTAATTTTTATTATCTGAGTTCTTCTAGTCTCAAAAAACAGTAACTTGTTGTTGTTTCAAGAATAAGAAAGAATATTCAAACTTCCTGTATGAATTATATTTGTCAGTTACAGTTCTGGTAAGTGACACGGGATATATGTTACAAAGCCCCCATAGACTGGACGTTATGTGACATCAGAGCCCCTGAATAATTTTACATCTGGCACTAATACTCTACTTACTATTCCAGGCTCTCCGACCAACTCAGCTAACAGCAGGAAAATTCCTGCATGGATCAGACTTCTCCTGAGCCAAGCAACGTGACCCCGATGACGGTATGATGAAGGACAAAGCTGTGTGGTCGGCAGGTGGTAATACAGAGCCAGTGGTCACCCTACACTCAGGTAGGTCATTTGATCTTCCTATGTATAGATAACCAGTTACCAGAGTCCCCCTTATAAACGGATAATGAATCCGTTCTACAAGGTGAAAGGTTGGGTGCTGCCTGGCATTAAAAAAAAAAGTATACCTGATGGATATGTTATTCTACATAGATATGAAATGATCATCAATGGATAAATTATTCTGCATTGATATGAAAAAATTATCAATATATTAATTATTCTGCTTTGATATGAAATGATCATCAATGGATAAATTATTCTTCATTGATATAAAATGATCATCAATGGATAAATTATTCTGCATTGATATGAAAAAAATATCAATAAATAAATTATTCTGCACCGATATGAAATGATCATCAGTGGATAAATTATTCTGCATCGATATGAAATGATCATCATTGGATAAATTATTCTGCATCGATATGAAATGATCATCAATGGATAAATTATTCTTCATTGATATAAAATGATCATCAATGGATAAATTATTCTTCATTGATATTAAATGATCATCATTGGATAAATTATTCTTCATTGATATGAAATGATCAATGGATAAATTATTTTACATTGATATAAAATGATCTTCAATGAACAAACATCAAGATGTCTAAATAACTAACCCACTAATGAGCAAAATTGAGAAATTAATTTTAGCAGAATTTTTTTTTAATTGCAAAGCCCGTAAACATGGTATTGTCACCATAATTGCTTTGAAGGAGGGAGTTGGAAGGTGGCCTGTGGATATATGTCCCGAGTAAATTTTCTCTTTTTTTTTTTAAAAAAAAAAAGCAAATTATTTCTCCCTTGATCAAACCTAAAGTGGACCTGAAAATAACAAAAAGTCACCGGGAACTAGAGCTAATGAACAGAAGAAAAAATCCTTTTTTCGTGGTGGCTTTTTTGTTTTAGCTCTACACTATTTGGCATATGTGCCATGTAGTGTACACTGGTGCCACATACAGACCCAGGCAGCAGAGACAATGCAAGTCATGCACATTCACAGGAATTACATAATCAGTAATCATCCAAAGGCCATAAAGATCACCCGTCTTTGTGGAAGTCTGTGGCAAAGATAACATCTTCCTCTAATGTGGCATCACTTTAAGGTGGTTGCACATTGGTAAGTCAAGTTAGGTTGAAAAAAGACATAAGTCCATCAAGTTCAATCACCCTATGGACCCCAATGGTTTTAAAGCAATCTATAGTAGTTGCTGAAACTACTTCCTGAGGGAGATGATTCCACATTTTCACAGCCCTTACAGTGAAGAATCCCTTCCTTATCCGGAGCTTAAACTTCTTTTCCTCCAGACGCAAAGAGTGCCCTCTTGTTCTTTGTAATGATCTCAAAGTGAATAATGGGGAAGAGAGTTCTCTATATATAGACCATTTATATATTTATACAGGGTGATCATATCCCCCCTTATATGTCTCTTCTCGAGGTAGAATAGATTCAGTTCAGCTAATCTCTCCTCATAGCGGAGCTCCTCCATTCCCTTTATTAGTTTAGTTGCCCTTCTCTGCACTCTCTCCAATTCTACAATTTCCTTTTTGTGAACTGGTGCCCAAAACTGGACTGAAAATTTCATACACTGTATATCTCTGCATATGCTGTGCATACTTGCTGATTATAGCAGAACTATAAATGTTAGTCAAGAAAATATGTTTTTTTAGCTGCCCACCATCTTCAACTGAACTGAAAGTCAATTTAAAGCACCGAATATAGTATTGTCACCATGTCAGTGGTGGAGGTCAGATAAACTCAGTGTTAAAACAGAGGTGGGAAAATGTGGTTGGTTCATGGTTGGTTCAGTGGATCCACCTGTACCCACAACAATATTGGACACAAAGTTGAACATTCAGCTAATTTTTGCCAATTGGCACATGGCTTTTGGTGGCAATTACAAAGCCCCTAAACATGGTATTGTGAAATTCATTCCCATCCAGGATGCAATGACTGTTAACGAGGACTCCAGTCAGTTAAATAAATACATAGAGTGCATATGAGGGGTTTGGCCTGCCACAAGATATGTCCATCCAGTTTGGAGATTTACATAGACCCTTTATACAGCACAGCACAATGGATGGCACTATTTGCAGTTAAGAAATACAGAATTGCCTTCTTTCCAGTCCCTGCCTGCTATCTGCACCTTAATGAGTTTTCTTTTCTCTCTACTTTGCTTTCCCTCCTATTGGCTTGCTCCATGTTTGCCTATAGCACTCCTGATGGCTACCAGTCTTGCTATTTCCCCTCATAGGCTGAGCACTGCTGTACAGGGTAATAATTGGGCTGATACATTGTTCAATGCAGTACTTAAATAAGTTTGATAAAAATTTAATTTGAATGATGCATTCTCTTCTGTAATAATTTGTGTCTCTATATCTGCCTGTAATTTAGCTCTAAATGTAAACATTAATTGACCCTAGCATGTTGCTGTCATTATCTCTAATGACAGTTCTAAATTACCACCTATTAGGTAAGAAGCTTCCAGCTATACTTAGAGAAGAAACTTCAAGACAAAGGTTGTGACTGGAGAGGATTTCAGGGAAATAGGGACTGTTCTCAAGCAGCTGACTAGCTCATCCTTAACATTATGGTTATCCATTGGATTCAGTATTAATACTCAAAACATTATGCAGGTTAAAAGTTCTGACTCTTATTATTGTGCATCCTTGTTCTGCATCAATGAAGTACTGAAGTCAGCAGGAGCACCCATAATTCTACTCTCAGTACTAGTTTCCGTCAATAAGATCAAGGGATCATATGATATCACATCAAGAGGTCCTTATGCTTTATGCAGGATCTGGATCTGTCAACTTCTCATCAAAATAGAAGATGTTGGATCTTTTACCACAAACCTGATCATTTGCAGAATGTATGAAAAAACTTATGTGTCCCTCCAAGAAATATGATTGCCATTTCTAACTTTTTCTTGCAAAGGCTAACTGCGTGGCTTTCTGTTTTAGTATATATCGTGTCACCTAAAACAAATATTTAACTATTTAATGCAGAACTTATGATATGCATACTTGGTCCGAGTCAGTGACTTGACAGCGAAGTATTCAAACCATATAATGAGCATGGTTTGTTAATTTCCTTGTGATTGTAAGCTCTGTATGTATCATTGTTTCCTTTTAAAGGATAACTAAACATTTAATTTTCCTCTAGACAATGCAAGCTATTGACCCACTGCGAGCGGTAAAAAATAAATCTGGCCGGGTTCAGCCTGCAAAATCTTGCACCTACCTCCCACCTTCCACCCCCACAAACTGTGCTCACCAGTGGCCTCAGGGAGGACAGGACCTCAATTGGCAGTGTTAAAATTAAACAGACATTAGATTTCTGTTGCTTGAAACAATCTTTCCTGATTTACAGTGGCCGGAAAACAAAAAAAGTGCTGTACAAATGAAAGGATGAGCAAGCAGCACCCAGCTCCACTTTCCTCCATTAGAAACTACAGCAGTCTTCCCAGTGCAGTTGTTTACTGATCTGAGTGGATTATTGATTGATGTCAGGTGACCGCTGTACAAATGCTGGATTTTCACCCAAGATCATGATTGTTCATCTTGCTCCATAAACATCTAGTGTGTATACACAGCTTAAAGCTACGTACACACTTCCAATTATTATCGTTGGAAAACGAACGACGAACGTTCATGCACGATATATACGAACGATCGTATAGCACCGATCCTGCACATAGAGTTAACGACACGATCGTTCGTAGATATTGTACTCACAATAGATACGATCGTTTGAGCGATAGAGGAACTATGTGCACGACAGGAAAGTGAACGGACGTTCGTTCATCACGCATGCTCTGAACATGGACGATCAACGAACGACCGTACACACGAACGATGTTCAACGATCGTCGTCCAATCCGATCCGTCGGTCCGGTCGTTCGTTTCCAGCGACTTTCCTCGTTCGTCGGCGTCGTTGGTTACTTTTTTACGAACGATTTTTTGCCCAATCGATCGTTCGTCGTTCGATTGGAACGATAAAAATTGGAAGTGTGTACGCACCTTAAGAGTGGAGGGACAAAACAAATAAATGTTATTCACTGCAGCAAAGATAAGTTAGGTCTTCTGCCCTGCCAGTCAGGGCTATCTAAATCTCAGGGCTTATGCCAAGAGGTGAGCTATACAAATATCAAGTAGTTTGTAAGAACCTTATTGTTAAGCTTTAGATATTGCATCATAAAATATATTGCAAGTTATAATTAATATGACCTGCCAGTTCTGGTTAAGCTTCATGGAAGAATCAAAATTCAAGACTTGTTAGGCAATCTGGATAAGCTAAAGCTCTGACTTTTTCTTTGTGTAGGTCTATATAATGGACGATTGCTGACTGTTCTGCCTTGCAAATCAGGAGCTGAACACACTGAAGAATGCCTGCAGCGCCTACAGGACTGCGGAATACAGGTGATTAGGGATCTGCATGTAATGGTCATTTTTTTTCTAACTTGCTTTCATGGAAGCAGAACTAAAAAATTGCAAACAGGCTGGTTGTTTATGGCAAAAAGGGATGGGCAATGCCCCATTCAATAACTTTTCCTGCCGGTTCACAATCTCTGCTCCTTCATGGGCATTGGCATCTTCACATACTCATCTTCTTTATTATGGAAAAAACCTCCTTGGGCCCCACATTTGTTATTCCATGTAATCCTATAAAGGAGTATTTTTCAATAAATGTTTTGACGAACTCTTGGGTTTCTTCAGCAGTTTATGAAACTCAGTTCAGTTTAACTGATTCCAATGATCGTTTTGGTTATCTGTAAGGGTGATATTCTTACCACTGGCCAGCAATGTAAGAGGCATTCTTTTCACTGCCACCACACTAATATACTGTGATCTGTGGATATAGTAATTTTAGTAGGAGTTCCCCTGAAGACCTGAAAGTTATTTCAAGGGGTACCCCTATATTAATTAGGTTGAAAAACACTGCTAAAGTGAGTCACTTGTGTGACTGCCCTGAGTCTTCTGGGGTTTCTGACATTAAATCCAAGATGGTGCCATCCAACGGTAGTTTAAGGGTTTCTGAGTTGTTGAAGGCAGACTTTTTACAACTATATACAAGTTCTCTTTAACTACTTACCGTTCACTGCAACATGAAGTTCTTTTTAAGCACCCATGCAAATACTAGGGTTTACAACCCATGAGGCAAGGCCACGAACTCGTGAGCAACTAAGTACAGTGGTACCTTGGTATAAGTCCTTAATCGGTTCCAGATCCCTGGACTTATATCAAACAGGACATATACCAAACAACTTTTTCCCATAGGAAACAAAAGGAAAATACATTGATGGGGCTGTATAGAAAAATTTAAACACTGCTTAATACTACATAAATACAAAAGCAATTAGATGAAATAAATGAAAATTTACCCTCACTTTACCTTGCTGAGAGGAGTCGAGTGCCTACTAGCATGGTGCACAGAACAGAGGAGGAGGAGAGGTTATGTAATTCACAGAGAGTTATAGCACGGGTTGTTCACTGAATGGTAGCAACTGGTGTACTGACGCTTATGGGCAGTCGTGGCTTTGTCTCGAGAGAGGTAAATAAGGGTAGCATACGGTGTTATGACTCATTTTGACCCATACAAGTTCTAGCACAAAGGTTGTATACCAAGCAAAAGTTTTTGTGTCCAAACAGGACTTATACCAAGTTGGATTTATTCCAAAGCGGACTTATACTGAGGTACCACTGTATTCGTTTATGATATCCAATGTAAAAATAAAAAGCAATTTAACCTGAATTGTTTGCAGCTTTTTCTCTAGTAAAACTGTTTATTGGTTGGGTATTAACATTGATTTAAAGGTCAACACCCTACTACCTTCTGAGTGTAAACCTACAACAGTCAGGCCAAGAATCTTACAAAAAATATTAACATGAAAAAGATCTTCACTCTAAAATTCATTCTGTTCAGACCACCCCCACCCAGGATTTTAACTCATTTATAACACAGTAGTAAACAATCTTTCAGGGATGTTATATTCCTGCATCCAAATTACCAACTTTTTGTTACCCCAGACACTCTTTGTTTTAGGTTTTAAAGTCTTGTATCTTCTCTCAGTTATGGGGCTTTTATTCCCACAATCTCTTTCTTCTTCGCTCTCTGTCTGTTGGTGTTCTGCAAGCCTCCGTTCTAAAACTCTTGCCCTATTACTCTTTTTGTGTGGTGTTGATCAGGCTAGTTATTCATTTAAATTTCATTACTACTTTTATGTATGTGATAGTTAAATGTTTGGCTCAATTCCCAGTCTCACTTCTCTATTATTTTGTGTCCCTAATTGCCTCTCAGTTACCTTTTTTTTCATGTGCTCTAATGTACATTAAACAGAACTTTCATTTTTTGTCATGCTTTCTACTTTTTACAGCTTTACAAGGATGCAAAAGTGGTTTGCAAAATGTAAAATACTGGTTAAAATGAGGTCAGGTTCACTTGGTAATGGATTCTGAATTATTTCATAAGCACATAAACTGATGTCCTAAGCATGCTGTGTTTGCAGTTCAAAGACCATTCGCAGTTGTTCTTAGAGTTCATCTCTTTCCCATAAACTGTAGCTCCTTAAATTGCTTGTTAAGGTGTAAAAATGTAGAGCTCACTCCATTCTGTCATTTTCAACTCACAAACATTTCCAGGATTTATGGCTTTTTGGTATCACTGTTTGTATAGCACCAACGTATTACACAGCGCTGTACAATAAATAGGGCTTGCAGATGATAGATACAGACAGTGACACAGGAGGAAGAGGGGACCCTGCCCCGAAGAGCTTACAATCCCTAGGAGGTGGGATATAGAATGGAGGGTAAATAGTAAGAGTTTAAGAGACAGAAGTAGACGGGTAGGCAAGTTTGGAAAAACTGGAGTTTGAAAAGTTGGAGCAAAAAAATAAATAAATGCAATTTTCAGCATTTTTTTTAATCCACAATATAAAATGCAAATAAAATCAGAGGAGAACAGTATTCACATCTTTTTCTCGAAGGAATTGACTTTCCTGGAGTTTAGGAATGTGTTTGGAAGAAGTTTCCTAGGTGCTCTCATAGAATACTATTAAAGGATACTATTATCAAATTTAGCAGCATCAATGTGTGCTGCATATGTCTAAGATGCCTACCTACAAAAATATTATATTGTAATTGAGTGCTCATTTAAACCTCTGCTGTGTAATAATGCATGTGGCATGCTTTTCTGTGTTAGGGTGCCGTTTGTTTTGAGTGGCATTCCTTTGTACCAAGGCAATGCACCTGCGTGGTATCTCCAAAATGCATAGAAATGCACTGCAAAAAATAAAAAAAAGGCCATGTACCTTTGTGATTTTAGGGTCTGTTAGTAGCCCATTTATTTTCCATGGGCTGCATTAATGCAATATACATTTCTGTGCCTCATTATTATATATATATATATATATATATAGATATATATATAATATATATATATATAGATATATATATACCGGTATATATATAATAATAATAAACAGGATTTATATAGCGCCAACATATTATGCAGCGCTGTACATAAATAGGGGTTGCAAATGACAGACAGATACAGACAGTGACACAGGAGGAGTAGAGGAACCTGCCCTGAAGAGCTTACAATCTAGGCCACATAATTCATTTGCATAAATGCACCAGAATGAAGTAAATGGGCCACCAAGGATATATGTTTTTTGCCATGCTGTTTAAATGGGTACCCTGCTCATTTGTTTTTAACATAAATTGACAAAAGAAAAAAATGCAATTAATACTTACTTATAGCAAACTTTTTTTTTTTTATAGTCTGCATTTCACTTTAACAGTTGCAGCCTACTAATGGTTTCTGCTCTCTCTGTAATATATAATACACGTTCATCTAGCTGCCATGAAGCACTATCTATGATCACCATAATTGTCAATTATAGTGATCACCATGCTGATTGGTTTCCAGTCACTGTATTTGACAGGGCTAGTGGTCATCAATATTTTCTCAACAGAAATGATCACTAAACACAGTAAAGGCAGGAAGGGGGTGAAATTGAAAAACCATGAATGTATTTTACCACGTTTGTTAACATCACCAACAGGCACATAAAGTATAACCTGAGTGTACGACGATATCTTGGGACTTTAGGTGTTCTCTAAATTTGACCTGAAATAAAATGTAAATGTTTGGTATTTTCTAGCTAAAGTCTAGAATTTGTGCCTAAGCAATAAGCTGTAAGTGGCCTTCACACAGTGACACATTGTGGAAAAAGAGATTGTCAGTCAGTAAGGGACAATATATCGGATGCAGGGAGAATACAAGTAATGCTAATGACCGGTCATCAGGTCTGCTTTAAAAGGAACAATCATTTTGTTTTTGCAAGCAAGTTATGAATTATTATTAGAGTCATTGTGACTTTTACAGTTTACATGCTGGCTTTTTCATATTTTTATTGTTTATTGCAGAAGGCACGGGCTATGTCCCCACAATAAAATAAACTTACCTGCTGGTTTGAATTTTTTTAGGTACACTCACCTCCCCTCAATAGCAACCTTGATTTGCCAGGCCAGAAGGACATTAATCCCACACATGTGAATGTAAATTCATGGATTATGTTTTAGAGCAGAAAGGGATGTTGCCTGTCCCTTCTGCAAAAAACCTGTCCACAATATTTTATTCCACTTGAACTCCATCGTCCCACTAATTGACTTACGTTGAGAATCAGTAAAGCATATTACTGCTGCATATTGTAATATACTTCTCTTTGTCATTGTAAACTTAATAATATAGTCAAAGTAGTTATACGGTATAATGCAGGAAAGAGATTTTGATGTTGTTCTTTAAGAACATCTGTAACCTTTACACTGAGCCTGTTGACACACCATTTTGCAGGTATAAAACAACTTATCTAAGGCTCCAGTGTCTCCACTCTTTCCTGGGCCCAGCTATTATCCGGAAACCCACAATAGGCTACCATGTCCTTCGGTATGGGAATTGTCATGTTGGCATATCCTATTTATGTTGGTATGCTGTTCTTTTAGGATTTAGGAGGCCATTTTGAGACTCTGCTGTATATGTGGCTAGCACCTGCACCACTGGGGAGCCTGTTTTAGCTAGATGTGTAAGCTAGGGCATAAAGCTCTTTGCTAGGGTTAGCATTTGGGTCTATGAACATGAGCCTCACCAACAGGAGGATTTTCACGAGATTAACCTTAGCAAAAACAAAGTCCCTAAACCTAAAGACAAAAGTGGCATTAGAAACCGAACAGGTTGCTCCGGAAGTATTGTTGTTTGTCTAATATCATAGGAACTATACTGTGGAGGTAAGAATTTGGACTGTTAGATCTTACATCCTGTGGGTGGAATCTGTATAGCTGTAACACACCGAGTTAACAAGACAAAGTTTATCTCCATGTTTCAACCACTGATCCTTATTATCAATCTCTTTTTGTGTATTGGATTTTATCATTTCTAGTTGGCATTTGATGACTTTTTGCACTGACCTAAATAAGTGAAGTAGGTTCTATAGTTTGTGATAAACCCCAATACAATCTTCCCTTTTTCCAGCTGCCTGTGGAACAATGCAGACATTCCCTACAGATCCCTACACTAGTTCCAGAGGTCCACAGATACATTTTCTTCAGCTCTCGTGGTTTTGGGATGATTCTGGCCCTGGTGAGCATCTAATATCTGTAATTCTAACAACATAGCTTAGTTATTCAGTCTCACAGATTTTGAAGTATTACAGTAAAGAACAAACAACTCAAGAATCAGGTTTTAGTTGGTTTCTAAAAGCTAAAAAAATACCAACTGGTTGTTTACATTAGAGGACTAATATAACTGTTCTAAAAAAAAAGGGTCTATGTTGTGAGCTTTAAAATTAATTTCTTTACAATTATAGAGGCAAAGAATAATAAAGGCTTGTCCTCTGATATGGTCCTGCACTACGTTTTATATTAATAATAAAGTAAAATATTATGGAAAATAGTTGTTTTATTAAGACAGGACAATTAAACTAAGGTTGGATTATGCCTGCAAGTGGTGTGGGAATGAAACAAAAAGTCTTTATTTTGGCAAAAGAGATATTGTATGTCCCTGGGGCCAATAACCTCTAGCTTTTTAGTTTAGATCTGCTTTAAAGCAAAAGTAAAATCGCCTAACCATTTTTTGATATGACATCTTCAAGCTCTGATACTGGGGCTGACATCTGCACTCTGGATTTGAGCCTTGTAAAATGGCCGTGGTGATATGAATGCCCAGCATGCATGGCAGTTTATTGATCTTTGCATTAGCAGAGATTGCGCTTTTTAATGTGCATGTGCAGCTCAAAATAAGCTGTGGGGATGATTACATACAAGCAGATGTCCTTTGTTGCAGGAAGATAACTTTAAAGCTAAAACCAGGCTACAATAGGCATGATACTAATAAAACTAGACTTATGATCACTGATACATTACTTGGTCTATTTTAGTACAATTTGTCTTTGTTGTAAACAGATAATAGAAATAGTAAAGGACCTCTTTGCATAGGCTACCTTAAGTTTAAACATTTATAACCTTCCAGATTCTGTATATCTCCATTTGGATCAATCTATACTCCACCGTAGAGATGTTTACCAGTGGTCATACCTGGATCACCAGTATTCCTGTCACTCTGACTGCTGTCATTGTCACAGCTGTGGTCATCATATTCCTCAATCAACAACAAAAGAAGGTGAGCAGAATCCACAGATTTAGGAATTTTGAGTACTTGTTATTTGTTTGCATACTAATTATCTGTCTATCCTGATAGATAAATACCAACACTGACATTATACTGGCAGCAGCCAATGAGTCCTTCATGAAATACAATGTCATCCTGGGAATTAGCGACCGATCTCAGTGCTGTGGAAATAGTCCATCAGTATCCTTTTCATCACAAAAATAATTGTTGTCTATGCCGGTAGACAAGCCATTCTCAGCCAGATTTTCTTCAGAGGTTGCTGGGGAGTTTCTTGAGCTGTGGTCAACTTGTTCCAGATCTAACACCACTTAGCTGGGCTTCAGGTCCCACAAACATGACCTGTCTATAAGGATTGAATTTGGTTCCCCCCAGTAAGTGGGACATTATTCACATTAATCATCAATGTAAGGGGCAATTTTCAAACACATTTATTTTAGCAGAGTTTCCCTGAGACCCGGAGTAGTTTTAGGGTTCCTCTGAAGTAAAAAAAAGTTGAGAAATGCTTATGTAGTTTGTAAAAAAATCACAACATTGCTTGTTTAAATACATGGTCTGTTTTGTGTTTCTGCTGTTTTGATGTCTTAAATCACCATTGACTTTCTTACACCATCCATGATCCTAAAATATTGATAGACAGGCTGCAGGTTGGAGAAGTTGGTTTTATTTTGTTGAAGGAATGTCTCTTCTCTTCTGCAGACTGCACACACACCAGTTCTAAAATCTATGAAATAGACCAATGATATAATTTCCCATAAATATTACCATATTTTACTATATATATATTTTATACAGCATCTAAGGACTGGTAATTTGCAATCTATGACTTAGGGAATTTAAATACAATTTTTAGGAAATTTCAACCGCTTTGAACTAGCTTTCAAGAGGAAAAAAAAAACTGTCTTGAATAGCGTTCATCAAGACAACCTACCACCAACACTTTGGATCATTTCACTGTGTTGATGGAAACCGTGGAAGGTTGACGCTATATAAATACTGTGTAACATTAATAATCATAATATGTTTGCTTTTTGTATATTCAAAACCTGCTTGGAAATGCTGTAAATTGCCAACTTTTTGCTCCCAACCCAAAAATACTCATTTTTCTTGTGTCCCCCCACTGCTCCTCCATTGTCAGCTGGTTTCAGAAACTTAGGGTATCTGTGATATCACATGGTCACTGTAATATGGTTTGAAATGACAGTACTACCTTTAACCATATGTAATGTGAAATTTCATTGATTGAATCGGTGGAAGGAGCTGAACAAGGGCCCCCACTGGACATACATAGTGGGCAAAATGACATGAAAATGAAATGTCTGTAAAACCCAACTGAAACCCTTACAGTATATTGCTGTAATGAAGCCATATGCATTATTCAGTAATGCATTCATTTGATTAATTTCCTGTTTGTACACCTGAAAGTGCAGCAGAAAAGGATAAAATATCCTATGCTTCAGTAAATATGGGGATTCAGACAGTGGCTCCTTAACACCAAACAGAGGTCCTGTAGTTGCCCTCTACACACCAATCAATGGCACGCTCACTACCTGAGCAGCAAAAAAAAAATGGAAAAAGTCAGATAAAGTAATTCATTTTATTTTTATTGCAACCTCAGCTCTACAATATGTAACTCAAACTACTTCTGTTGAAAAACCCTCCAACACAAATATATCTACAGTAAATCCTTGGATTGCAAGTAACCTGGTGGAGTGTTTTGCAAGATGAACAAACCTCTGTATCAAATTTTAAAATTTATAAACAAGCGAGGTCTTGCAATACGAGTAAGGAATCCCTTATGTCAAATGAGATTAGGGAGATGTTTAAATTGTGGGAAAGTGTGCATAATTGTGTAGAAAAGCACCACTCGAATATAGCTGTAGCAGTGCAAGCAATGAATATGTTTAATGACGATACAATGTCACATTTTCGTAAAAAAGGAGGCAAAAGCAACTGTCATTGGATAGGTTCCTTGTTAAAGTTGCACAAAAAGAAAAAGGTTTCCAGTGAGCCAACAGATGGCAATAGTTACATAGTAGGTTAGGTTGAAAAAAGACAAAAAGTCCATCAAGTTCAACCACTAGGGAAATAAATATATCCCAGATATAAAACTCTATAGACATAATTGGTCCAGAGGAAGACAAAAAAACCCTCGTACAACAGGGGAAAAAAAATCCTTCCTTATTCCATGAGGATGTTCCCTGGATCAACACTCTCTGGTATCTTTACTTTATATCTTTAATGCCCAGTTATATTCTGTGCTTCTAGAAATCATCTAGCTTTTTCCTAAAGCAATCTGTAGAAGTTGCTGAAACTACTTCCTGAAGCAATGATTCTGTTAGTTATTAGTGAAAGTCATCCTATACAATAACCCTCATCTTTTCTTGATGATTATTTGTACTTTATACAGTACAGTCTTTTGTAGTACACATTTTTCTATAAATTTTTTTGGGTTGTGGAAAGAGTTTCCATTATTTCTATGGGGTAATTGGCTTTGATATACGAGTGTTTTGGATTACAAGCACGTTTCCTTAACAAATTATGCTCGCAAACCAAGTATGCATAGTCATACTTAAACTTTGAAAATAATATTTTAGGGACATGTTACTACTGACCCCTTTGCTCCCTGCCTTCCCAGCAATACTGGTGACCATACTATGTATTTGGGCTTTGAAACACTTTTTGGGGGTTTTTAAAAGATTTCTCTTGACTGTAATTATAAGTTTGGGAAATGCCATACTTTTTTAAATGTTTTCACATAGACATATTTGGCTTAAATAGCCTGAAAACAAGTTATTGGCATGAAAATGCAATATTTAATTTGGCTTTTTCAACATGTGTATAGTGTTAAATGTTGTAAACCCCAATAGAATGGGGCAGTCTGATGTCCCCCAATTTTACTTTACTTTACATAGCCTCCAATTCTTTATTTCTGTTTAGTAAATCAGACTGTAAAGTAATTTTGCCCACTCACTAAATAAATAAGTTGTAAACTAGCATACTTTATATGAACTTTGTCATGGCCACATGCAAAACTATAAATCATTTTTCATTGACATTGGTAGTAGTTAATGGGGGTCTAGCACCTTTATTTACTTGCATAGATACTTGTTTAATATGTTTGCAGTTATGTGTAAATAAAAAACTTGCAGGAGTCTTACAAGATTTCTAACTTTGAAATTAGGTCTTAGTACAGTATTAGCTTTTTCAATCAAACCGCACACATAAAATTAAATGCATTCAACAGCTAAAGAGGGATTTAATCCTCCTAGCAATATGCTATTTAGATAGTACAGATCCAGCAAGACCTGACTCACTGTATTATTGACCTGTTGTTCTCTGTTAAGGAATCTTTAATATTGGGTTCCTTAGCAAGTCTCTCCTTCAAATAATAAAAGAGCATTTGCAGGTATCAGATGGAGGTAGTCTGTGAGCTACTAAATCCTGCCAGCAAACACTGCAGCTGTACTAAATATATAGGATTTTCTCTGTTTACCTTAAAGCCTAATTGTAGATTTATTGAAAGTTATATAGCTAAGGTCAGTATGCATTAAAAACAGTGTGGGGTCCATTTAAAAAAGCAGCAGTTTTGCTGAAAAACATCCATACTGCTGTTTTTTTTTTAAATTGCACATTTATAAAGTGTAGCCATGCGCTTTATAGCTGTGCTTAGTGGAAAACATTTTGTAGATTTAATTTAAGATGCAAGCCCTAGTGTGAACTAACATTGCAATGTATAAAAGAGAGAGAAATAATCCGCTGTTAAAAAACAGCCCCATCTGTTAGTATAATCTGTTAGGGGGTCTAAATGTTAAGGGGGACTAAGCTAAGGTCTGAATATTAAGAGGGGCTGATCTAGGGGATGAATATTAAGAACGAAGACTGGTTTGGGGTCTAAGTGTGGGTTCTGAATGTTATCGGAAAGGATTTCTCTAGGGTCTAAATATTAAGGAAGACTGATCTGGGATCTGAGTGTTAAAGATGCACAGATCTGAGCTCTAAATGTTAAGGGAAACTGATCCAAGTTGTTAGTATTTGGTGGAGACTAATTTGGGGTCTGACTGTAATGTAAGTGTCTGGTAACAGCTGTCTATGATGGAAATTTCCCCCAGTTTGGAGAAACTTCCTTTGGCTTCCAGGATAGGTAGTGAAAGAAAATCTGTCTAGCAGGACTAAAAATAAAACTTGCAGAACTAATAACCCTTCTTTACTCTATCCAAAACTAAAAGACTTACTTCTATGTTAAAAAACAAATTATTTGTGATGACTGAACGGTACAATCTGTGTTTCCTCTATTATAATGCTGCAAGTGTATATTGCTATATTCAATTTACATTTGTGTAAGTAAACGCTTTTGCAGTTTTTTTGAGTCCTGGGTGAATAATTCCATCCATTTAACAGGTACAATATCATCAAATAAAACATTTCCTTCATGTATTGCCCAGCTGTGTTTCATCTACTTCCATCTGTGGGGATGTCAGCAGAAACTCTCCCAGCGTTTAACCAGTATGCATAAGGTAAATGAAAAAGGTCACCAGAAATCCATATTCAGATTTTTGTTTTAATAGAAACCTATATTTACAGAAACATGGCAGCTTTTGGTCTGAAATATTTTGTACTGTATTTTTAGCCAATACTTTCCACTCATTTCTTGCAAATGCTTACCCCCACTCACTGCACATGCTGGTCCATGTTATATTTTCCACACCCATTTGCATGTACATATTCTTGCCATTCTCTTCATAATCCTATCCTGCATATGCTCTCTCTCTATCTTGTTATATTTCCTAAATTTCTATACTGCACATATAGCCCCATAATACTATTCTACTCCATACTTCTTTTCTGCACAAACGGTCCCTTGTTACACCATCCACACCTCTCTTCTAAACATATTACCTTATATGATACTCTCCACACTTCTCACCTGCATATCCTGCTTCATGCAATATCTTCAAAAATTTACTCTTGCAAATACTATACAATTTCCCATGCTCTGCATTCCATTTCTGTGCATGTTAACAGTAAAAAAAAAAAAATAATAGCTTTGTTTATAGTATCCTCAACCATGCTAGTTCTGAAACATGTACACTCTAGCTAAATTAATTTTAAATGCTACATTGTGTCTTGTATTATTTTTTTTTTTTAAAACACAGGACGATATCAAGCATTGTTTGGACCAACTATTTATCGTAATAGAAATTCCTGCTGACCCAATGTTGGCACAGCTAAGTACTGAAGAGCACATGACAGAGGAGAGCCCCCTGCTTGCCAGTGAATCCAGACATAAGTCTGTTCTATGCAGCAAGAAGATTCCACTGATCCTGTGGGATAAACCAGAAGTGAGTATATAGAATTGCTGCTTATGTAAATTCAAAGAGGTACTTAAACCTGCCATTGTAAAGGTGCGTACACACTTCCAATTTTTATCGTTCCAATCGAACGACGAACGATCGATTGGGCAAAAAATCGTTCGTAAAAAAGTAACCAACGACGCCGACGAACGAGGAAAGTCGCTGGAAACGAACGACCGGACCGACGGATCGGATTGGACGACGATCGTTGAACATCGTTCGTGTGTACGGTCGTTCGTTGATTGTCCATGTTCAGAGCATGCGTGATGAACGAACGTCCGTTCACTTTCCTGTCGTGCACATAGTTCCTCTATCGCTCAAACGATCGTATCTATTGTGTGTACAATATCTACGACGATCGTGTCGTTATCTCTATGTGCAGGATCGGTGCTATACGATCGGTCGTATATATCGTGCATGAACGTTCGTCGTTCGTTTTCCAACGATAATAATTGGAAGTGTGTACGTAGCTTTAGTCTCTCAACTCTGAGTCAATAAAATTCCAGCCTGGTTACCAGTACTTTTTCCATATCATGGTGCTTTATGATTGTACAGGTACAGATGACTGTTATAAGGTAGGCTTAAGCTGCATACACATGTCCAATAATAATCGTTGGAAACGAACGACCGATTGGCCAAAAATCGTTCTAAATAAAAGTGACCGACAACGCCGCTGAATGAGAATTGTCGTTGGAAATGAACGATGGGCACTGCGGATCTGATTGGCCGATGATCATTCATCATGTATCGTATGTACACTCGTTTAGTGATCGCGGATGTTTCTGCAATACACTTTCTTCTTTACATGTCACTCTCTGCATCGTTCAAACGATTGTATCTAGCGTGTGGACACTATTGGGGGAATATATTTGAACGATCGCATCATTACAGCATGTACAGGATTGTGCACAATACGATTGTTCAAAAAAAATCGTGCATAATCGTTGATCGGTCGTAATCGTTCGTTTTCTAACAATAATTATTGGAAGTGTGTACATACGTGTGTGCATTTTTTTCTGTGTGTGATTCATATTTGTGGACTTAAAATGTCAATATCTGTCTTTGAACATATTTAATTATTACACTTTTCAATTGGTCATAAGGTAAAATATTGCGTTAATGTTATGCTTTTTTTCTTCTATATTTGTAATTATTTACTAATACAATTTTAGTTAAGAGGTAACAAATTACTATAGGGTACTATCCCCATTCTATATCTATGAATAGAGATCTTTGTAAATATTTAGTTTTGTTCACCTCATTTCTGAACAAAACTTCAGCAATTGACTTTTAATGAACTTTCTAAAAAATTATTCATATGTCAGTATAATTTTTTTAGTATAAAATATGCTGCTTATGCTGAATCAAATTGTCAATCAGGACACTTTTGGTATGCTGCTAACTAAACCATCTCATTGGTAAGTTACTATAGGCTACTATTCCCATTCTAAATCCATGAAGAGATCTTTGTAATCATTTATTCTGTGCACCTCATTGCTGAACACATAGTCTATGTCTCTTTTCAATTAAACAAACTTACTTGCCTGTTCAAATTATTTCATAAAATGTACACTAAGATGTGCATATGCAACATAGTATACTACTTGTGCAAGTACAAGTGGCATGTCGTGGTGCAGGAATGGTTAAATTCTCAGGTGTGTGTGGAAGTTAGGCCATTCCAGCCAATCAAGCTAATCATTTTATTATTATTAATATTATTATTAATATTAATAATATTATTAAACAGGATTTAAATAGCGACAACATATTACACAGTATTGAACATTAAATAGGGCTTGCAAATGACAGATACAGACAGTGACACAGGAGGAGAAGGGGACCCTGCCCCGAAGAGCTTACAATCTTGATAGTGTGGGAAATAACACACAATAGGAGGGGAGAAGATTCCGGACCCAGAAGAAGACCAGATGTCAGCGCCACCGCTGGAACTCTCTATCACATTTCTGTGCTATAGCTGTTGGTCCTCTGGTCATGCCACCCCCATTAAATAAAACCTAAATTCCTTTATCCCCTTTACTAGTCAGCAACATTCTGTTCTGGTTCCCCCTCCTCATTCCCTTTGTGATGAGTTAGCATATACTACTAGAGTAACTCTCTGTCCAAATTATCCACTACCAGCCTATTGGGGTTTGTGATTTGCTGTACTGCTTGTCACTCACAATTTTACAGCCAAAGGAACTTATGTATATGTTACATCATCCACATTACTGTTTGATCAGCCTGCATGCAACTATGCAGTGCTTCTAGTCTAAATGCTCTAACCCAACAGCAGCCAGCAGCGTGACCATTTGCAAATATGTATGGTTTAATGATTTGGAATACAGAAGAAAGCTCCATCCTTTGCTCCCAGCACTGCCCAACCCACCCCAATTCCTGAACTTCTTGGTCCCTGAATGACACTGGTCAGAATATGCTGCACCTGGGCAGGCCTAATGGTGTAAAAGGCAGCAAATGCATTTTGCCTAAGGACACCCACTTCTCCAAACTTACATTCATTCATCAGTGCAATTTAATATTTGCATCATTCCTAAGAGTCAATCCATTGTTTACATCAGAAATTAGGGCTTGAGTGGAGTACTGAGCCAAGGTTTGGCAGGGAGATCTATTCCTCACTCTTGTGATGTTACTGGGAATAAAATAAGGTATGTAATGAGAAAGGATAAGTTTTATTTCATTTTTTTATAAGCATTTTTAAGGGTAGGGGGAGAGAAGACAGAATATAAGCAGATTAAACTTCAGCTTTAGGGATTTCATATGATTCATATTTCTTGTATAACAGTAGTTTTTTTCCTATCAGGTAATGGCTCGACAGCTTCTGGTTGTAGCAAGTGCCTGTTATGTGCGTCTTCTTATTTCTGGGCAGCTACCGAAGGCCCCTGGTGCTGGCCACACTGGTGTCCTGGATGTCCCATGCCCATGCCAGTTTATTGAGCACAGTGTTCTGACTTCTGGAAGGTGCTTTACATGGATGTAGAAAGAGGAACTAAAAGGAACCAGAACAAAAAAACAGAGCATGAGAACAAAATCTCAGTCCTACCTACGGTGGTGAGTTCCCTTCTGGTATGGCATCAAAAGTGGATGCATCAGACGATACATTAGCAACAGCCTTTGGAATATGGATGACCTAGAACTGCTAAACAGTCTCAGCACGCAGATTGCATTTTCTACAGAACTCTGCTTTGTCTCCTGCTGTGACCAATTTGGTCCCTGCTGCAGTAAAGCTGTATAGGTCTGAAAAGATGACAACCTACTGAGAACAATCGGGTTTACATGACTGACTAAGATGTGAAAGACGTTTTGAATGGACTAAAATGTATTCATACTCTGCTCAATTTTTTAGTATAAAATATGCTGCTCATGCTGAATCAAATTTGTCAATTAGGACAATTTTGTTATGCTGCTTGTTAAAAGAAAAATTACCTTTTTATGAAAAAATGGGATATGATTCCAATGGGCCTATTCAAATTGCAGCAGTGAAATGTTAAGTGCAGTAACTAAAAGCACCCAACCTGAAATCAGTTTTAGTATTTCTGGATGGGTTTTGAAGTGATTTGTGCGAATCAAAACTAAAATATCCCATTGGTGAGCAGTTGTGGGTCACATTCAACTAGACCACACTTTCTTCTTTTCAAAAATTTTTATTGGCATTTTAAAAAAAATATATAAACAAGAACAGTAAAAAAAAGGACAAGATAAAAGGAAAGACATGAAAAGGGGCCCTTGAACATAAACATTACACCAAAAAAGCAAAATCGAAGAACAAGGATATGAAAAAAAAGACAATACAATCAGAAAAAACATTAAAACAAATAGAAAAAAAAGGGTAGTCCAAATGTGACCAGAACATAAATAAAACCATGCAGTGGGGAAAAGAAACAGGCGAGCCAAAAGGGAGCATATAATCGTAGAGAAAGTAGCCTACAATCCGAATCTTGGGTAGAATGGTGGTCCAACCAAGGGGTCCAAATCTTACAAAATTTAGAGACAGTGTCATTGACTCTTGCAGACATTCTTTCCAACACCTTTGTGTCCGATAGGTGAGACATAACCGCCTGAAAATTAAGAGAAGGTTTCTTCCATGCTGCGGCAATAACTTGCTGAGTAGCCAAAAAAACAAAGGACAGCAATATACGTTTGTATTTAGGTAAAGTTGGGTTAGGTTTATGGAGCAGTGCTTCCCAAGGATCTCTCCTGATAGACACATTCAGAGCAGATCTAATATGATTGTAGACTCTAATCCAGTGCCTTCGGACTATAGGGCAAGCCCACTAAATGTTCTTGAAAGTGCCTATCGCAGCGCAGTAGACCAGACTTTCTTAACCTTTTTACCCTGGAGGAGCCCTTGAAATATTTTGTAGGCTTCAGGAAACCCCTGCAATAACCAATTAATTTGAGATCTGCCTTCTACATTGGTCATAAGTGGAATTAATGTCCCTTTTACAAACGTGATCAGAATGCTATCATTACAGACCACTAACACTATCAGTGGTTTCCTACAGCTGGCTCTGCCAAGTGACATTGGTCCTGGAATAAGGCAAATACCATCTCATGGGAGGTTATCACCCACAACTCAAAGAACCCCTAACAACCTCTGAAAGCACCCTTAGGTTCAACAGAACCCTGGTTTAGAAATGAGAAAGATGTTTACTATGTAGCTATGTTTCCATGCTCATTTAAGTGGAATTTTTAGTTTTTATGAGTGTCAGGATTCCATTAATTTGTAGTCACATTGGTTATTAATTATCTTACGTTAGGCAGATGATGATTTTCCAAAAGCATTTAGGGTTGTGAAACCACCTTGGTTTCACCACCATGGTGCCTTGAAGTCCGGGACAGGTGTTAGTTGTTCAACCTATCCCTTGAAGGTGATGAAATTGTCAAATTGCTAGGGTAGACAGGTTAAAATGGAATTTTTACCATGTAATAAATGATGTCCCCACCACTTTTTATGGATGGCCTTTCAGTTTGGCTTGCCTCTGCATCGTTGGATGTTGGTGTTGTAAAAACAGGTCCCAGACAAGGTCCCAGGAGTGTTTTGCAAGTTTGTAATGATCAGGAATAGGTTTTCTTTAAAGCAAAACTAAACTGTTTGTGAAATTTTGAGCCCCCAGGAGCATTTGCCCAGTTTGTTTTCCTTGTAAATGCCTTTACCCAGAGATGTAATTGCTGAACGAGTCCCTCTCATTATGCACATAGGAGTTTATTTCTCTGCGCAGAATATTGCCAGGCATTTATACTACACTGCAAATACCTGGCTCAGTCTTCAGACAGGTAAAAAAAATGCTGATGGGCAGGGGGAAACATTCATGATAAAAATACATACAGTTTCTCTTCTGTCATAAAATACTACCTGTCAATTTTTTTTTAAATAGTTTAGTGTCAGTTTTATTTTACAAGTTCTAATCTACCTTAATGCCATATCACACAAATGATCTGATAGAAAGACTTCTTACCTATATACTCAAGTAAAAGCCAATTTTTTTTTCCGTTGAAATGCTAAAAAAAAAATATTCAGTTTATACATAAGTCTTATCAGTAGATGGTGCTGTGTCCTTGGTTAAATTGATCTATCTTACCTAACCCCAAAGTACAAAATACAGGTTGACATTTGAAAATTTGGCCATCTATAATCCGGTTCTTTCAGTTTCCTGGCATGAATTTAGGATAGCATTTTCAATACAGGGACTGTAGTACACTCTTTGGCCACATATGTTTTGATGGCACTGTTCTCCAGAAACAGCTGTTAGGTCTTGCTTGCTACACTGAGTACACGTTGAGACGTCCCTGCTGCCTGCTCCCTGGAACTGTGCCAGATGTCCGCAGGTCCGGAGGTTGCTGGATTTTTGATTGTCAACCTGTATTTCAAGGTTTACGAAAAGGGAAAGGATATACAGTTTGAGCCCACTGATAAGCGATTTTATGTTTTTTTTCTTTTTAAATATTTGTTTTTTTTTTTTTTTTTAAATACATTTATTTATGCACAATAATGTTTTACAATTCTTTACTGTTTTTAAAGTTCAGACTGACATGTTTTGTGCCTAGGTTTACATTTGTGTCAAAGTAGGTTTCCTGGATTCTCAAGTAAAAAGAAATGCCTTGGTTTCTTTTTATTTAGTATATACAATACCTAATTCTTTAAGGTTACTCCTGTTTAAGCAGAAAAAGGGAGATGTCTCTTCAATGTTAAAAAGACTCATTTCCTTTATGAGAGTATTAGAACTGACAACACTTTTAACATCACAGGAACAAGAAATAAGAAAAGAATCTCCAATGGCATGGACAGAAACAAAAACAACTTTTAAGTTCCTAACTCTTTTTAAAACATCGTTATAATAATATCCTATTTTTCTTTCCTAAACCTATACATATATGAGACATTCTATAATAGCATGACAATAATGCTATTGTGCTTTTAAAAGAACAATCACTGCAATAAATATTATCATAGCAAAATAACAAAAAAATATGGAAATGTTATGCTTTAAATTTACAATCTGCCAAATTATTTTTGCTGAAAGACTTGAACAAATGTATTGATGTAGATGTGTCATTGTGTGTTTTATTATGTGTCTCTAATCCTAATTTGTTTATTTCATGGGTTCCTGCTAAGCCTTTTTATTAGTAAAGCCTTACTTCTCAGGGATAGCTGTGTGTGCTGTTATTCACATATTCACTTGTATTCTCTTCTGCTCAGATCAAAAATGTCAGTGTCATAATAATAATTATAATAAAATTGTATGTATATATGTGTGTGTGTGTTTGTGTGTGTGTGTAAAACCATCAATAGAGGAAATATTTGGTGGGAAAACTATACACCTGTTTCAAAGAAAATAACGCCAGGATGCTATGCCAATTAATGTAATTTCCAAATGAATAGAACATGGCATGCTTTGGTCCTTAAAAATAAAAAGTGTAAAGCAGTCCAGAGATTTTAGATGAGCCGTATACTTTCCCCATTTTTGGTTTCCAGTCCACCTAGACGGAAAGGCAGGGTACTGGGAAAGAAGCTCAGGGTAGTTCAGCAATCAGTGGTTGCATGATTGAGAGACCACTGTTCCAGGATTTTGGGCTCTAAAATGAAAAGAAATGTTGCTTGGGCCTTTTCATTCTACCCCAGAACTTGTCTAATGGGAAAAGCTTTACCTAGACAGGATCTAGTGCTCCAAGGCTTACATTTGCTGGCAGGTGGGGCTTTATATTTCATGGAGTTCGGGGAGTGTAGAGAATGTGTGCTCAGGTGTGGTAATCTTGATTGTCTGTGTCATAGTGTTGAATTTCGGAACCACTGCTAAAACCAAATTTTGTTGAATTTTGAAAAATCTTATATTGATGGCAGGGTAGTGGGAAGGCTCAGAGGTTAGCACTCTTGCCTTTGCAGCGCTGGGTCCCAGGTTCGAATCTCGGCCAGGACTCTATCTGCATGGAGTTTGCTTGTTCTCTCTGTGTTTGTGTGGGTTTCCTCCGGGTACTCTGGTTTTCACCTACATTCCAAAATCATGCCATTAGGTTAATTGGCTTCCCTCGAAAATTGACCTTGGTAATGATATATGGCTTTGGTAGGGACATTATATAGTGAACTCCTTTGAGGGACAGTTAGTGATATGACTATGTGCACTGTACAGCGCTGCATAATATGTTAGCACTATATAAATACTGTGAAATAATAATGATGGCCAGTGGAAAAAAAAACCTCCATGCAATGGTGGTTAATACTTTTTTAGACATCTACAAACATCATCAGAGGTGTTAACCCCAGAATTAGGCAGGCATGATCAAGTGGGAGGTCAATCATCCACAGTTTGAGAAACCCCCAGTAACCTCTGGAAGATTCCTGGTTGAGAAGCATCCATAGTCATATGAATAAAGAGAAATAGGCAGAGGCTTTCTAGGTGGGTAGTCAAACAATCCCCTACCTTTCTTTTCAATAAGTTTTCAGCATTAGTTTAATGCCCAGTTTCTCCATGGTGCTATTTATAACAGTGTGAGGTGAATAAATCTAATGCAGAGCCATGTGATGTTTTTTTGGAGCAATTTCAAACTACTGTGTAGTGAATGATAAAAGAAAAGAGAAGATGAAGCTTATGCTGAACTCTTCAAAGCAGAAAAGCCAGGGCTTGTAAAGTTACATTCCATTAAATTTGTGCTGACATTGCTGGTATTTTATGGCATCTTTTTACAAGTATTCAAAGGGATGTCAGTCAAGCATTCTGCATCCAAATAAAAAAAATAGATGTTTTTTAAAAGACTTTATTATTCAAGGACTCATGTATTGCATTGCCTACCAGGGAGAAATAAAAGCTCAACATTTTTTTTCCAGACTGGATTATTATTATTATTGAGAAATTTATAGATAAACTCCCTCATGTCGGATGGTGGATCAGCATATTAAATCAATTTTGGAGTCCTTGAAACCCCCAAGACCCCAGACCTCAGCTTAAAATATCTAGGAACCTATCTAGGGCTGGTTTTAGGGTGGAGCAAATTGGACAATTGTCCATTACTTTGTTCAGGGCCCCAATGGATAGACTAGCAGGGGTGCAGGGAACTAGAATGCTGTGCATTCGGGGGCCCCTACTTCATATTTACGAGACCCTACTTTGGCTAAGTCTGTCCCTGTACCTATCCACATCTGGACTGGGAGAAAAACACAGGCCTGACAAAAAATCACATCAACCAGCTTCTGGAAGTATTAAGTGAGCCATACACTATGCAATGTTTCTAATAGATTTGATAAAAACATCAACATTATATTAAAAAACTAGGGCATTTTTAATTGATAACCACAATTGTTACTCCCACCTGGTATTGTAATTCATCTGAGCCACATCCCTATAGTATAGACCACAAAAACAACACAAGCATATAGTGGGACTTTTTAGGCATCAAATAATTTTGTGTACCAATTTCCAAAATTATATAATATAAAAAAATCATTTAATAAATACACTTTAAAATCAAGAAATTTAATAATAGTAAAAAAAAAACTACAGTTACAGTTCTCAGATCATTATTTCCTGTGTGAATACTCAAAGTTCGCTTCTTCAGGAAACAGGGGATCTATAATCACACAATTTACAGAATATAAATACAATAATATACTTACAGCAAACATAGTTATATAGCAGTATGTAAAAAAAAGTTCATAACATGACTAAAATATTTAAACTTACATTCACCTCCCTAGTGTGCATTATAAGACAGAGCGGAGCATTGCTCACACAGATTTGTGCAGAGGACAAACACTGAGCGGCATCATAATCAGGTGCCAAACCTGTTCCATTATTAATCCAATATAAAACACTTCTATCACTTACTGTGGACAATTGCTACCATCCTGATAGAAACCATCTGTCCTGCTACCACTCTCTATCCATCTCCTTTTATAGTGACAGCGTCCCACATGGGGGGAGCTGCTTCTCCAACTTCCTGAGGAAGTGGCTCCCCCAAAACTAATAGAAGTAGGTCTCCTCATGCAGATCCACATGGTTTCAAATAAGATGCCAGCGCTGCACTGTCAGAGCTGTCTACACATCCGGAGCACCGCCTGTCAACAAGAGTGGAAAATCCTCCATGCCCAGCAAGCGCAAGGCATGGGACTGGGCACCCCATACAGTGCAAAATACCATTGCTTATCCTCACCCGATTACAAACAAGGGAACGCTATACATAATATAACACAGTAAAAAACATAAGTATTCCATTTTAACAATTATTTACATGGGAAAAAATCAGGTAAAAAAAAAGTTATGTATCTCTCTCTCTCTCGCTAAATATATATATATATATATATATATATATATAGCAATCACGATAGAGAAATCAATAAATCAATTTAAAATGCTGCTCCTACACTACAAAAAAGAAACATCAAATTTTAATTGGATCAATGAATTATTCAAAATCATTTGAATACAAAAGCAAAACACACTATTCACAAATGAACTTTAATTCTACAAACAGTAAGCATATAATACCCTAATCATGCCATAGACTTTATACTACAATATAACCATGGGAGTATAATATATATATATATATATATATATATATATATATATATATATTTCAGGTAAATGGGGGAATTATCATCTTTCTCTCCTCATGAGAAATATTCTGACCATTTCATTTAAGCCTGGGTATTGGGTAGCGTTCAAATTAAAAATCCATTTGGTCTCTATTTGTAGCATACCTTTGTCAAAATCACCCCCCATCTTTGGATTGGAGTTAAAGTTATAGTGTATTCCCATATGTAAACTTAATGGGGTCATTATTCTGATATTAGTAATCACATATACATGCTCATAAATCTGCTTCCTAAACTCTCTCTTGGTTTTTCCAAAATAAAAACAGCCAAAGCTGGAAAAAGCTAAATAAATTACCCCAACTGTTTTATAGTCCACCTTGTTTGTTAGTTTCGGAACAATATGCCTAGGTATTTGTATGTTTTCATTGTCGTTATGGATCCATTTACATTCATTACATGCCCCGCAAAGGGTATGCACCTCTGTCTCTTTTGTTAAAAGTGTTGTTTGCCCTCAGATTGAAATGACTAGCTTATTCCTTAAGGATGGCAACTTCCTAAAGGTCATTTGCGAATGTGTACCTATATGTCTTTGAATGCGTGGGTCAGTTGTTAAAATTGGCCAAAATTGATTATATATATATTCTGTAGTCTCGGATGTTAAAGTGAGCAGCAATGTAATGATTCCTACTTCATTCTCCTTTCCAGATTCTTTTTTGGGATTAAATAAAATCTGTGTATGCTTTTGTTGATTAACCCTTCTATAGGCCTTTTTTAAAGTATTTTTTATGACCCCTTTCCAATAGACTTTTCTGAAGTTCCCTAGCCTAATAATTCTCTGTCCTTATTTCTAGAGCAATTTCTCCTAACTCTCAAGTACTGAGAGTAGGGGATATTTATATTGAGTGGTTCTGAATGTGCACTTACTGCTGACAGGATAGTATTTCCTGCTATGGGTTTTCAATACAAGTTGAATGACAGTGCCAGATTGGGGTCAATTTTAATCTCTATACTCAAAAAGGCCAATGAAGAGATGTTATACTGCATTGTGAATTTTAAATTGTAAGAGTTAACCTGAAGTTTTTTTCAAAATTCAAAAAGTAGATTTTGAGATCAATGCCAGATAGATAACACATCGTTGATATATCTCTGCTATATTAAAACATGGCGGAAGTCGACAATGCCTCATCTGAGAAAATGTTTCCTTCCCAACCCCCCAGGTACAGGTTGGCATAGGTGGGGGGACACAGTGTCCTCATTACCATACCCTGCACCTTGAAGTATATTTTGTCATCAAACAAGAAAAAATTGTGGGCATGTATTACAATAGAGACAGGATAAAATGATGTGTGATAAATTGATTGAACATTTATCGTGATCTAGTATTGCAAATTTTGATTTCCCGCTCTCCAACATTCTCATGTTGTGGGGATCATTTCCCAACAACCAAGTGAGAAAACTTCTTGCTGTTTACTGTAACAACACAGCTGGTTTTGCCTGTTTTTTTAGTACACTGGGAACATTCCTATTGGTCATTGGTTTTTAGGGGGAATTCCTTGTTGGAACATGGAGCAAAGTTT
This sequence comes from Pyxicephalus adspersus, assembly GCF_032062135.1. NCBI lineage: Eukaryota > Metazoa > Chordata > Amphibia > Anura > Pyxicephalidae > Pyxicephalus > Pyxicephalus adspersus. The sequence goes on from NC_092871.1 coordinate 77,594,141, forward strand.
GCAGCACTCGATCAGGCTGGTGAGCTTGTGCACATGCTTATGAGAGGCGCACCCTCCTTAACTCCCTGAAATCAGCCATTGCTTCCTCTGCCTCTTCCAGCACCTTGTGGGTAAATCCAGCAGATACAGCCAAACTAATTAATTCTACCATCAATGTACTCAGTTACATTCTTTCTACCTTGTGTTGCACCCTAAATCAAAGCTGAAAGGGTTAGAGGGGTCAAAAAAAGTGATGGGCCTTCTAAAAGTTGAAACAAATGTCAGCCCCACTTCTTTCTCTTTAACTGCATTTTAAATCAAGTTGCATATTTAAAAAGAACAACTGAAATTGAAATATATTAACATGTAAAGCTTTTATGGCATTTTAGTAAATGGGTTAAGATCTACTTTTGGACAGAGTGATGAGGGGTTTGGGCCTCCGTATTCCCCAATGGGAGCTGTCTGAAAAATAAGTTGGTGGAAATCCCATTTTTGACAGCTGTCAGAGGATTAGGTGTCCCCGTTGGGAGATTTCCATCACCTTAGTTATAAAGTTTCTTTAAAAAAATATCTGCTACTAATTAGTTTCAAACCTTTGTGCAAGGAAAGAAAATCTGATTCCCGAGGATGAGGTTTAAGACATTTTGAGAACAGCTACTGGAAGTTTTATAAAAGAAATGTGTTTTCAGATTACAGCCTGCAAAAGAAATGTATCAACTCAACACTGAACAAGTGCAATAGGCAGCTTGTTTTGCTGCTTACAGACTGGCCCTCTTGAGTGCTTTATTGACCATACTGCAATGCCTGGTTTGTAAGGATATACAAAAATAAGTTTTTTTTTTTATCAGTTTATCCTCATACTGGCATCACACATTTCTTTTTTATATCTGCCACAGACTGACATAGTGGGGAGTCCTTATAATAAGGATCCAGCTACATGCTGAGCCTTGTCAAATATGTACTGTTATATGGAATGCAAAGTTTTACAATTCTCCACAGGAAAAATATATAGACAGAAATTTTTATGCAGATCTTTGCTATGTGGCTATTTAGTAACTGAAACAAGAGGCTGTCCGCTGTATTTATCAATCATATTCATGATACCCTAGTGAGCTCATTATCAGTGAAAAATATACTTTCCGATATAAAAGTTTATATAGCTAAAGGACACACAGGATACTTGGCTTTATCCTTCTGTCCCCAAGGCAATATATAAAGTATATAAAATATAAATACATAAATTCCTCCTATATGTAAAAGCCCTATAAGAATGGGCATTGGAAAGGGTGCTACTTAAGGGATAGAAAAGTTCAGATGGGAGGGAGGTGCCATGATAAGCAATATACTGTTGTCCATGGATTATTTTCTGAAAATAATGAGCATTGGTAAATTAGATGAAAATTCAAACTCCCCCAGTCCATATACAGGGATTACCAGAAAACAGCAAGTACAGTCTAATACTCAACTGCCACAGCTCATAAATTACACACTTATAAACCTTGCTCTTAACAATTCTGGTCAATAGATTCTGCTAGTGCTCTCACATGCAGGTAAAGCAGAGGTAAAGTTCCACTTTTCCACTTCCAAATTTTCAACCAGACAAAACATACTCAGCTTCCTGATCACTTACTTCAGCTGTCAGCTTGGCATTGGTAGCTGGGACATCCAGCACATATTGGCTTCCCCTGCAACTGCCAGGACTGAAAGAACTCTGTGCTCCTGCATGGGATATACATTATCCAAGCCCAGCCAATCAAGATGGCTGAAGATTGAATCAAGGAAAAGAAGAAGTAAAAGATGGTGGCACCCAGTACAGAACAGAAACGGGGTTTATTCCTGCTAGCAATGTGGTTGTGGTGCGGTTACCTCTTCCTTGTGCCCGTAAACCCCTTCCTGTGGTGAGATTGAATTGAAGTGGCAGTGAGTGGTTCAGTACCAGTTGGTGCTGTGCCCCATACAATTTTCAAATGTATATTCATCCAGGAACTGCAGTGGTAAAGGTGGCTGAAATGCTGGCTTGTTGCCACCATGGATCAGAACTTAGCCCAAAGGTTTAAGGAAACCAGCAGATCTCAATTAAACAGTTACATTTTCACCTACAGTCTCCTACGATTTGTGGCTACTTTAAAGCATTCTAAAACTACAGTTTTTGAATTGAACATTTATTAAATGTGGGCAGAGCAAAAAAATAGTTATAATAAAATTACAAAAACAAAGTTAGAAACCTAGACATACATACAAGAAAACAGTTATTAATAATAAAAAGGGACGAAGACTTCCATGTAGAGGTATGGCCACACCAGTAAAAATCACATAACTGACTTTCTGCTCCATTGAGAACTCCAGGGAGATTTGCTTTTCACACCACAGCCTAATTTTTTTGACTGAGATGGGACATGATAGTATACCATCAACAGCAATAAGACCCCTTGGATAATACAATTAGGAAAGCAATTCAAGGCCACAGCAAATTTTAGATGTTTGCCATTGCCGTGGCCATTTGCATGCAATAAACTTCAAAGCAATTGACAAGGTAGTGGCAAAGGGGCACATGATGGAGTTAAAAGGGAAGATGGCAGACGGTTTTAGAGTGCTAAAGGTGGAAGGAAGTGGTTTCTGATTGGTGGAGGTAACGTTTAATTTTTACCTTTTATAGATGGTTTTAGGGTGAAGAAGGAAGGGGACACTTGCAAGTTGGCTGGTGCACAAGCAGCTCACTAATAAAAGTTACAACAAAAAATGGTTTCCATAAAAACAATCCATCTGCATCAACATAAAAACGTGCGATTCTCTGTTGATGCAGATGGATTGTTTTTTTGGAAACAAGTGAGTTTGGATCATATGTAGAGTGTGCACGTTCTATTTGTAGGACGTAAAGGCAGATTGTTTGTGGGTGCAGGATTGGCCAAGCGTCTAAAGTATAGGATTCCTGTTTGTGGGGTCATGTTGCTGTGACCCAGAATTTATGGATGTGTATTCTTCAATAGATATTCTCCATATGTCTCTATGGAGGTGCACCAAGGCTTTTTCAATGCAGATTGCAAGTCACAGAAACCAGACTCTGATACACGTTTATTTACGGTACATTTGATTGGGGACTCCAAGTACTGTTATACTGTTTGTATTTGTTTTTTTTTATTGATTTTACTGGGTATTTTGTAATAAGTGGCTGCTATGGTGGTGTGGTCCATTTTTATTATGGGAAGTTAGTTTTAATTAGGGTGGGATAGTTGGAACCTCCACGGATATACCCTGTCATATCATGAATTATGAAAAATGTAAAGTGATAGTCTAGCCTTTAGTTTCCTTTTGCATAGAGGTCGAACACAGATGCCTTACTAGCAAGTACCGGTACCGACATAAATAGACCGAAATAAATCATGCTCTCCTATAATCTACAATACAACTGGTGCATCTGCCTTTTATTACCTTCTTGCCAGGCAACCAGCCTTTTGGAAAAAGTTTTATAATTATGTTCTGCGCATGGGTGGCACGTGATTTTTTTTCTGGATTGAAACACTTTTTTCCCAGAAACCAGATAGAAATCTCACACTTTAGACTTTACAATTTGTGTAAATGTATTAGATGTAAATCTTCTTCTGATCTGTGTGCACATTTTTGTGGGAATGCTTTAATCTATATTCGTGCCAATTAGGAGACCTTTTTATTTTAATTTAACCTCATGTGTAGACTTTGTAAATACTAAGTCAATGAGGGCTGTAGATAGATATCTAAAGTGATCTTACACCACTGCCAAGGGTTAATTCGAAATCCTAGGACATGTCAAGCAGAATAGGTTGGAGTATATTTTGAATGGTGAAGGTACATGGCAACTCTACATCCTGATCTAATCATGTCATTTTTTTTGCTATGGTTGACTGTGGTTAGGTTTAATTAGACCTAATATGGATCGCTCTCTATGGCTATTGATAGGGGGTTATTGGTAAGCAAATGCAAATGACTATAAGCAAATGGTAAGATAAATGATTATGAAGAGAGTACTGTTGAACGGTAACACTCTAAAAGGATTTTCAAATTTTTTAAACACTAACACCTACAGCAGTGCTCATGTCCACACCTGTAAAGCTTGTCATTGTTAGTTCTGTCATGTTGAATAGAAGCACTGTGGTAGCATAGGTGAAATTCAGTTGAAGTCAGTCCACTCCCACATTTTTTTTCTGTTTTTACCTCTTCCTCATTATTACTATTATTATTTTTTTGTGTATTTTTTTTAACTCTAAACACTTGTTCACATAAGCCTTAACGATAAAGTATGTAGCTACCACAACTTTAGTACAACTTTGCCTCCGATGGTGGCAAAGGACATCATTCTGGGCCTGATGATGGTGAGTTTATTGGAATCAAAAAGCCCCCTTTATTAGGTGGGTTAAAAGATGTTTGCCCCCCCCCCCCCGCCATAGTGAATGAATACAGGGCACATACAGTAGTATCCCTTACCCTTTCCCAGAAAAGGTTATATCAGCCCTGAAAATAACCAAACAACGCAATAAATAAAACATTTATTACACATTTTTGAACTAATATTTACTTTTGCAGGGTCCAGTAATCGGTAGGGGTGATGAATGAATAGGAGCTTAGGCAAAGATCCATCCACCACCGTCTGTCTCCAGGCCTGATTTATTAAAGCTTTCCGACTAGAGAGGATACAATTTCATCAGTGAAGCTGGGTGATCCAGCAAACCTGGAATGGATCTGGTCCAAGATTGAAAACATTTGCTGACAAATAGCAAATGACATTTAGGAAATCCATTCCAGGTTTGCTGTATAATCCAGCTTCACTGATGAAAGTGTATCCTCTCCAGCTGTGGAGGCCTTCAATAAATCAGGCCCAATGACCAGAGCTTCCTTAGCTGGGTGGTGCTTCTGCATTTGTAATCAGCCTATCCAGCTGACTGGTACTTATGGAGCTTATGGAAGAACATTGTTGGCCAAAGCCACTAAAAAGTTTATTGGTAGATGCTCCAATTATTTAAAAAAAAACTAACCCCAGGACAATGGTAAAGGCATCCAAAAATATTTAAAAAACTCTCGCTTCTGCTTTGTGGCCAATGGGGATGCCATATAAAGTGTTCCTAGAAGCAAGCAAAGATAAGTGAATACAAAAATGCTTCTTGTACTTGTAGTTCTTTTTTAGGTGGTTGCTGGTTCACACAAAAATTAGTAGCTGTAGTCAATTTGGAAAGTTGGACTTTCCAAGAATCCCTATCCAGATAAAAGGGCAGCAACTGTATATCATCTAAGCTCTTGTTTTGGCAGGAGATGAAGGAGGAGCAGCCATATACAGGTGCTCATGCTCGCACGTTTACAAAAGCAGTGGCTATTTACAGAACGCACATGTTTGAAAATATTTGTGATGCGCAAATCCATAGCAGATTTTGTCTCATATCCATAGCAGGTTATTGTACACCTCCATGGTCCACTTGCACATAGGATGTTGCCAACAACTGCATACAGCCAAACAATCCCAGACATGGTTAGGTTATAAAACACCCTATATATTTCGGGTGGATCCTTCCAGATCACATTTTGACTAGTCTGATGAACCAACAATTTGCATGTTTATGCAGCATAATAATGCCATTGTGAAGTACTTACCCCAATGACTTCCCCCTGACAGTTTGAGATTGGAGCAACTTTAAGATGGCTTTCTCCTGACACCTTTGTAAGATATTGGGCGTTTGTAAGAAATGCGCTCCTATTCTGTGCCTCAGAGACAAGTATTTTGCAAGGCATACATATATAAGTTATATAAAGCAGGAAAATTTGCTGACTTAGACGATACGGTTCACAGCACATGTGCTGGTTTTGTATGCAGTTGTACTGCCATCTCGATGCTCATTTACAGCAGATTATGCAGAGTTTAGCTGGTAGGATGCGCATGGATGGAGGCTATCCACTGTGAAGGCAGCACACAGATATTGTTGCTGCCACGATTTTGCACATTTAGATGACGATTAAACGCCATAGACTCTTGCTATCATATATAAAGTTCTTTACCTCATTCCAGACCTACTGATTTGGACTGAATTTTGACTTAGGTCCTTAAAAGAAACAACCTAATCACTAAAATCTCATATGTAATTTTTAAATAATAATAAAATAATTAATAAAGGCTTTTCTAATGTTTTCAGATATGCAGTTTTATCAACATATTACCTGGTGATCCTTCCATAAAGGTCTTTGATAGGGATGAGCGAGCAAATTTTTTAAATTTGGTCTTGCGGCGAATTGGGCAGTTTTCGCTCACCAAACATGTAGGCGAGAATGGCCTTTGTAAATTCGGCCGGCGAGACTGAATTTTTGGGACCTGCAACACCAATCAGAGGAACGGAACTGTCAGGTCTGCTCCCCTGATTGCTCTTGCAGCCCTTTACTAGTTGTATGTGTTCTTGGATAAAGTTTTGGATAGAGAACATAAACGTCTTTACACACATCACCAAACATACTTTAGACCTGGTATTTTCCAAACTCTGCAACCTCACCCTCCTTGACAACTTGCTATTCCCCTTTCTGATCAAAACCTTATCACCTTCAACCATTCTAATTCTTGCCCCCCTTTGCCACATCCTAGACCTGGTCAATGGCAGAGAGATATCCGTAACCTTTTCCCAAACTGTCTTACATCCCTTACTCCCACCCTCTCTAAAATCACATCTCCTAATAAACTGCCGCTCAGTTCAACCAAACTCTTTCTCTGGCTCTGGATAAAGTTGCCCCTGCCACCTTTCCCTACCCCTGTCCTGCTAAACCCCCACCCTGGCACAACAATCACCCCAAACAGCTACAAAAGACTGTTCGTGCAGCTGAGTGCAAGTGGAGAAAATCTGGCCTCAGGGCTGACTTCATGTACCACAAAGCCAGACAAAAAAACTTTAACACTGAGCTCACTGACACCAAGCAAAATTATTTCTCTGCTGTTATTTCCTCTCTCGCCCACTCTCCTCCCTGTTGGTGTTCCCCAAGGGTCAGTCCCTGTACCGGTCCTCTTTTCTCTCTACACCTCCTCTCTCGGTAGTCTCATATCCTCCTTTGGCTTACAGTACCATCTGTATGCTGATGACATATGCTTACATATTTCTAACTACAACACTGTTATTCGGCCCTACCCTCAGGCACAATGTCTCGGTGTCACCTTTGACTCTGCCCTCTCATTTACCCCCCATATTCAGAACATTTCCAGGTCCTGTCACTTTTACCTACACAACATCTTCAAAATCCACCCCTACCTGTCCCCTGAGACCACCAAACTCCTTGTACACGCTCTTATCATCTCTCGTCTGGTCTACTGTAACATCCTTCTCTCTGGTATTCCACTAACCCGACTCTCTCCTCTACAATCTATTATGAATGCTGCAGCCCGACTCATCCATCCTTCCCTCTGATCCTCTCCCGCTGCATCTCTTTGTAGTTCTCTTCATTGGCTTCCATTTCACCTTAGAATCAAATTCAAGCTCCTGTGCTTTGCCTTCAAATCAAAATCCCTTCACAGTTCTTGTCCACTTACATTTCTTACCTGATAGAAAAATACTACCCTAGCCACTCTCTTCACTCCTCTAATGACCTACTAATGACTTCACAGGGATAACCTCATCACACGGATGGCTCCAAGACTTTACTAGAGCTCCCCCAACCGTCTGGAATGGTCTTCCTCATCTTATTTGGCTTGCTCCTACTTTCTGCTCATTTAAAAGAGCCCTCAAAACTCATCTTTTCAAACTAAGCTACCCGACTTCTTCTGTCTCCTAAAACCATCAATATTTACCATCACTACATATCTCCTCTCCTATTGTGTTCTACTTCCCCCACCTCCTAGATTGTAAGCTCTTTGGTGCAGGGTCCTCTCCTCCTCCTGTGTCACTGTTTGTATTCCTCTGTCATTGCAGCCCCTATTTAATGTACAGCACTCTGTAATATGTTGGAGCTATATAAATCCTGTTTATTATTATTAATTTTAATAATACAGTGCTAAACCTTTGTGGGTTCTATTTATAAAGCAGTAAATCTGACATTCACTGAGACATTCCTTGGTTGAGAATCACTGTCATTGAAACACCTGAATCTGGAAACACATGAATGTTTTCATAAATATCAGATTCACTGCTTTACAAATAAACCCCTTTGGGTGCCTAGAACCCCACAGATGGAAGAGAGAGAAAACATTTCAAAATATTATTGAGCGCTGCCTCCTTGTGGCACAAGATGAAAATTCCACTACAATTGAAGTCTTAGGGCAAAGGTATCTTGAAACTTTTGCTTAATTTCAGATTATTTAATCAAAATACATCCTACTTCTGCTGAGGTCTATTGGTTAAAAAGCTATATGTTTTAAATTATGCTCAACCAAAAGCTATAACAATTGAGGGCACGGTCACTACTACCACTATAGTTGTTTTTTTTATTACATTTGATCATATGAAGGTTTTATTTATTTTAATATTGCGTATAGCTATGGTGTAATGTTTTCTACATGTTTACACTCCGGTGATAGCTGTATGTAGGAGGATCTCTGATCTAGCTATATGAAGAAGATCTATCACAGGCTGGGTGTTCTGCTTGAAAGGGGTGACTATGGTTTACCTCTTCTCATTCCCAAACCTCACTCGTAAAACTTTTTATTGCTGACAACCAAATACTAAAAGTACAAAAACAAATGTTGCCAGGGCTCTAACCAACTTGCAATGCTCAAGCACAGCCTCTTTGACTCCTCCACTATCTGCAAAAGCCTAACTCCTAATCCAGAGGTTCCCAAGTCCCAGTCGCTCCCCCTTCCCGGCTGTCTGACAGGTGGTCCGCAGCTCTGGTCAGGAGAAGGACCCTGCTGGGGGGGGGCACACTGGCCAGAGCCATGGACCATGTCTCCGGTACGCATCGCAGGCTTAGGGCGGTGGGTGGGTTGTGTCTTTGGACACCTGAAGGTAGAGGTGGAACACAACACCTTGGCATACCTGAAGTTATTTCTAAATGACAAAGTCATTTAGAAAATAGTTAAGGAAACCAACAGGTACACCAAGCAACAATTAGCTGCTTCATCAGGTTTTCCAGAAGCAGGAAGTGGGAACCTGTCAAAAAAACATCTAGCTTTTTCTGGACCTAGTTTATTCTCCAGGGAGTGGTGGGGAACCCCCTGCAAAAGTGGTATTGGTCCACAAATAGACTGATTGCTACACCATTTTTTGGCACAATCAAATTTGTGATGATCCCCAGATTCAGCAGCTATGCAGTGGCAACATCATCTGTCCTGTCACTTATTGAGCCATTGCTCAATCAAGGTATCACTACAGAAACCTTTTACAGCTTCCCTGAACTATTTGAGTTTCCCATTCAGCATAAAATGGATGCTTATGGAACCGTTAGTACTAAACGGCACAAAATGCCATACATATTCACCAAACAGAAGCTCAAGACTGGGAAAATAGTTGCCTGGCAGAAAGGTAAAATGATGGCACTGCGATGGCATGACAAGAAGGATGTCTGCCTTTTGAGCACAGTGCATAAGACTGCCACTGCTATGACAAGAACAAGAGGAAAGAGATCCTGAAAGCGCAATTTGTCTTGGATTACAATAGCATCATGGGAGGTGTTAGAGCAGACCAGGTGATGACTTTCTATCCGGCCGTTAGAAAGCTACAAAGAGTACTATATAAAGATCTTCAGACAAGCACCTCAGGTATTTTGCTGCCTACCACTTATCAGTGCACAAATAAAATAATGCCTGCACTTTGTTTTTCCATGTGCTTCCTATCGTTTATGGCTTCAAGTCATAAATATTAAACCCCCCCCCCCCCCCCCTCCAATGAGGACAAACTTGGAGCAATAGAGGAAAAGAGTGGAGATGTCAGCTTGTTTAAGGATCCAAACTGATAGGATCTATATGACATTGATTTTTAAAGGTAAGCCAATGATCCCATTGATTCTTCCTATAGAAAAAGCATATGCATTGCCTACCCTTCATCCCTTATACTCTTTTTGCACAAAGACATCATTCCAATAGATTTGTTGTAAAGGTTGGGTCAACATATTTATTCCTTTACTGAGATTGCTGTACAGTTTAAAAAATGTATTCACAGCTATATCAACTTCATGAAAGCCCAGGTCCAGACAGGTTTCTTACCCTATATATAAACGTACTTGGAAATCTTAAGCCCTTATTTACTGAAAGCACCAAACTTTTGGACTGAGAATCCCCAAGTCTCATTTCCAGATGCGCATATTACAGTACTGCCGAAACTCACCCGAACATTACCAAGCCACGTCCCTTCATTTTTTTTATACTACACCATTGGTAGGTCAGTTTTGAAAAGAGAATAAACTGGCTGGGGGCAGGGATGTTCTATTTAGGGTGCCAATAAGGCTGGATGCATCCTCCTGTCAGGCCCTGATCAAGAGCCAGCGCATGAACAGATGACAACCTCTCAATTTACCTTTACTTATAGTGGACCCCCTACTCCAGTCTTGGCATTCTATTGTACCCCATGACTTCAGTCTGCAAAGGATGGCACCTGAGCCAGAAAGGAATAATAAAAAACAGGGATGAATCAAAACCCAATAAACTAAATTGCAGCTGGTAACATGACTGCAGAGATACAAGTACTGAATCAGAAACCTATGAAGAGACATCGCTAACACATGCACATGGATGGATCTGTTAATGTGGTAGATACTATAGATGTGGAGAGAGAGTGAAGGACTGACACATCTAGCAAAATGCCCTACAGAATGAATCAGAACGCTATTGACATAATATAAGTGAATTTAAGTGAATTTCACATAAGTGAAATATTATCTACAGGGCTAAATTCACCACTATACTGACAACCTCGGGACCAAGTTTGCAGCAATGCATTATGTACCATATTGACATGGCCAGGGAGACTTATGATAAGAGGATTAGCAAGGCACATTTGTTACAACTTCCCCCTGTTACACCTTCAGTAACAAGTGGATAAGAATCATGACTTGAGGACAAACAGAGAACTACAGTCAGTTCCCTATCCCACCCCCAAAAAAAATACACCACACCAAATGTTGCCTAAATGGCCCATAGGCCTTTTATTACACTAATAAATGAACCATTTAAATAAAATAAATACCAAAACACTGCTAACAAACTAAATATAACATATTACATTTAATAACATAAACATTTTTTCCAAACATTAACATCTGGTTATCGGTCTTTGAAGTTCCCCCTTTCTTTTACCCCTTTTTGGGATCTGCGCCACCCACTGCCAAGCTTGGGATTGATATCAACAGCAAGCGCAGTTCCACCACTTTACAACAAAATCCATGAATCTTAACACACACCTTTTTGGAGATTCCACACCAAAGGCAGAATCTCCACCATCATTTAAACTTTTTCCAAACCAACATCCTTCGAAGACCTCACTGCAGCATACACCAGACAAATAAGGCGGGAAAACTTTTTCCTCATCCTGTCTCTTCCACTAAAATTATCATTCCTTCTCAAATTCCTGTCCTTTTAACCCCTTTATTCTCCACCCACCTCTACATCACCTTCACCTCATGCAGGCCTTACCCAAGACATTACCCCCCACATAAAGAACCACAACATCTGTCTGTCTTTCCCAAATCTTTGTATATCTGGTAGTACCCTGCTCCAAGGCATGCCAGTCACTCCAATCCAATGGATCACTCCTTCAGACCTTGGAATGCCCAACTGCCATCCATCCGGCTGCAAAGCCACTTGTCATGCCCCGCAACACACATACAAGTGCCCTACGATTCAGACCAGACACGGATTAATACTTAAAATAGAACAGTAAAAACACCATTAGTACCCTTACCCCAATCCCCCCACCAGCTTTCCCCCCCAGGAGTAGCTAAGGCCAAATGTATAAAGAAAAATGATGCAACTCCCATCTGCCAATTTTCTTAAGTAGGTCATCCCCAAAACCCCAACGTGCTGGCTCTGTAACAGCCCCAATTCTGAAGGAATGAGATGAAAATTCCTTTGCATCCAACCCCTCGGCCATTGGAGCTCTTGTTTGCCAATTTTCTACCGCGACCACTATGGGGACTAACAGTCCCGGCGCCACCAAGTTCATCGGTAATCCTGCTGCCCGCCACTCCTCCAGCCATGGCTCCGCACTCCATGTCCCTTGCCAATACGCTTCATACACGGATGACCCAGTTACATCCGTAATCACTTCCAGGTCCACATTCTCCACCGGCCCCTCCATCCAAACCGACTTACCATTATATTCTAACAATTGAAAACTTTTTCCACACTTGTATGTCTTCCAAAAACTTCCTGCTCAATCGAATAAAATACGACAACCAACTTACCCCTGCAGTGGCAGCCGCCAACGTCTTGGAAAAACCCACCCCTCCGTATCGATAGTGATCCCTAGGCACACCATCTCCATCGAGGGACCCTACATTTTGTTATCAGCAAATGGGAACCCAAAACGCTCTGCCATAAACTGAAATGTCGTCAAAAGTACTCTACAAGTAGCTGCTCCTGGTGGGCCAATGAACAAAACGTCATCTAGGTAGTGGATAACTGGATGTACCATTGACAATCCACAAAGATCGCCCCTTCCCACCTACAGCCAAAAAACCTCTGGCTCTCTAGTTGAACTGGTGACAACCGAAAGGCAGATTCAATATCCGTCTTGGCCAGAAGGGCCCCCTCCCTATATTCTCTCTCCCATTTCAGCACGCAGTCAAATGATGTGTGTGACACAAAACACAACTCCGGGTTATTGGCATCATTCATTGAACCCCCCGCTGGAAATGACAGATGGTTTATCAGTCAAAACTTATTCGGCTCTCTTCTTGGCACTACACCCAGCGGTGAAATCACCAACCCCTCCACTGGCGCCGTCTGAAATGGCCCTTCCATTTCCCCCAGCTCCCATGCTTGAAACAACAGGAGTCACCAAATTTGCAGATCACTTCATTGTATTGCCAACACAAACCCTTCTTCTGGTAGGCCGGGGTCCTGAAAGTCGACAGACCTCCAACCCCTCCAAAAAGGGCTGCCTAACTAGCCGTGCTGGGGTCATCAGCTTCATCCACAAGCTGATATCCTTGTGATCCCAGCGTATGTATGGCCTAAAAGCCTTGTGCTGCTGAAATCACTCATCATATCTCAGCTTCGCCATACCTCCCGTCCACTTTGCGGATACTGTCCAGGTAGCAAAACAACACTGAACAATGTTCAGGTTCCTTCTCTCTGGTGAAAGAAGCTTGCAGCCAATTAGCAAACTTGCGCAGAATCAGCCTATGCCACCGTGAATTCTCCTTCACCTTTTTCCACTCACCTTGCACCCTATACATATTGAAGTACTCCAACGGCAGCAAAAAAAAGTGATTGATGGACTCACCTCTCCAAATCTGCTCTTGGCTCTCCATTTTTAGATTTGTCCCCAATGGCACTAATCAAAACAGATGTAAACCTCCCCCTTGACCACGTTGCCAACACCCCCTTGTGCAGGCACCTGCCCACCACCGCTACTTTCAACCACCTGGGGCAAAACCACTTCACCCCCCACCCTCCCAGGCCCCAGCTCATCGCAGGCTGCCATCAACCCCCCGCCACCATCACCTTCCCCCCTCTGATCCCTGATGTCTGCCAGAAGCCACGGACCACCCCGTGCCAAACTGGATCCTCCCCAACCCCCACTGTCCCCCTAACCCTGCTAAGACAGCCCGCAAAGCCGACAATACATTCTGCACCCCCTGCTACACTCACCCCCCCGTCCCCCGCCCCACACCCTGGCCCCCACTCATCCATCCCCGGCTGCCGCCATTTTGTGATCACCACCTTGTCTTCCACTTCGCTCTGTAACAGGGCCTCTTCAGGCGCAGGTCCCTGCTCCACTCAAGCTTTGAAGCCCTTGGAGCGCCAGGTCCCACCCTTCCAGGTCCCCCCCTTCATTCCCTCCTGGTGGCCCTTTTCCTCATTTTCATCATTCAACCGATGCTGCCGGGGCTCGTCTGCATTGGAATCCGGCTTCAATGAGGGATCCCTGGCCGCCATCCTCCGTGGGCAGCCTCGAACACCTGGGCCACCCCGACACCTATCTTCAGCCCACACAAGCATGGCTTGCGGCCTTCCAGCAGCGCCCCACAGCTTCACACCTTTAGTTTGGTTCTGGTTAAGGGGCGATTTTTACTCTCTGAAGTCAACAGAAATCAAGTTCTGACCACAAAAGAAATAAAAACAATTTATGCCCTTGGCTTCAAGGCCCAGCTAGATCTGTAGCCAAAGACCTTTTTGTATGTATGTGTCGGTATTTGTGTGTATCTTCCAGGTGTGTTCAATTCCCAAAAACTTACTGGTACTTACTGGACTACCCCTGCTAGCCAAGGAACCCAGTCTGTCTCTAATTGACTAATAAAAACTCAGGTGTCAGATCTATGCATTACCAGCTGAAGGATGTATGGGGTCATGTCTAGCTTATAGTTACAGATGTCATAGTGTGGTAAATCTCATTGAATATATTAAAACCATTTGGTTACAGCGGCAGCATGCCTTGTGCTGTACATTCTGTCCTCATCTGAGACCTCAAGTTAAAAGGCTCAATTTGGTTTACTTTGCTGGTGACATGTAAGGTAGAATGTAAATTATTCTGCAGGAGGGCGGGATATGAGCGGTCTCATCTATATTGTAAAGCTCTACAGAGAGAAACAAATTGACATATGCATGAATCAAAGAAATAAATATTTAACCCACAGCAAGTCATCTGAATGAATTATTCACTGTCTGGACTCTGGTAAGCTTAAAGTGAAAAGAACCTGGGTGATCTAACAAACCTGGAATATATTTCTTAAAAATCATTGGTTACTGCTTAGTAAGTGTTTTTAATCTTGAACCAGATCCATTCCAATTTGCTGGATCACCTAGGTTCTCCCATGGTAGTATATCTTCTCCAGTCTTGGGAGCTTTATTAAATCATGCCAACTATGTCTTCTGCAATAAAACATTCTCACCTGCCTGTTCACAAGCTTCTGTAAAATGTACAGTGAGCTGCAAATGTGTAGCTTATTGTAAATCCTCAGTGTGCCTTGATTCCAGGACCTGTCCAATCACAGAGGACGAGTATTCTATATTTTTGATATCACTTTATTAAGAGATATGCAAAGGTCCTAATTACTTCCAAGAAGTTATTATTACTAAGAAAGTCTATTTGAACCCCTTTATTGGCTCTTATGTATCCTGTACTAGCTATCAAACTCTCACACACACTATGATCGATTGTGAATGTACTTAGGCTATTGTATCTATACACATGGAAATATCTGTACCTTGAGTTACTGACACTCCAAATGTTGTTTTGTACTACAAGAATTATTATTATTCATTACTCTTTGACAGATTATTTATATACCCCCTCTTTATTGATTATGTACTTACCAACACTTTTATTACCTGTACTTATTGAATAAATGTTTTGCTATATATATATATATATATATATATATATATATATATAGAGACGGTAAATGAACTTCTGTACACCTGTGTTATACGTACAACCCCCCTGAAGAAGCCCATACCAGGCGAAACATGTCGGGTATTTTGATTTATGTATAAGATATAGGTACCAAGTAGTTGCAAATTCTGGTTAGAAGTCGAATGTCCAGTGCCCCTTTAGGGCCAAATTGGTATTGACCACAACTCAAGTTTGAGGTCATACCAAACTGTATAAATCTATGGAATTGTATTACCTGACTTCATTATAAATACAATTGAAATAATTTTCTTTAAAAAACCCTAACCGTATCTTTGTCATTTTTTCACTTTGATTTTTCTTAGGGTTGGCAATTGTGCTAGAATATAAGCCTACATTTATTGTATTTTCACTAGATAAATTATACATATGTTTTTGTTTTCTTGATGAGTATTCCAAACCTAAAAAAGTAGTCGGCACCATTACCAGAACTCACAGGTGCTGTATCACTGGAGCAGAGTATAGTTCCAATACAATCATATTAGTTCTTTTATCTGCATGAACTATCTAAAGATCAACACCAACCACTGATTTTTGACTTCAACAGAAAAATAAGAACTCCTGTTGGTTTTTGTTTTGTTTTTTTGCTTTCTGTACCCTGGTATGGAGATTTTCTTGTATGTCACTCAAAGAAAATGCTTCTCCTGAATGGGGAAAAAGATAGCAGCAAAACAATTTTAGAAGTATTGGGTTAGGTTAGAATATCTGTCAGATTTTTATTGCTGTCTGTGTCTTCCTGCTAAGTGACACCTATTTCTTTCATTACTTGTCACAATGTCACCAAGGAAGGAATCATTGCCAGTGATGTCCTAAGCAAAAAAAAAACTTGACATACATTTCAGCTTTTTCAGCTGACTTAAATGAACAAGACATTATAATTATATATAAAATAATATGATGCATTTGTATAAGAAAATTAGAGATGAGATTGAAATTGACATCTAGTACACTTGTATTCATTGGAACACAAGCTGTCAATCTTTAACAGAGAAACCAACATTACTGTTACTTACTGGTGAATGAACATGAACATATCACCACCTGGTGGAAAAATTTAAAATAGCACCTACTATTAAACCAATGGGATCATTAAATTTATGTAGACTGTTCACATAGCAAAGTTAATTATATTGATATAGTGAAGGGATGTTTCCCATAGCTTAGTAAATTAGATGAAGAGCTGCTGATCTAAACATTACAATCATGTGCAAAAAAAAAAAAATCTGTGTTTTATATTCAAGGGTTATATATATATATATATCCCTAGCATGGGATTGGATATTGTTTGTATAGTGATATTTCAACATTTTCACTATGCTAAGTGAATTATCCCTTACAAGGTGATAATTCACTATGGTAGGTAAACAGCCTAAATTCCTTTAGTAAATCAGCCCTAATGCTTGTGTACGTTCCCCCATTTCTACCTAATAACTTTCAAGTACAATAAAATACCTTCACCTATCTCCACTTAACCTAAAGTCCATTCAGCAATCCCTGTTCACAGGGCAATAAGATTAGTAGAAAAATTGGACCATGTTTAGTTGCTCCTACCATAAGATTCAAGCAAAAGTGCACTTAACCTCTGTGTCATGTGGGCGGTTGTAGTTTGCTGCGGTACAATCTTTTCCAAATGTTGATGGATAAAGACAACTTCTATGCCTTCTGTGTCCTCCAGCAGCAACCACAACTCCTTTAAACCACTTCCAACATCTGTGATTTGTGGTTGAATGAAGTTGCAAAAGAATTGCATCTCAATGGCAACTGTGTCTGTGTAAATTTGTGCAAAACGATGGGCAGACACAGATAGGGATGACAGGACGTCCTGTTCAATGCTGCCTGCTACAAGTGGCGGGCTTCACACTGAAGCGCATCAGACTAGCAATAGTTCCCACCAATGGGTGGGTATTGTACTATGTTTGTACAACGTTATGTGCAGCAATGCATTGGAATGACAGGGCAAGACATCCTTTTCAATGCTGCCCCTCTCAGCGGAACCATAATGGATATAATATATTGATTCGGATTTATCTTTATTATCAGAACCCTACTGTCCTTCATCTCACCTTCCTGATGAATATGAAATAAAAGGAGGAGTGGGAAATAAGGACTTGTGGTGGAGCTATGTAGATATATGTAGGTTATTTCTGTGGAATTGTTTTTATATACCCTTTGTCTTTGTCTTTGTTAAAAACATTTATGGGTTTTATGAACGGTTGTGGGTTTGATCCCTTAAAAATACTTATTTGTTAATGGAGTGGGACTCAGTTTTCACTGCTATAACCAGCAAGATTACACCTAACATGGCAGAACCAAATCAAGATATTGAAGACCCACAAGCAGCTCAGGACTTCTTCCAGATCCAGATTTAGGACTTACAAATGACCTGAGCCACAAAGCACAATATCTTTTTCTCTGTTTAAGGTTACATGGTGGTTTACTTGAACATAATGTTTGGTTTAAACAGGTTCTTTATAATACAGAGATGCCCATGTTGGGTGAGGTTTGAAACTAATGAAACAACGTTTAGGCTGGGTCTACATGGACATTTTGTAAAAAGGCATGTAAACGTTCCTACTGCGTTTATAAGCGTTTTTATGCACTTTTCTTAAATGCTGGAAAACGTCTATGCCGCGTTTCTCGTGTTTTTGGCGCATTTTACCGCGACTATACAAGCGTTTTAGCACTTTGTAGAAGTGATTTCTGCAAGTGCAGGAAGTACATACATCCCTGCATACATGTGATAATGTGATCATGCAACAGTACAGTGACAAATGTAACAGTATACACAGAATAGAGTGAAAAGAGTGCAAAGTTTGCATCATTTGCAGGTGTGAAAAGCACCAAAAGCAAACACAATGGCAGACAATCTTCACACGTGCCAGGCATAGCCATTTCACCTTAGAATCAAATTCAAGCTCCTGTGCTTTGTCTTCAAATCCCTCCACAGTTATTGTCCCACTTACCTTTCTGACCTGGTAAAAAATACTCCCCTAGCCACTCTCTCGGCTACTCCAATGACCTACTAATGACTTCCTCACTCATAACCTCATCACACGCACGGCTCCAAGACTTTTCTAGAGCTGCCTCTACTCTGGAATGGTTTTCTTCATCCTATTCAGCTTGCTCTTACTTTCTGCTCATTTAAAAGAGCACTCAATACCCATTTTTTCAAACTTGCCTACCCATCTTCTTCTGTATTTTGAAACTGTCACTACTTCATACCACTACATATCTCCCCTCCTATCGTGTGTTAATTCCCCCACCTACTAGATTGTAAGCTCTTCTGGGCAGGGTCCTCTCCTCATGTATCGCTGTCTGTCATTTGTAACCCCAATTTAATTAATGTGCTGTATAATATGTTGGTGCTATGTAAAACCTGTTTAATAATATTAATAATAATAATATTTAGTGTATTTTCGGTTGACTGAATCCAGAAATGACATCAGTTTAATTGAATTGGCTCTAGTTCTTGTGATACAGGAATTGTAATAGATGATTTTACCACACAAATGCTAACACAGCATATTATTATCAATCTTTTTTTACTCCCATGTTTTGCATTTTATTTATTAAATGTAGCATTATTTTCATGAAACTTTCATTTGCCTTCTTTTTATTCATATTTTTTTCTATTTGTTACAGAAATATGAGTTCTTCAAGAAGAGGTTGTTTAAATGGCCCTAATGTATTTTGTTACATTTGTGGTGAGTATTAACAAAAACAGAGAAGAAACATTACAGAATTTGTGAAACAAGCATATCTTGCATATTTTGGTATTAAACTGGGGGACCAAGATAAGTATTGGGCTCCCCATATGGTATGCAAAACTTGTGTAGAGTGCTAAGTCAGTGGAAAAATGGAAAACTGAAAAGTTTGAAATTTGGTGTACCTATGGTATGGTGGGAGCCAAAAAATCCTCATAATGATTGTTATTTTTGTGCTGTGAATGTAAACGTTTTTAATCATTACAAGAAAAACAAGTGGGAGTACCCTGATTTAGAAACAGCATGACGACCTGTGCCGCATGGTGCTGATGTTCCCATACCAGTGTTCAGTACACTCCCTGATATTCCTGTATCTGACATGGAGGATATACAGGGTTTGGAGTGTAATCCAGGAGTTAGTAATGGAAGTGAATATGAAGGAAGTGTTTCATCAAACCAGCAGTTCTCCCAAGAAGAGCTCAATGATTTAATACGTGACCTAAGTCTGTCAAAACAATCATCGGAACTTTTAGCATCCAAGCCAAAACAAAAGAACTGTCTGAGACCGGAAGTTAACGGTTTATAGGACAAGAGAGGTGACACTCCTACCATATTTCAGTGAAGATGGAGACTTTGTGTACTGTTGTAACATCCCTGGACTACTAACCCATATGGGAGGACCAGAATACCGAACAGAAGACTGGCAGCTTTTCATAGACAGTTACACTCAAAGTTTGAAATCTGTTTTACTGCATAATGGCAACTGCTATGCATCACTTCAAACTGGTCATGCATCAAAACTTAAAGAAGAATATGAAAATATCTAAATGGTCGTACAAAAGCTTTGCTATCATGAACACCAATGGCCCATATGTGTTGATATAAAAATTATGTACTTCCTACTTGGACAGCAAAGTGAATATACAAAGTACCCATGTTTCATTTGCTTGTGGGATAGTAGAGCAAAGCGGGATCACTGGTAAAAAGTGACATGGCCTCCAAGGGAAAACATGAAAAAAGGTGCAGTGAACATCAATAATGAGCCAATGGTTGGCAAAGAAAAAATCATTCTCCCTCCACTACACATTGTGGGATTAATGAAGCAATTTGTTAGAGCTCGGAACAAGGACGGTGATTGCTTCAAATAAATTTGTAGATTCTTCCCTGGATTGAGTACTGAAAAATTAAAAGCAGGAATCTTTGATAGACCCCAGATTTGGAAACTGATAAATGATTCAAATTTCACAAGTTACATGACGAATCCTAAAGCTTCTGCCTGGCACAGCCATGTCATGGTTGTCAAGAATTTCTTGGGTAACTATAAAGTACAAAATTATGAAGAACTGGTACAAAACTTGCTCTTAAACTTGGGTGCTGTTATTAGCATAAAGGTACACAATCTCCATACCCTTGGCGATTTCAGTGAGGAACAAGGGGAGAGGTTCCATTAAGATATCAAGGTGATTGAAGAAAGGTATCAGGACAGATGGGATAGACACAGACTACTGATATATAATATATATTATTATTGGTACTGTACAGTTATATTACAGGCTTCAGTATTTTTTTGTTTATGCACACTTGTCTTAACAGATTTTTTTGTGTTTTTTGTTTAAAGTTTATTATTAACATTTTTAAATATTGGACATATTTCGGTAAGTAATGCCTAAGAATTACAGGCCTACAATGTAAAATTAGGTTTCACGAAAGACAATATACCACTTTTAGACATATAAATCCAGACATAAATGAACTGCCCAGAATGTTAATTTTGCCTAATTTTAATTTTTAAATATTTCTATGAGCCTATTATTGAGGTCATTATTTCAAAAACTAGAGCCAATCTAGCAAAAACCAATACCATATTTGGAATCTGTGCATGAAACATACCCTAAAATGACATTAATCAGTTTGGCAAGAGAATGTTTATTGACCAGTGTTATATATTTGTGGATGAGTCTTCTTTTTCACATGTGTCACGGGCCTCCATAGCATTATTCCCAGTACTATTGAAATTGAACTTGCCACAGTCCATTGACAGAACTTATGTTTGGAGGTTCCCGGCATACCTGGTGAGATCGGAGACTTTTGGCAATTTTGAAGTTCTAGTGGGCCATTAGCTTGGATGACAACATGGAACACTGGGATTCTCAAATTTTACTCTGGCACACCCTCAAAGCTGTGATGAGAGGTTACATTATAGACTACAAAAGTTGCAAGAAGAAAGAATATTTGGCTCAATGAGCTGCAAAACACAGTCATCAAAACCTACAGGGATTACTTGGAAAATGGTACCATCCAAACAAAAAGAAATTGGAAAGAGGCATGGTCAATATTAATTCTCATGTAGCATACTATATCACACAGACCCATTTCTAAAAGAATAGGTTCTATAAGGTGGAGAAACAAAGTGGGCTCGCTATTAGCCAAAATCAGGAAAACCCAGGGCCCCAAACGCCACATTTACCGCATAAAAGCCCCCCTTGCCCCAACATATCATACACCCACCAGATCTGTACAAAAGATCTTACAACCAATAATATATACTGCTGCCCTATCCAACATCCATCCCTTCCATTATAAATAATCTTTTAGCGAAAGCTAAACTATCCGAATTAACTGCTGATCAGAGAGCCGAACTCAATGGCCCGATGCCAAAGGATGAAATCAGAAAAACGATCAATACCTTGGCGAATCATAAAACACCAGGCCCTGACGGATTCTCGGCAGAATTATATAAATTAAAAGTGAACTCTGGGGCTCCTTTGCTCTCGGAAGTATACCGAAGTATGCCATACTAACCTACAACGTACCTTTTCCAGATTTCACTGAAGCCCACACAATATTGATTCCCAAGGCAGAGACCCTTCTCTGGTAACTTCATACAGGCCAATATCTTAGTTACAAATTGTGATTACAAGATAATAGACCAAGATAATGGCCAAACTAATAGCGAACAGGTTACAACAATTTCCACCATCATTGTTAACTACCCCAGAACTGGGATTTGTGAGGGGGTCACCATTCTACGATCAACGTCCGAAGAGCAATAGCAGCTGTTATGGCAGGGACTAAATCCCTTGTCCTATATACTAGATATAAAACTGACGCTAACTAAGAAGTAAGGAGGAAAGGCTTACGCAGGTAGATTTCAGAGGAGCTTGGAAAGTGATTTTATCCACCAAAACTGGGTGGATGAAACTGACACTCAAATTATATCATTGGGCTTATATATCCCCACATGGATCATTTCAAATGGAACTGAGTCCTCCTCATGTTATACTAAATGTGGGGCTGAGGTGGCCAACCTGAATAAATCACGTTTTGGAACTGCTCAACTGCTTTTTGGAACTTGGTAGCTTCCTACACCCTACAAAATTTAGTGAACCATTTTACGCTGACTTCAGCATGGGCACTGTTCGGGAAATTAACATTACATGGGGGCCATAGTGAACAGGCTTGCAGCAAACTTCTGCCCATTAATTCATTATAAAGAAAGCAATTCTACACACATTAATAAGTTCAGACCCACCTACTTTCGACCTGTTCAAAGAAAAATTAAGATTTGTATTCCTGTTAGACAATGATCCACCGATATTTAATCTAGACACCTAGGTCCCCCAGCATGAGTGTTCTCATGATTAGTAAAAGGGGAAGGGGAATGTGTGTGTAATTTAGGACTGATCTCACAACCATGGCTAAAATCAAATTGGTTCTAAATGTTCCCAAGAAAATTTGTACCTTTTGTTGAAATTTTGTAACTCCAAGCTCTGTATTTTGAAAACTATACTGTTGTAAAGTATTGTATCTATGCCTCCTTACAAAATAAAAAAATATTTGTTACAAAATGTTGGTACTACTAACAATAAAGGTATTCAACACAAGGCTAAGCACCCTTACTGTATTCTTACTCAGTTTATTAACACCCAATTAAATAGTGACCTGTTTGGAGATTGCGGTCACATTGCTTATGAGTGTTTCGGCCTGATGTAATAAAGCTTTTCAAGAAAGGAGACGATATACTATCAAAGAAAAACCTGGGTGATCCAGCACACCTGGAATGGATTTCTTAAAATAATTTCCTATTACTTGGCAAATGTTTTCAATCATTGACCAATCTTTCACATATTTGCTGAATCATCCAGACTCTCCCATGATAGTCTATCCTCTCTAGTCTTTGAGAGTCTTAGTTCATTAGGCCATTAATGTCTGCCAAATCTCTGCTGGACTTTAAAAAAGCAAGTCTCACTTCAAAAACAAAATTAGTAAATAATTCATTCTAACATTTTTTAGCCACTGATGACCTTTAATGGCTAGGAAGGGGGCACAAGTGCTTGCTGGACTGAAAGGCCTTGTGCATACAGGCTTCATGGACACACAAAATAACCATCATTTTTTTATAAATGTCTTGTTCCTAAATAAAGCTTTATGAATTGAAAAAAAAAATACAATCTTGTATATGGCCATTGCTCTGTCAGTTGGGATATTGTAGCGTACATATAGCTAGGAGGGCACACATGATCACTGGATTGTAAGGTCATGGGCAGAAAGGCTGCTCTATGGAAATAACTGCCATTTTTCAAAAATGTCAGTTGGGACGACTGTCTATTGGTCAGTCAGCTGTGATGTCACAGTCTACAGTTGGTGTACCTACACTGAAGCTGTGGCTTTTCATTACTTAGGATTTGCCGCTCTAGAAGCATCTCCAAAGAATTTTGACTAAAACTTGTTGTTGGTGTTGTTGTTGTGTGGAATAACCTAAGGGAGCATCTGATACCATCTGGGTGCCAACGTGGATTGTCAGAGGCCGTTCACAGCCCAACATCCGTGAAATGCCATGACATGAGGAGGAAGCCCCAACACGTAAGGCAAACATAAAAAAAAAATGCTGTTTCTAGCTGTTAGGATTGGGTAGGAGGAAAGCATCTCCTATTCAGAAATACTAACCATATAAATTTATCATTGCAAGCCAATATTCTCCAGTAGCTCATAGGACCAGATCCAGAGTTACCCTTGAAGGCAGTGTATCTGAATATCAGCTGCCACAAAGACCCAGAAGAAGAGGATGTCTGAACACAGATTCTTCGCAAAGGGACTGAAGCCGATCTCCAGTTGGCCGCATGAATGTTCCTAAATACCATCCAGGACCCTAGAATGACCACACACCCCTGGCCAACAACCAGCTACCTGAGAATCCATCAAGCTGCAGCATCTGCTTGGAAGAATATGGAGAGAAGGATGAGTTTATTCTAATAGTCTGCTCCCACATATTCCACAATGCCTGCATCCAGAGGTGGGGAGAAGAAAGAACAAGCTGTCCCCTCTGCAGGGCAACTGTTGCTCGTATCCTGGAGGTATGTAACATAAATACTTTTGTTTTGTTTTTATTCAGTTGATGATTTCGTTATTTAATTTCATCTTAAAAATTATTAATCTAACCATGGTTATCATTTTGTTCCCCAGGATACTGGTATTAAAGGTATGCAGGGGGTTTTGATATGGTCTGAAGAACTGCAAAGAGAATTCTCATTTCTTGTCCCTGTAGAACTTATCGATTTACATCTGCTGATTTCAATCTATATAGATGAAGATGGGGATATTTTCATAGAATTTTAATAGATCATACCCATCTATGTGGACATACCTTTTGGCTGGTTATTTTGCTAGCAATTAACTCAATTCAACCAGGTATGTGTTTTATTTATTTCAATTTCCTTTGAAAAATACCCTAATTGGTGGTACCATTTTTTCAGAGAGCCAATGACATCATCCTAATAGGAAAGGATTTTGGGTAAGGGTTTTTTTGCACTGGGGACAACTGCAGCTGGATTGATCTTCATTGGATCATGAGACCTTGCAAAGGTAATGGTTATTTTATTGATTCAAAAGGAGTGACGTCTTCTTATTTCCAGAGCTGCTTTAACTCTTTTAGGAAAAGTGTAAGGGGTACTCCTATACACATTTCTGAGGGGAAAAACATCTGAGGTTTCTCCTATTTAAGGAGGAATCCAGATTCAGATTACCTTGTTGCCCCCAGACCTTCCACAAAACAGGGGTCAAGGTATGAGGATGAGTTCTTAGATTCAGGATATGACGGAAGGTGAGCTACACAATATTTTTTAATGTAGTACTACTTTGCAAAAATCAATAAACATTACATTACCTCATTTTGTTTAGCATGAACAGCTTTTCCCAAGTGTCAGGCTGCTCATTGTTTGTGTTTGGCTAAACACATCTAGCTAGGCAGAGCTCCAGTCATTTTGGGACATGGCTGCAAACTTTTATCCCTTTTTCTTCTTCTGACAAGACAGGTTCCATAGGACTTTAATGACTAGGCGGGGCACACTCTTTGTTCAATTTTAAGTAGGAAAGACTCAGTTTATTTTCTGGCAAATATTATAAAGAAAATGAAAAAATACCAGAAAGGAACTTTAGTCTAAAATTCTTTCACAAAAAGTATTCATTTAAACAGCAATCTTCTCGTACGGTTACATGTGAGGTTACATGTGCATGTACCTGTAAAAGCCTTCCATCTGTAGGATTAGTTCAGGCAGGATTAACATAAATATACATGAAGTTATTTTTATGATAAGATTATTTAAGATAAAAATAATTTAACATAAAGTTAAAAAAATAGAGAAAAAAGATTTACAACGCCCCCAAAAATGTTAGTTAAAATACAATTAAGATAAATTAGGAATAAAGCAAATTAGGATCAGATAAGGTAAATTAAGAAAAACTAATTTAAGATCCATATAGACAGCTAAAATAGGATTTGTAAAAAAAAAACAGAAATGTGAGATTAGGATAATTTTAGTTAAAACAGATAATCACCCCCCCCCTCCCCCTGCCCCCACAAACAAAAAAGAAGACAAAAAAAGTTAACCTTTCTTCAAACAGGATTAAGACAACACAGTTAGTTTAATGTAAAATAGGATTAATAAAATTAAAAAAAAATAGGTTAGGGTAAAATAAATTAGATAAAAAAGATAAATTACCACCCCTTCCCCCAAAAATGTAAAAATTGTTTAGTTATAAAAAAGAATAGAATAAGAACAAAACAATATAAAAATCACTAAAGACAGAGGCATACCACATGAATGTAGAGGAGATCACACAGTTTATCGAATGAAGCCTACTACAAACATGCATCCAACACTAGGAAAACGATGACATGCATCAAGTAGGGTAACTTAGTGTAGTTTAGTGTAGGTCGTGCCCTGAAATAGTTTCCACAGATTAAAATGTAGAATTATTTCTGTATAATTTTTTGGCCAGTTGAATAAACCATAAGACTCTTGATCAGGGATTACACTACATAACACGAATAAAGGTAAAAAAATACATAACCAAGAGTCAAATGGAGTTAGAAGACAACTCAAAATGAGTGCATTTCTTAAAATGAACATAAACAAGCTTTAACAAATCATTATATAATAAATTTACTGGAGCAGGATGGTAAAAGACGTGAATTTATTCGGAAATGGAGCTAGCAGAGTAAGGCAAATAACAAGAGGAAAGGGGTGCATGAGGAGTATAAAGGATCTTGGTATGAAGAGGACAGAGCCATTTCATGTGAAGTTGTGGAAGGAAAAAGTGTGAAAGCACTAGGAGAATTATTATATTAAATCCCCTTTGTCATCTCTATGCTCACATTCTGTCTGTATTAATATTACCTTGGTGGGATATCTCCTTCCCTACTTTGGAGAAACAGATGCAGCACTGTGATCAAGAGTCATAACATGGGTGACTTAACTGTTGGGGAACAGAACTTTGATGTTGTGCAAAGGGGCAGGATTACTACACATGTCAGCAGGAGGGGTGTGACGTGTGTAAACACCACCCACAGCGCCGAGCTCTACATTAAGCAGCACATGAACTATTTAGTTAGGAGCTCAAACAAAACCCCAGGAGCCAGGAAGTTCATTTTTTTGACATTGCATGTGCTACCTCCTGGTGGTTGTTTTTTTTCTTTCAGTTTGGTCCACTTTAGGGTATGATCAGACTGGCTGTAAGGTTGCAGTGTGGTTATCACTTCTTCAAGCCAAACCTCGGGAGGGGGTCAGACACCACATGTTGTGTCTACCCACCACAGCCCCATAGAGAATAAAAGGGAATGGCAGTGAGTGGTTCAGTACCGCTTACTGCACTGGCTGTCTAATTTGCAGAAGATAGTTAAGAACCAGTGCTGAAATAGGAGTTACCAAGCAGCTGGCAAGATGCTGCAAGGGCTCACTTCATCCAGCTGCAGGTCTAAACCTAACTGTATTTGAAGTAAGAATTGTCCAAATACCAGGGCGCTACAATATAACGTAGAATGCAAAATATAGAAGATCCTATTGCCTATAATCTTCCACAGGAAGAACTGGTACCACACACAGTGCAGGGTGCAAAGTGGAACACACAGCGTGGCCCGGGTTTTTTTTTGCCTTGCTATAAAAGAGAAAACACCAAAAGGGTAAAATGAATAATGGAATATTGTGGGGATGAAGCTGCAATTTTATAAAAATAATATAATATTTTGGGTAACATATCTATTTTGATGGTATTTATACACCCAACATAAGAGATCTGTAAACCAATATAGGAGACTGGATTTCATGCTGGAAAGTGGGGGTTTATATGGATTCCTAAGTATTTTAGAGAGTTAGGCTGTAACCAAAATGGAAAATATCAGAGAGGATGCAAGAGTTGAAGACAATGAAATATTCATTGCCTCTGTATATCGTGATGAATTTAACATTGTTCAACCCTATTTAATGTACAGTGCTGCCTAATATGTTGGCCCTATATAAATACTGTTTATTATAATTAATAAAAATATTATTATTATTGTTATTATTATTATTATTCCTCCAAAACTAATCCTTAAGTTCTTTCATAACCATAGATAGAAATCGAGACTTTCATCTGGGATACCTGTATTTTGCCCAGCCATGCTATACATCAGTAATACTAGGTGAGTATTTTTGTTATATATGGTGATGGTTTCATCTTTAAGGGTAATGGTTGTATGTGCAGGTTAAGCTGATAGTTACTAATATTGGGAGGAATTATACTGATTGATGTTGGACAATTGCTTTTAGGGATTGGTGGTTTGTGCAGTAGCTATTTCCAAGGATAGCTCAAGATGATAGAGTTTAAATATGAATTGGCCTTTTTTAGGTATTGTAATTGATACAGTAGTCATGGAGTGTCGGATGTCAGGTAGCAAGTTTCACGCTTTGGTGGACAAAGTGAGTAGGGCCTGTGAACGGAAGAAGGTACAGTTGAGTCCCTTTTAGGTAAGTTGCATTTCGCGTAAAAGATCATGCCAATGGGTCTATTTTCCCAAGGAAACTGGTGGTAGCCACCGCAGGAGTGCAGTGCCCAGTGCATTTCTTTCAGCTAAATAGGGAGATAAGGGCGGATTTGGCGGTGCGGTGGGAATTTATGGAGGGGTACAATGGTCGGTCAGTATGGATGAAAGGGCCAATAGTGAGTGCCGAGCTGGAGCTGTTTACGGATGTGGCAGGGTTGGCCAGTTATATTGTGCATTTCCGAAGTGCCTAGAATGCAGTGGAATGGCTGAATGAATAGGTGGAAGCAGGATTTACGTCTAATTTTGTGGCAGTTGAGTTTTTTTGAGTTTGAATATTGCGGTTAGTGCGGTGCCTATACTTGGGGTGGATAATCACATTGTGAATGCTTTGTCTCACTTTCAGTTGGATTGATTCCATCAGTTGGCA
The DNA here is from genome assembly GCF_032062135.1 of Pyxicephalus adspersus. Lineage (NCBI taxonomy): Eukaryota > Metazoa > Chordata > Amphibia > Anura > Pyxicephalidae > Pyxicephalus > Pyxicephalus adspersus. The sequence continues at coordinate 77,623,052 of NC_092871.1, forward strand.
ACAGATGGAACAGGGTGTCACTTGCCCGCCAGAGCTATGGAAGATCACGTTGGACTCCTCAATGGACTCCTATGATCAAGCAGTCTGTGAGCCAGTTAATGTGGGTGACATATTTACCAGTATGGGCTGAGTGGTTCTGTGCAGAACATGGGGGAGCGGAGACCGCTAGCCTGTTGTTGTATTTTTTGTGCCGTTGTTTCGCAGCTGGGACTTCTGAGGCAGTGGTGAACCGGAAGCTAGTGAATTTAACTTCTTGTTTAAACTGTTGGGTTGGAGGAATGTTAGTAAGGAGTTTTTGGTGTGGCAGATTTTGAAGTGCTTTAGAAAAGGGCGGCGGTTGGTTAATAAACACCAGCCAGTATCATTTGCCTTATTAAGGGCAATTTGGGGCAGGATGACAGGCATTTGTGAGTCAAGGTTTGAGTTTTTGTTGTTTATGGTGGCTTTTGTGGTGGCATTTCATTTAGGTAGGCGAATCGGGCAATTTAGGTAGGCGAATCGGTAAGCCCAGCTATTGGGCAACCGGGAGGTTTGCTTTTGTGTGACGTAGGTGGTCCAGGAATAGGTGAGCATATGGATTCCTAGATATAAGACAGATCTATTGGGCAGTGGATTTGAGATTGAGCCGGCAAGGGAGAGTGGGAGAGTGGAATTCCTGATGGCGACAATCAATTAATTTTTGCCGGTCAGGCCAGAAGGGAAGAATCTCTAAAAGAACAGTCTAGTAGGGTTTTTTGGCTGCTTATATGATACACATCATATATTATGTGTGGTTTTATGGCATATATTACGGTGGTTTTAATTTAGTTTTAACCAAACTCCTTAGGTCCTGTAGGCCTAGTTGGGGTGTTTAGCTTTACATGAATTTCTATCATGTTAAGTAGAGAAACCATAAAGTCCATAGAAATAATAGAATGCTTGAAAACAATACACATTCCTTAATGTCTCTGTCGCGTTGCCTAGTGGCTTCCTCGTGGGAGCTTGAGACAGACAAACTAATAGGTTCAAATATATGCACACATAGGAGATTGTATTTATAGTAAGGACAATTATAAGGATTATTATTTATATTATTATACAAAGCATGGTAGAAGAACCTGACCATTTTGATGGAAATAATGCTTTATTGCATAATTTTTTGCATAGGTGTCACTTGGATAGTAATGTGTTTAAGTGTTCCGTTTCATGTAGGTATGGATACTAGGAAAGTTGTGTAGAGCATATATAGCTAATAATCTGTTATGGGGATAGGATACAGGTAATCCCCGAGTTAAGGACATCTGATGACTCTTAGATGCAAAAGGGCTTCCCTGCTTGCAGAATAAATCTTTTGCTAAGCTGAGGTTGAGGTGATCTTAAGTGATGAGTTTGACCAAGACAAACGTTGATCAAAGCACAGCTTGCTCCAGAAGTTAATGAATGTCTAGGCTTCATAAAGTTTGTTTTTTTGTTTTTTGTTTTGTTTTGTTTGTGATTAACTCACAGTGAGGATTTTTTTTACAGGAACTGACCACGCTGCCTTATTGCATTTATTAAAATAATGCATCTGATTTGACATACATACAAATTCAACTTAAGAACAAACCTACAGTCCCTATCTCATATGTAACCCGGGGACTACCTGTACTTAGCTGTGTATAGTATTATTAGAGTATAGTACACATTATTAGAGAAAAGTCACTTGATACTAGCACAATGTGATTCTAAATGAACATTACAAACATGCTGCAATCTGATTAGATAAACATCATCCAAGTGTCATTTTCCAATCATTCAGATTTCAGCCTGATAAAACTCACTGGCATGCATGTTGTCTTCACATAACTCCATTAAATGTCTAAAACAACTAAATCTCCTATATTGCAGTATGTAAAGGTGCATAAAATATGTGGGCAACTTGTAACTTACTAGCTGGAGTGGAACGACAAGCAATGAGGCTAGTGAAAGTTGCTGCACTTGTAGTCCCATCATGACAGGGGCCACGTGGGCTGGCCCAGAGGTGACCAAAGCAGAATGTTCCCTGAGCCTTAGAATGAAGAAGAGATAGATGAAGAAGAAATGTTTTATTATCAGCCTTACACACTCTTTGTCATAGCAGCTCACTCAGTGCTGTCTCTCCAACTCCTCAGCAGCTTGTACACACAGCAGTCATGTGACCCGCCATTGTCGTAGGGCAAGTAGGGTGGAAGGGGAGGTTGGTAAAAGGGGGTAATGGGCAAAAGGTCTACCCTGTTATCCCGGTCAAGGCAAAGGAAAAGCCTGTGTCACCAATACTAGTACACCGACTCTGGTACCAGTCATTCCTGCACGACCACACATTTTGTCACCAATTCACAGACAAAGCTTTGATTTTAACTTGATTTTTTTTCCTATTGCTGCATTTCAAGTGCTTATTGCCACCACATTATCTCTCAGTTCTGCTTTTACTGACACCAGGGCCAGATATCTGGATAGACCACCAAGCTTTTGGCCTAGGGTCACATGGCCACTAAAAGACGCCCTCAGATCGTCCAGCTGCACTGTTTTGTCAGGTACAAACTGTTCATCTGGAAGCTGTGTACCTGCCACTACAGTACATAAGGAACCTCTGTGACACATTAAAGAGCCTTCTGGTTGGAAGTCAGTCTCGGGCAATGGCTGGGCAGGGAGTGGGAAAGTAAGGAGTTGTCCAGACCTGCGGTAAAAAAATCACAGCCATTACCTCTCCTGGATACTTACTACACAGAGGTAGGTGTCCAGGATCATTTTAGGGTAAAAACACCTGGTTTCTGCAGGCCTTTGCAAATGCCAATCCAGGTAACTTGTATAGACATCTTTAGGCTGGGTCTAAATGGACATTTTTTAAAAATGCATGTAAACGTTCCTGTTGTGTTTATATGCTGTTTTATGCACTTTTATAAGCATTTTAAAGCTTCCCTTTAAAAGGCTGGAAAATGCCTATGCCTCATTTTTCCGTGTTTTCATTGCGTTTTACCGCGTTTTTAACAAATTTGCATATTAAGTGCTCAACAACGCGGAAAACAACCCATTGAAAGCAATGGAAGCGCTTATCAGCGTTTTTGGACATTTTCCAGTGTTAACCCAGCATTTTAATTCTTTAAACTTTGCAAGCCTGTTGCAGAAATCAGCTGTTGTAGAAATCAGCCCCTAGACCAGGGGTAAGGAAGCTTTTCTCATTTGAAGGCCGCATGAGAGCTAACATTCCACAGGCCACATTCTAAAAAAACAAACAAACCAAATTTACTGCAAAATGCAAATAATTTAGCTTTTATACAGGTATGGCAAAGTGCACACTAACAATGTTTCAATACTGCTTTTTGTGAGAAAGCAGCGATATATCTGGCTGCAAAGTGGATGTACGTAGTCTTAAATGGTCTAGATGTTCTTCTGTAATTTGTGATTTTAAGAATGTCTTAATTTGTGTTAAGTAGGAGAATGTAGATTTGCAGCGATATGTTGTTGAGAAGCAGGAGAGCAAGCATTGTGCGTGTTCCCTGAGGTGAGGATTTTCAATAACATTTTTCCATATTTGAATGGGATTCTTTTGCTGTCAAACAGCAACTTCAGAATATCATCTTCCAAGAGCTCAATTAACTTCATCTGCAGCTTCTCTGGGGCCTCAGATACATCAACTAAGTGAGGCTGAAAAGCAAATTTGAGGCTCATGTCTTCTCATAATCTCTGAACCTTTCATTGTATTCCTTAATTAGCGAGTCTATAACCAATTCATATTGTATGAAACATTCAAAAGAATATTTTTCTTCATTAATCACTTTTACTAGGGAAGAGAAGTGCTCTTCAGGAAGCTCATTTCAGCCAAGAAGTGATTTAAGAAATGTTAATTTTTTTCTGAAATATTTTTTCTAATATTATTTCTTGCCACATATCATATATAGACTTGGTGTTGCCTTGCAATGAAACATTCAAGTTATTTTGCTTTGTCATTGTATCACACAGAAAAGCAACATTGATATGAAACTCCTTACATGATAATTCACAGTGTTCATTCCTTTCCTCAAAATAGTGGATTATTTGTTTTTGGAAAATTGGATTATTACGCAAATACAAAACTTTGACTAAAACCTGTCCTTGTGATAACCAGCGTACTTTCGAATGGTAGGGCAAACCAACACTAATTACCTTGTTACCAACATGAAGACTAAAGCAATGGGTGTTGGTGGTGGTCTTAGTAACTCTGTGTTCTCAGAGAACTGAGTGCCAACCCGTGATATGTACAATAACTAAAAATAGAGAAAGAAAATATTAATCAGATATAGGTTCATGGAGGTTAATTAGTATCATACGAGTATGTTAAGAACTACATGGTCCTGTAGAATGATAAGTTATGCTTACTGCAGAGGTTGGAAAGGTGTGCTGTAACAGGTATTTAATAGGACAAGTTGGGAATCTGAAAGTAAGTGTAGGATATAAATATATCTTAAAAAAATAAAAAAAATCCTTTTTATAAATCGTAAGAATAGCTGGGAACAATGTGTTAAGCAATATATCTTTAAACATTACCTTTGTGTCAGAATATTTGCGAGTACCGGGTGTACAATGTCCTCCCAGTATGGTAGTGGCTAGCTTGCAGGGGAACAGGGAGATCAAGGGAATGCCACTCCATTTAAAGGACGCCGTTCCCAGGACCTCCCCCCTGCCGCACGTGCACGTTGCCGGCGTCTGGGGAGAATCCAGAGGACGGCTTGATAATGTAGGGCTAGGGGGCAGGCGTCAGTTGAGCCCCCTCCCCAGCCCGCGTCATTCGGAGCAGAGGAGGAGGGCAGACCCATCCGCCACAGTGGATGGGTGAATTTTTTTTATTTTGTGCAGTGTGAAGCCAGTACATATATGTGTGTTTTATCCATATGTGTTGATAATCAGTTTAGTAGGAAAGATTCGCAGTAGGTTCTGGTTCTCTCATTATAAGTAAAGATTCATATTCGTGATGGTTGAGCACCATCACAAAAATGGTTTAAAGCTAAAAGTATCATTAAAACCAGGAAAATAATTGGCCTTCAGAAGGAAAATCCATTTAGTTTCTAATTGTAGGAGTTTTTTATCGTGATCACCTCCCCTGGGTTTAAATGGTATTTGTTCCAGGGCGGTGAAGGTGATACAGTGAGTATCAAATGATGTACCGCCCCTACATGGTAGCTGACAGGGTTGGTCATTTTCCCATTTTTGACCAAATAAAGGTGTTTGTATCTACGTTTGTGCAGTGGTCTTTTGGTTTTTCAGGAACAGGTAATTAAATAGATGATGCTAGATGATTGACAATTAACGTGATAGTGGATTTTGTGTATGGTACCATTGGGTAGTTTATGTGCCTGATTCTTTAGAATCCAGTCGCACTGGTTACAAGAGCCGCATTTAAACGTTCCATGGATTTTGGTTCGCTCCAAACTGGTAGGCTGGAAAATGAAGAGGCTTGTAACGAATGCCATATTGAATTTGATCTCCTATATGTAATACATGGTTTCTCATCTATAATTGTATTAATAGTAGGGTCAGCAGTAAGGATGTTCCAGTGCCCTTTAATAATTGGTATTTGCGCTGATGGTGTTCATTAAATTTCGTAATAATGGATAGTTTAGGTTGAGTCTGTATAGATGACCAACATCATTAGCATCTCACAAAATTGTCGATGTCTTGTTTCATTTGTTTGACTATAACTCACAATTCTTACAACTTTCTGCAAAGTGTCATTTAAAACAGTGGATTTGGCACATATGATGTGCCAAAGAGATAAGATTTGGAAAAGAGATATGATTATTTTGGCTTGAAACCTCTTTCTTAAGTTGTGCGATAAAGCCTTCATTCTTCCCTGTCATAGAAGGTGCACCATCTGTGCATATACTTACTAAATTAGCCAGATTCAGTCCGAATTCACGACATTTGTCTTTAAAATTTTTAGACATCGATTCCTTGCGTTCTTTTCTTTAGAGTGCCCAGAGTAAGCAATACTTCGTAAACATGAAAATCCTTAGTTATGGTGGAAACAAAATACAATTCCTGCGCTGAGTCAGTGCAATCAGATGATTCATCCAGCGTTATTGAATAGTATATGTTTTCTTTTTGGATTATTTCTTTCAGTTGATCTACTACTTTGAGCCTAGCTTAACAAATGCATTGTCTTGTAGTGCTTAACAAATGTATTAGTCTTGAAGTGCAATGTCTGTGCAATGTTCTGCCATTAAATGTCTTATTAGCTCCAGTCACTTCTGTGTCATACTCAGTATATATATAAATAAATATATGTTTAGCATTTTCATTTTGACTTGGTCATTTAAAAAGTTGCTAGCGAGCCAGTTAGTAACTGTAACCACAGTTGTATTATTATTATTATACAGTATTTATATAGCACCATCATATTACGCAGCGCTGTACAAAGTTCATAGTCGTGTCACTAACTGTCCCTCAAAGGAGCTCACAATCTAATGTCCCTAGTATAGTCATATGTGGTAATGTAGTCTAAGGTCAATTTTAGGGGGAAGCCAATTAACTTACCTGCATGTTTTTGGGATGTGGGAGGTACCCGGAGGAAACCCACGCAAACAATACCCGGAGGAAACCCACGAACCTGCAAACTCCATGCAGATAGTGTCCTGGGTGGGATTCGAACCCAGGACCTAGCACTGCAAAGGCTGGAGTGCTAACCCCTGAGCCACCGTGCTGCCCGATAGTGTTGCCAGAAGGTGGAGAAGAAATTTTGGTTTAAAGCTAGCGCCAATTCTTTTTTGTTGCAATCATGAATTTGTTTCTTCACATATACATTTGAAAGAAAATGTTGAGAATTTATTCCATGTCACACACGGGGTACCTCCTCGTACCATGGTTTTACATCCTAGACGCGCCAAGGCTGAGGCACACTCTTCTCTACGTGACACACTTCGACTCGCACGAGTGACCACTACGCTTCACCGCCAACTCTAAAATGATTTGTTAATGCATTCTCCCGTTCCTCTGCATTCTCCTCCAAGTCTCATCATGATATATTTATGCTAAGGCTTCATGTTATGCCACGCCAGTTCCGCGTCTTTCAGCGTCTGTTATCGGGTGTAGTTTCTTTTGCCGGTTCCCTGTACCGGTGTCGCCGGCAAGGGACATTTCGGACGACCTCTTTATCCCCTCCAAGAACTACAATTAGATAAGCGATACAGCTTTATTGCAGCCAGGGAAAGGCTTTTACCGAGAATCATCTCTTAGCGGAATCGCCATATTTCCAAAATTAGTGTACATATATTAATCAATGTCATATATAGCAATATGAAAACTTGTTTAGGAAGGCCGCACATCACGCTCCAAGAGGCCGCATGTAGCCTTAAGGCCGCAGGTTCCCCACCTCTGTCCTAATCTATGTTGCTATATTTCATACTTTGGTTACCATTTGGCACAATAGCTGCTTTTGTTTTTAAACTTTGAATGTTTCAATGTCCATCTTGCAATTAAGTCAATGTTAATGCTCTGTTATTGTGTTTGTAGCCATATTGTTTTATTGCAATAATGTCTTTATTATTACCTTTAAATGTTTGTTCTGCATAAATATTTTCTAATCTAAGTTTTCCATCCTTGATAGGTCTAAATTGCATATTGGTTTTGTAAGTATTGTTCAAATGCAATATTTCTTGGGCTGTTTTTTAAAAATTTTGGCTTTATATGGAAGTGTGGGTTTACATGTTTGTGTGTGTGTATGTGTGTTTTTTTTTTTTGTCATGTAAATTTAGTGGTGGCTGTGTGGTCTCTAAATTTTAATCTGACCCTATTGAATAAAGTTTTTTTTAATCATTTTTTTAGTTGTTTTTTTTTTTTTTTGTGATATCATTTACAATCTGACAGGATCTTTAACCTTGGGTGATCCAACAGACCTAAAATTTACCAAGTAAATTGTTTGTGACTGTTTTTGAGCATTTCCTTTCTATGAATTTTTGAGAGGCCGAAAACAGGACAATTGTCTTAAAACGTAGGTGTTTGATGCACATTGTTGTGCGCCAATACTAACTCGCTATGTGCACATGAACTGTGTTGTATTGGTTGAAAAACGCCTGCCACTTTTGCAGAGAAGGACCTGCGCTTCATCATTTGGATACTTTTTTTTTTATATGTATATTGTTTGTTTTGCTTAATGTGCACTCATGTATGTAAATATTATTATTATTATTATTATTATTATAATTAAAATTTTTAATAAACAGGATTTATATAGCACCAACATATTACGCAGCGCTGTACATTAAATAGGGGTTGCAAATTACAGACAAATACAGACAGTGACACAGGAGGAGAGGACCCTGCCCCAAAGAGCTTACAATCTAGGAAGTGGGGGAATAACACACAATAGGAGGGGAGATATCTAGTGGTGGGAAGTAATGAAGGTTTCAAAAGACAGAAGTAGATGGGTTTTGAGGGCTATTTAAATGAGCAGAAACTAGGAGCAAGCCGAATAGGACGAGGAGGAACATTCCAGAGAGTTGGGGCAGCTCTAGAAATGTCTTGCAGTCATATGTGTGATGAGGTTATGAGTAAGGAAGTCATTGGTAGGTCATCGGAGGAGCAGAGAGAGCGGCTGAGGGAGTATTTCTTTACTAGGTCAGAAAGGTAAGTGGGACAAGAACTACGGAGGGATTTGAAGGCAAAGCACAGGAGCTTGGATTTGATTCTAAGGTGAAATGGAAGCCAGTGAAGAGAACTACAAAGAGATGCAGCGGAAGAGGAGCGGTTGTGAAGGAGTCGTGCTGCAGCATTCATAATAGATTGTAGAGGAGAGAGTCGGGTTAGTGGAATACCAGAGAGGAGGAGGTTACAGTAGTCCAGATGAGAGATGATAAGAGCATGTACAAGGAGCTTGGTGGTCTCAGGGGACAGGTAGGGGGGGATTTTGGAGATGTTGCGTAGGTGAAAGTGACAGGACCTGGAAATGTTCTGAATATGGGGGGTAAATGAGAGGGCAGAGTCAAAGGTGACACCAAGACAACGTGCCTGAGGGAAGGGACGAATAACAGGGTTGTTAACAGTTAGGTATATTTCAGGGAGAGATTTGGAATTTGAGAGGGGGGGGATGATGTTTTATCCAGGTTGAGTTTCAGGAATCGGTCAGACATCCATGATGAGATGGCTGACAGGCAGCATGAGACCTTATCCAGGTCTGGGGGAGACAAGTCAGGGGTGGACAGATAAATTTGAGTGTCATCAGCATACAGATGGTACTGTAAGCCAAAGAAGGATATGGGACTATCGAGTGAGGAGGTGTACAGAGAAAAGAGAACCGGTCCAAGCACTGACCCTTGGGGAACACCAACAGGGAGGAGAGTGGGTGAGGAGGAGTTACCATTGAAAGAAACTTAAAAGGAGCGGTCAGACTGATAGGAAGCAAACCAAGAGAGAGCAGTGTCATAGATACCAATGGAGCACATGATTTGTATTAGAAGGGGGTGATCAATAGCGATCAAGGAGAAGGAAGAGGGAGAAGTTGCCTTGAGACTTAGCTCTGAGGAGGTCATTGGCCACTTTAGTAAGGGCTGTTTCAGTGGAATGGGCAGCTCTAAAACCAGACTGGAGAGGGTCAAGGAGAGGGTTGGTGCTCAGGTAATCGGTGAGTCTTTTGTAGACAATGTGCTCAAGAAGTTTGGAAACATATGGGAGAAGGGAGATAGGACAGTAGCTAGAAAGGTATATGTTTAAATGCTTAGGGGTGTATACCAGTAGAAAGAGAGAGGTTGAATAGTTCAGTTAGGGCGGGGGCCATGGTGGAGGAATGGGCATGAAGAAGATAGGAGTGAATTGGGTCAAAGATAGGTAGTAGATGGAGGTGATGAGAGTAGAGAGGGCACCTTATCCACAGTATCAGGGCTGAGGGAGCCCAGTGATGATTTACAGGTGGAAGGGGTGGGTATGGTTGGAGTGGCTTGGTGAGCAGAGACATCATGTCTGATTTTGTCAATTTTATCTGTAAAGTAGGTGGCTATGTCTTGAGCGAAGAAGGTTGTTGTGGGAGGAGCAGGTGTGGGGTTTAGGAGTGAATCAATTGTTGAGAAGAGACTGCTTGGGTTGTAAGCCTGAGAGCAAATAACAGCAGAGAAATAATTTTGCTTGGTGACAGTGAGCTTTGTGTTAAACTTTGTAGCCAGGCTTTGTAGTTCATGAAGACAGTGCTGAGGCCAGATTTTCTCCACTTGCACTTAGCTGCACGAACAGTCTTTTGTAGATGTTTAGTGTGATTGTTGTGCCAGGGATGGGGGTTAGCAGGACGGGGGGAGAGGAAGGTGGCAGGGGCAACTTTATCCAGAGCTAGAGAAAGAACGTGGTTGAACCCAGTGGCAGCTTTATTAGGAGATGTGATTTTAGAGATGGTGGGGATTAGGGACGCAAGGTAGTTTGAGAAAAGGTTGTGGTCAATGTTACGGATATCTCTCTGCCATTGACCAGGTCTGGGATGTGGCAAAGGGGGGCAAGCGTTAGATAGGTTGAAGGTGATAAGGTTGTGATCAGAAAGGGGAAATGGTAAGTTGTCAAGGAGGGTGAGGTTGCAAAGTTTAGAAAATATCAGGTCTAAAGTGTGTGAGGCCATTTATGTTCTATGCGAGTCCAAATGAGGAGGTAATGGAGAGCAGTTTGGCTGAGGAACGATGGTTGAGCTCATCCACTGCAACAATAAAGTCACTGAGGGTGCGCAGGTCATGGTAAAGAATGTCAATTTTTTAATTTATTATTTATTTTGACATGATTTTGTGTTTCAAACTTACTCATACTAATATATTATACTGTAAAATAAATAAAACCGGACAGAAATGAACCGCCCAGAAGATTAAATAAAAGTGCTTTGGGACCTAAATATGGATGGACTGGTGGGAGTAACAAGGAATTTGGGATATCAGTTGAACCTGGGTAGAGGAGGGGTTGGCAGGGCAATAAATATCAATGTGCACTCAGCTCGAACTATGGAAAGTGAACAGATAAATTAATGGGGAGATTAAAGTTGGTGCAATAATATAATCGACAATGGGGGATGTACCATACACAATCAGATAAAGATTGCAAGCGAAAACAATTGGATACACAGGGATGAAATTTGGCAGGCAGAACGGGAGACATACCATACACAATCATACATATACATACATATAGGTATGTATGCGTCTATAATTACAAGACAAAAGAGTTTTTTTTTTTTTTGGCATATTGATTAACACATAATTACTTCAAATTGAAAAGATTGCCTATTTCTTCCCATGATTTCTGATGTCATGGGCTTGGCTCAAAGCTAGTTTAAGACTTTAAGGAAAGTGTGCAGCCTTCTCTTCCTCTTGTTCTTCACTGTTCATACATATACATGCAAATATTTAGATTTGGCCAAGCATTGCTTATGCAGCCTTAAAAGCATGAAAAATACAATCCAGCATCATCTAGTTGCTAACAAAACATGATGTAACATGCTGCTTAATATCCTAATAATTGAATCTATCCTGTAACTGGATGATAACATCCTTTTGCTGGAAACCTCTGGCAAGCCTCTGGAATGTTGCATCACAGACTACTGTACATTTATGAATGATATTGCTTCTGGTTAAAGGAGGAATCCACCTTTATGTGCTTCCACTACCAGGCTGATGTGAGGAAGTGAATAAATATTTTGGGCCAAGGTTTAGGATGGCATTAAAACCTGCATAAACACCCGTAAAGGCAATAAAATATGTTTTGCACAAAGTGTATTTGTCCCTGGAAGTTTTATATACTAATACTATTTGAATTATGTAAACACCTAAAATGCATACAATCCAGTACTTAGTGAGCAAAATTAAGCTGAGCAACAAAAGAATATCTGTTAATTTCCAAGAGTGCCTGACCTTGTTTGTGAGCTTGGCAATCAATGAGCTTTGATGTTGTGCTTGGCAACCTGGACCTCCTTCCATCACCATCAGGTGTGTTAGAATGAGTATGCAACTCAGCTGGACAACTGTATTTATATACATTTAAATTTATTTTTACATACACACACACACGTGAAATCACTATATGTTCGTTGAAATATGTATTGTAACATCTTTGGCAACAATAATTTTTTCAAATATTTGATTTCTCTAAAACCAAATAATGACATGAAGCAGATCCCAAATGCTTTTGAACATTTTTTTTAACATTCTTACTATTATGTGATGAGATGACATATTATAAAGTGCTAATTAGTATATATACAGCTTGGTATGAATTTGTTTTCAACCAGTCCAAAAAAAACGTATAAAAACAACACTTGCAGCCAGTCTAATTATAATTGAACCAATTTTCTGAATTAGTATAATGTAACATAAAAATAAAAGATTTAAATTGACCTGTAATGGACTGTAGGTGCACACAGAACTGGGACCAGGTGAGCACAAACTGATTTCTATGACATCACCATTGAGCTTAAAAGACACACCTCAATCGCACAGCTGAAAAATAATCACCCTAATTGTCAAATTCTGGACCCCACTGCTCATTTATCAATGCTGTAAGCCGGCAGGCAAGCGCACCAGCACTCGCCATCGGATCGCGGAAATAGGCCATGCCCAGCGGATCAAATATGTGCCTAGCGAGCTTCCGCTGCTTGATAAATCAGCCTGACTGTCTAAACCAGGGGTGTCAAACTCTGGTCTGAGGGCCAAATCTGGCCCCAAATGTCCTTTTTTGCCCCCCAAAGGAATCCTAAATATGAACTGCAGCTGGCTCGCAGCTGCATTGAAATAGCGCCACTACTACAATTCCTGGCATCACTCGTGTCTATAAAGCAGCGGGCTCCCTGCCTATGTGTGGCCCCGCATTGGATTGTTTTATAAACGCAAATAATGCTTTTTAGTAGCGGCGCTATTTCAATGAAGAGAGAGTTTCAGCGGTGGGCCACTCATAAGATTTAGTTCAGTTGAAATTTAACTACCAATGAAATTTAACTCCCCCTCAGCTGTACTTTTCCTTGCTACTCCAAGGCATGGACTTGAATGGTTGTAATTTCATAGAAGAATATTGCTATTATTATTGTTAGCCTGTGCAAAACGGTTACCATTCAAATTTAACTCAGAAGGCTTCAAATAGAGAAAGAGGCATAAGATTTTTTTCTAAAATAAAATTTAAAAAAAATGTATGCCTCTTTCTCTGTTATAGGCTTGCTCAAGATTGAACTTTGTTGTTTCCATATAAAAAGGGTTTAAATCTAATGACAAGGAAAAATCTCCTCAATTTTTTCAATATATTTCAAGGTTGGTTTGTCTAAGTTTTTAATTTTGTCCCTCTGTGTATTAGAGTTTGACATCCTGGTCTAGACAAAGAGTGGTGGGAAATCCAAAATTTTACAGTTGTCAGCATTACACAAATACAGCTGTTCTTACATCAGTTGTCTGAAAGAGGGGATTTCCCCGTACTTTATAGGGATTTTCTGTGGTTTTCTTTTGGCCTCCAGGACAAAAATTGAAGGGAAATGTCCCCAATGGTACACAGAGAGCAAAAAATTAACCCTTAAAAAATTAGGAAAGTAAAAGAAAAATATGGCACTATTTAAGTTAAGCTTTTTTTATGAGACTAAACTAAATTGATCGATCAACCCTTGGATTTATTAAATCTTGGATTGTATTAAACAAACACAATCCAGGTGTCAGTATGATTCTGTGCCAAACTTTATATACTCCATTCTCCTAAGCATCCTTGTTCATATGCACGAATGTTTGAGACACGAACACTAATTGTGTAAGATTGTTGGATATGTAATAGGGTGACAATGCTCCCTCACTGTAAATATCTACGGAGGAGCAGCATTGTGTCCTTGGCTGCTCTCCTGACTTGGACTACAAACACCTTCCACTCTTATCCTCATCTCAATAACAAATGAAAATGTGTCTTGTAGTTGAGCTGGAAAGTGTTTTAGGTTTGTATGAGATTTTAGATCATTGCACTGGAAGTTACAAGAACAATAGATTACTGACAAGATCTGACCTGTATCTTCTGTACCTGCAGAAAATGTACCTAACCTAAAAAAATATAACAGCCTCCAAATTTAAAAACTGGAAAAGTGCAATATATTATATTGTTTCCAAAGTCTAAATACACTTTGTAGTAATGCAACATTTTTGGATTATTTATACATGTTTCTAGCTATTTCCTACACATTTTAACAAGTATTTTTATTTAAAGTTCAAAGTTTTTTTAGCAGGACGGAAAATGGAAGAAAATATTTTAGAGCCCCTAAAAGCACTTAAAAGCTTGGAACATTTTTTTTTTCTTTCCTGCACTATTCAAACCAAAAAAACTTCATGTTAGAGATATAGTAAGGCCACTAGTTTATCTGCTGCTTTGTGGTTTGACGTTTATAAACTGCCACCTCTTCCTATATGTTTGATGATTAATGTTTTGCCAACCTGACATGACCAAAGGATATTCATTTACTGGATCAAAAGAGGCAGCAGGTAATCACTGAAATTAAAGCATGACCTTTTCAGGGCTGCACATTTGCCAAATTTATAAGTCGCAGGTTTCATATACCCAAAGTTAAGAATACTAAGAAAGTTACCATGGAAAGTGTTTGAAATCCAACATGGCATATTATCCCCATGTATAAAAAAGTGTGAACCACAAGTCAGCTGATCAGTGTGCAGATGATTGATTTGGTATGATCTGTGTATAATGTTAATTTATGTATGTATATGATCCCATTGTTTTATTTTATTTTGCATAGGGTGCTTAATTAAAACACCCTATTTTAAGACATAGATAAAAAACAATTTTGCAATCTTTCAAGCATGAGACAGTATCTGTGGCCTTCTGTGATGCCATATCTTCATTGTCTTTAAATTGATATGTTGAATGGTGGACTGTTTGCCTAAACACCTGGAAGAAGAAGTTTCGATATATTACTATGCAAGTCACCAATCATTAAAGCAGAACTAAACACTACCTGCTTAGCTGCCATTTCTATCAAGTATGGATTAGTAAAGAATAAAGCATTTTTACCTTCCTTTAAAAACTAGTATTATGTCAACTTGGCTCCCCCTTTTTTAATTTTGGTGCCTCAGAGGTTGGAAAAAGCTGGAGTGGTGGCTACCAGGATAATTTATCTTTTACTGTGGGGTTTTACACAGTTGAGTGTGTTCCAGCATCTGGCAATTATTAGCCAATGGGATTACTCTCGGCTGTATTCCTTAACAGGGCTTAAGGTTTACAATGGTTGGTATAGTAGGAAGTGTTTATGTTGGCTGATTTTTAAGGGCAAGAGAATTCCCTGCTTTGTAACTCCCTACTGCAGGACACTTTTTGCACTGCAAATCATCAGGGGTCTGGAACAGAATCAGAGAAAGAAACTTTGCCCCTACCAAAGATGGTGAAGAGAGAAGAGGAAATAGGAACCACACCACAACCACTAACTTGCTACATTTTCACACTGATTCGACTTTTTACACCACAACCTCTAACTTGCTACATTTTCACACTGAATAAATACCACTCAGCTAAGATGGTTAGTACATCATATTACTTGATACACTCACTCCATCCAATCAATTTGTATCTCAATCATACAAATGGACAGGTGTATATAATAAAAAAATATTATTTATAATCATGAGAGTAATTTTTACTATCATATTCCAACATATAGGCCTTGCATTATTTTGTATGATTTTATTACAAATGTATATCATAAGCTCATTGTTAAAATATCTATAAATTTTGTTTCACTATATCTTTATTGTATTATATATTAGTCATATTTATATTGTTTTTTTATTTATCTTTTTCTGCTATATGTACAGTACAATCTGCATTCTCCCCTGAGGAAGCCTTTGCAGTGAAACACGTTGGGAAACTGAGTGATTAGTGAGTTGCTATATGTTCATTCTGAGCTAAGATTGTATGCATTTTTCTGGCACGTGTTTAGTTGAGCTTTGTGTAGCCTTAAAACATGGAATACAACTGACCTTTAGAAAAAAAATGCTTTTGCTTTAAAGAGCCATTCTTGTATCTCTCCTTAAATATGTTATTCTTACATTAGGCTTGGCAACTCACTATGTTATAAAACATATACCGTCTGGAATTCTATCCTCCTAATATCACTAGATAGTAGGGTAAGTATGTATTTTTATATATGATTTATGTATGTGGTTTTATTTTATATTTCAATGTTGGGTTCAAGTTACTCTTGAAGTCTGTTTAGTCAGTATAGCAAAAATTGCTATTTAAGTTCTGGCAGATAACCAGTGGTAGTTACTTTCTATCTCCAGGAGACTTTATTGATTAAATTTTTGTGCCAAGTGCCCTCGTAAGTACACCCGCTGTGACTATAATTAGGGTTTCCAAACATTCCAGCTGGAGTTTGTATTTTTTTTCATTTTAAAGAAAATGTAAGGGGGACCAACAAATCTTAACTGGTGAAGTCTTACCAATTCTTATGGTTAGCATCCACCTAAAGTTCAGCAAATTAGCGGTACAGTACATGTTGTCCAAAATGTTTTCCTGGAGTTTTCTTGCATGGCTACAAGACATTAAAATGTACAATTATGGCTAGCCACATATATAAACAGCAGAGCTGCTTTTATTGAAAAATAACTGCCATGGGATCAACAAACAAGCTGCATTGCATTGGTTAACTCTTTGTAAAAATGCAAGTTGCCTGCCTGATGTTGGAGTTAGGGAAGATGGAAAGTATGATTCCCTAGCTGTGTCTAGCATCAATATCCTAAAGGTTGTGTACATTATGTTTTTTGTGACTGAACGATGAATGAACAAGCTCTACGCATACATACAGCGCAATTCTGTTCTATGGAAAGGGGAGGAGGGAGAACGAGCAAGCGGCACCCTGCTGCACTCTGCTCCCCTCAATTTTTTGGCCCTCAGGACGGATCCAGAAAGGGCATTGAGCAACCTCTATACACATGTCAGATTCTCACCCAAGATGAGCCCAACTGTTTGTATCAGACAAGCATCATAAGACGTGTGTACATAGCCTAAGTCAAAGAATCAGAACATGCATTCTGTAAATAAATGTCAGATTTTTTCCTTAACTCTATACTTGTTCCAGAACAGTGATTTAAGTAGCATTCAAATCAAATGTATCAGCAAGACACCTAGGCAACTAAAATTATTATAGGAATCAGCAATAAGTCTCACCTAACAGATTTTCTTTGAAGTAGAGTCCGTTAAAGAAAGTGCCAGACACAGTTTGTGCCCAGAATTTGATTTTAATAGTAGTTAAGTTCACTAAAAAGGGGCTTAAAAGGTCCCACTAATCACAAATGTTTGGGGTCAAAAGATCTCATCCAGATGCCAGTTTTGGCAGCATAAGATTGTCATTCTGAATGGCGGAATGACATTTGCTCTCACAATGGCTGACTAACAAAACTGATAAGACTAGAAAAGATTAGATGCAACAAAAAAAATCTTTACACTCCACTGAATTATAAGAACATAAGTAAACATACATTATGTGTGTAATTAATGTGTTATTATGTGCCTTCATTTTAAATGGTACCTAATGCACCACAACAACAGACCTGCATTGCAGAACACTGCAACACACACTAAGTTTGTAATGTTCTTTGCTGTTTCAGAATAAAAAGGACCAGGTGTGTTTTTTTGTTCATCTTAGCCCTGTGGCAGCCTATTCAAATGAATGGACCTGCCTAAAGAGGAACTAAACTAAAAAGTGCCAAAATCTATATAAAAATACACTTACCTTCAATCCCGCAGGGCAGTCTGATCCATCCAGAGGGTGTCTTGCATGGTGTTCCGCGTCGTCCCAGCTCAGGATGCCGCCATCTTCTCCTCTCCTTCCCGGTTCTTCATCCTACTTCACCCGACCCAGAGATGTGACATAGGATGGAAAAAAACTTGCCGATCTCAATGGGCATGCGGGAGATCTGCAAATTTTTCTTTTTGTGTTAAAAGGCTCCTTCTGCACATGCCCGAAATGCTTGGGCATGTGCAGAATGAGCACCCAAGAGCCTCCTGGGATGCCTCCCGGAATTCCAGAAGGCTTTGCGCTCCTATTCATTTTAGAATTTTTATTCAGAATTAGGGGTGGTGCTGTACTTTTTTTTTTAAAAAAGGGTGTTGCACATTCTGCCAAGTTCACTCATCATGGTAAGTTATCACGTTTAAAGGTAAATTCACTTTTCAAAGATTATGCAAGAAGATTTTAGGAAAATAGAATTTTCCCTTGCACGACTGGATGGTTAAAGTCAGAAGAGCTTTATAAAATAATAACCCTTGCAAGAGAATAATTTAGTTTGTTATGTAAACAGCTGATTCCCTTAGTAAATCAACCCCATAATATGCATTATTACAATGCACCAGAAAAGACAGGTTTAAAGGGCCCTGAGATATCCTCCAATCACAATGTAGTTTGTTTTTCTGTATGTGGCCTTGACCTGTAAACTGACCATTTCCTTGAATCCCTACCCCCTCTCACTCTCCCTTGGCGTATGCTTACCTTGTTTAGCTCCCACAACATCTTGTTTGCCATTGGGAGTGAATGGTAATGGCACATTTGAATATGTGTTACTTGCACTCCCTCTCCTATGTAGGTGGGTGTCCTTGTGTTGGTACAGCAGCGTCAGATGGGACTGATTAAAAAGTCTGTTGTAAACTCTAAACATATGTTTGGCACCTACACAGGGCTTTCCTTTTTTGGTCCAAAAGGCAGAAAGTAGTAGCAGTGAAAAGATTAAAGGCGAGTATGTGTTCCTGAGAGGTGCCCTACATGGATAAAGGAGAAATCATAAAATAAATGACACCTGTTATAAGAAAAACATGGAGACTCTCACTGCTGAAAACACTTTGTTCCTATCTGTCCCATAATGACCTTTTTATGTCAACAACTTGAGTCACCAAACTGTGGTAGCTTGACGTAATACCTTTGTTCACAAAAATAGAAAATACCATGAAAGGTGACTCATAAAATGCCCGTACTCACTCAGTTTTACTAGTACAAATGCTATACAAATACCCACTCTCATTCATATCTGATGAATTTGCACATTTATTCTAATAAAGAGGGGGAGGGGGTGCTGCAGCGGGCTGTGTCTGGGGAAAACAATAGCTTGGGCAGGAAAAAATGTATTTGCAAAAATAAAAATCATTGAAATCATTGAAAAATTTTATAAACAGAAAAGAGGATATGATTATATTCTCTACTTCAATGTCAAAAGATAAATAGCCAACCCCAAAATATTCAAATATATATTGGAAAACTTGCACAAAGAAGGTTTTTTGTGGCTTTTTGTATTTAACATTTTATTCATATTTTATTATATTATTGTATTATTTACAAATAAAGTATCACAAAAGATGCAATACAAGGTTCACAAAGTAGAAAGTAGAACAACAAGTGAGGTTTTTTTTTAGGATATTAAGCTATAAAGTCTCTCCTCTTATTTAGTGTGTAGAAAATGTGGTTACCTGAAACAATTCGCAATTGCGATCCTTGAGTCTCTATATCCCAATGCGTTTTGCCTTATTGGCTTCCTCAGGGCTAATTGAGACAGATAAACTAATAGTTCAAATATCACACAATTAGATAAATGTAGTATAAGTAATATATCAAGAAGCACTCACATTCACATAATTCAGTTCCCGATATACAGTATATAGATCTTAGTTAATAAAATATGGATAAGTATGTAGGTTTGAGAAAAAGGAAGACAAAGAAGAGAACTATTGGATAAATTGTACTGGAAACTAAAGACACTTATTTATTATTTCAAAGGTGAATAAACTTTTGTTATACTTTGGTTGTAAATAATACTTATGTTAAAAACATTTCGCCCAAAAAAATGTTTTTCCATATATCATTGAAACAGCTGTCAGTTTTTTGGAAGTGTTCTGGGGAACTTTTGTGTTATTCTTTACTTGACTTCACTATGAATGTCTAATGTCCATGTTATTGGCGGGATGGCAAAGAATTGTTATTTGTTTTTTATGTTTTTTTCATGTTGGAATTGTTAGAAATATTTTCCCACATTAGTGCACAATTTACTTGGCAAAATCGCATCACCCAATAGGTGGTTAATCAAGTAGTAAATCTCTGGTAGGGAAGGAGTAACTCTAACTATTGGATACATAAACAGGGTACATGAAGCTTGTACAAAAGAAAATAAGCAGCAGTTTTTGAACTTTTCAATAATTTTATGGTTTGCTGAGAGCCTGTGTTCATGGTTTTCCAAAAAAAAATATAGATTTGGGGCAGTGGTGGATATAGCTAACAATGGGCCCCTGTGCAGAAATGACATGGGCACCTATGGGGGCCCCTGTTGACTGAGGAGCGTCTGGGACCCTAATGCAGTGGCATACTTTGCATTTGCCCATGTTCATCCCTGATGTGGGGACATCTGTCATTCATTTAACCCACCAGAATCTGTGAATCAGAACCTTGACTTAGCTGAACTGATCCATACACATGTGTTGCATTAGTCAGTAAAAAAGGATGGGTATACAACAACTGGGTGATTCAGAAAACCTGGAATAGATCTGGTCCAGGATTGAAAACATTTGCTAACAAATAGTAAATTAATTTTATGAAAATCTATTCAAGGTTTGCATGATCACCCAGGTTCACTGGTGAAAGTTTATCCTCACCAGCCTTGGAGAGCTTTTATTTATCAGACCCATTTTGTGAAAGCACAGAAAAACCCCATGTAAGAATGGCCACAAATAAATCCGATATAGTACTTATACAGAATGCACTAAATGTGGATGTACAAAAAGCAGAGATAGTTTGCCAAAGCTTGCAGGGTTAGTTTTGTAAACATTTTGTCCCCTGGTTATCTGGAAATACTTTGAATTCTACCTAGGGATATAGTAAAGTATGGATGGAGGGGGGTAATTTGGGAAAGAGGGGAACCTGACATTGGGCTTTGAGTTTTATTGTTCTGAATGGGATGAAGGGGTTGGAGTATCATGATAGGTTTAAAACTTATCTTACGGAAACATCACCCTCCACTGTAAAGTCATTGGGGAGTGCCCTCATTACCAAATTCACAATGGCCGCATCTGGAGAAGAACCCTCCTACTGTACTGTGTTCACTGTGGAACCACAGTGTCTTCCAATACTGGATTTTGGTAAGTAAAAAGGAAATTTTGGTCATAAAAAGTATAAAAAAAACATGTAATGACGAAGGGAGCTAAATGTTCACAGTAAAAAGTTAGATTAGTGTTTCTTAACCAGGAACCACAGGGTTCCTCAAGAGGTTGTTAGGGATAGCTGCTTAGGTCAGTTTAGATAAGCGGTTGCCAACCGGTGGTCCGCGGAAAACTTTGGTGGTCTGCAGCCCAGGCCTTTGCACCCCCGAATGGGGTCAGGAGAAGGAACCTGCTGGGGCACAACCCACAACCCTCCCTGGACACAACCCACCCACTCTCCCATTGCAGACTCAGATCTGCGATGGGAGAGTGGGCGGGATTATGTCATAATGACGTCACTCTGCGGGAGGTCCCCCCCTTTGAGTGACACCCGGCTCCCCGCACATGTGCGGTCGGGAGCCAGGAACTTTAGTGGTCAAAAAGGTTGGTGACCGCTGGTTTAGCTGACACCATTGATCATTTTGGCTATCTGTAAGGATGACATTCTTCCCACTGGCCAGCAATAAAAGAGATATTTTTACTGACCACCACACTAATATACTGTGATCTGTGGATATAGTAAATATAGAAGGGGTTCCCTAAAGACCTTAAAATTATTTTAAGGGGTCCCCCATTTTGAAAAAAAAGGCAGAGAAATATTGAGTAATGTTAAATAAATATTAGGTATTCTATAGTTAGTGTTAGATGTCAAAGTTAAATTTAGATTTTGCTACCATTTCTTTTCCAAATAATAAATATATATTTATTTATTAATAAATAAATATTTATTTAAAAAAAGAATAAATGGACTTTAAGTTCAATAATGCAAAAAATAACATTAAATATTGTACTTTTATTGTTACCTTTACTGGAGAAGATTAGTTCACATTTCACTCAAAGATGTTTTCCAGGTAATGATGAGAACAATGATGCACACAACACAAAGACACCACAGAAAGCAAACAAACTGCTGGTGGAGAGCTGCAAGCCAGTTGTTAAATTTAGCTACTGTAATGTAAAGTCCCAAGACAGCGAAGCAAATGAGGAACAAATCCATTGATACTTGAAGTGTAGATGCAGATCTGCTTTTCACTACTGACTGCAATTTACAAATTGCTCCCTATTTATACAAAGAATGGAAAATGAAAGTGAATTCTTTATTTTCAGCTCTGGTACAGTAGGGAAAGCCCAGTTCATTTTTAAAGCAAACAAACCTTGTTTGCACTGCAGCTAAACCCTTTGGAATTTTTTTAAGAAAAGTAAGTTTAATTTCGTAAGCTTGTTATTTCTTTCTGTTACCCTGCTAGGAAAATGTCCCTTTTTTTCCTATTTAAAGTGTAACTAAAAAAAAAATTCACTTTTTCTTCCGCAGATCCCTAGTTTTCCTAGATTGGGTTCTGCACCGTTCTCTTATCCCTCTCCGTCTTTTTTTTCTTTTTCCAGCTTCTGCCTAGGTCACCCGATCTCGCACTGCACATGCGTGAGGTCAGCTATTCTTTTCCCTCATTGAAGAAAAAGCTCTTTCTGCGCACGCCTGAGATCGGGCATGCTCAGAAGCCGCAGCCATGAAGCATGAGGCATACTGAACAGCAGCTAGGAGTGGAGTTTTAACCTCCCTGGCGGTATTGCTGAGTATGGCTCGGGGTTAATTTTCAGTACCATAATGGTACCCCTGAGCCACACTCGGGGTGGAATTGCCAGGGAGTTTCAAAAGATTACCTGTTATCGGCCCCCGTGGCGACCTCCAGCAATACCCAGCATCTTCTTCCCCTGGAGATGCCCCGCCAGCATCTGTGTAGCCTGGCGTTGCCCGGCTGGCATCTGCGTCCCCATTGTATGAACATTGGGGACGCTAGACCAGGGGACGCAGATGCAGGCCGGGCATCTGCTTGCAAGCCTGCAGCTGGGGGTCGGAACCGGGCAGGAAATTTAAAATAATAAGTATTTTTTAATATACCGCTTTTACATTTAAAAATACTTGATATTCATACTGGCAGGGAGGTTAATATATAGCACAGGATACAGAGTGATCATGAATGTTGTGGTAAAAAGCACCTTTACATCCATAGATCTCTCGATCCTTCCAGAGCTTCTTTGGATCGGGCTGTCCTGTAATCCTCCTTTGTCCCAGTGCTGAGGAAACACCGGACGCTGGTTGGAGACCACCTAAAAGAACCGGACACTACGTCACCCGATTTCGCACTGCGCAGGTTTGCGAGATGGGGAGACGCTGCTGCTGTAAATAAGTGTGTGAGATTGTTATTTCCCCATTGAATAGAAAGCTCTTTCTGTGTCAGCCATGAACAGCAGGAGCAGCCAGGAGTCTCCTGGGATGCGTGACGTGGATATCCCAGTAGGCTCTGCGCTCTTTATCGCCGTGCAATACATTGCATCCTCACAATGCTAATCTATACCTTTAACCACCTGGGCGTTACACTGAGGTCTAGATTTCTGTACCAAAAGCGTTACAGGTTTTCATGAAATTTTTTTTTTAAATTGTGGACCTGTAACTTACAGAAATATGTCCAAACAGGGTTCTAGTAGATATCATGAATATAAAAAATGTTTGAAACACACAATCAATCATGTAAAAAAAAAAAAATTACTTTTAATAAAATTAAAGGAAAAACACAAAATTCAGAAAAACACATAAATAAATGAAAAATACTGAAAATGCGGTAATTCGGTATACTGTATAGTAATATATTTTTCTAAAACACCTCCCTAGTGTCCGTCACATACCTATAGACAAAACCACATAAATATATTTTCTATTATTTTGTATTGGATTGGATACAGGAGTTTGTATTCAATCCAATACAAAATGTTTGAATGAGTTTCAATTTGAGTTTCCTGCACACGCGCCGACGTCATCGCGCACGCAGGGAGAAGCCGGCCCGCTTTTTTTTCCTCCGCCGGCCGGCTTCTTGTTTCAGAGATCACCCGGCGCTGGAACGAGAAGGACGCTGGATGATCAGCGGGACCAGGTAGAAAGCCGGCCGGCGGAACACAAGATGCCGGCCGGCATCTTACCGGTCCCACTGGTATAAGAGAAGGCACCCGACGCTGGAGAGGGAGATCGACGCTGGAGGACGACTCTGGAACACGGACACGACGCTGGATGAGCACAGCGGGATCAGGTAACTGAGGATTTTAATGTAGGGAGAAAAGTTCGGGGTTAACGATAATTGCAACTTTTTTTAGTGCGGAAAAGTGCGGGCTTAACGGTTGGGAGGTTAACACCTTAAATTTTAACACTCGGTCGGCAAAGTTTTATGGCCACTATACCATTTATGGGGTGGGCAGGAGCACACAAGGCCGGACCCGCCATAATGGCTCTGCCAACCACCAGGGAACGCCCCCTGAAGTGAAATCCCTCTCCTCCATATGCATTTCCCTTCAGGGAGCTTTCCCTATTTACCGCGGCGGCGGAAGAATCAATGCCGGCTGCGGTAAATAGGGGAGCAACTGCAAGGGAGCGGGTTGCCAGATGGCATTAGGCCATATCTGGCCTAAAGGCCGGAGTTTTCCGAACCCTGCTTTACGCATTAGAGATGTCATTTCTAGTCATGGAAGGAGCACATTTTTTGCAATAATAAGTTGTAATAATATGTCTTTTCTGTAATATTATTGAATGACATCATTATTTACATATGTTTTAAAACTTTAGGACAGTGGTTTCATTTCTCATTAAACATGAGTTAGACATGAGAAACGAAACTGAACCTCCTCGACAGAATTAGCAGAGCTCTGCAGGGAGCGCGCCTCTGACAGAAAATCTCTGCGCCGAACCAGGGAGCGCGCACCAAACAGGAGAGCTCGGCGCGCGCTCGGTTTTGATTCAACCCGTGAGCGCGCCTCAGGGACGTTCTGCGCATGTGTGGTTCTCGAGGAGGATACACGCATGTTTATTAGTTGCAGCTCCCATGGCTAAGGTCCGGGGTTCACTCCTGGCAACTTGCCTGTTGCTGGGTCCCCTTTTGTCAGCCGTGCTGGCATTGGAACCCGTCACCACAGCTATCGCCATAGCAACTGCTTCGGTGCTGACCGGCTACCTGTCCTACCCCCGCTTCTACTGCGGCCGCCTGGTGGAATGCTGCGAGGAGAATGCATTGAACAGCACCGGTAATGCTAGGGAAGGGGGCAGGTCATGGGTCAGCACTGGATGGGCCTCAAATTGGGGAACTACAAGTCCCAGCATGTTGGGGTGGGAGGGGCATTGATTATCAGATGTCATGATTGGGAAAATTCATTAAGGTGTATGTATAGCCCCAAACTTATTACTTTTTACTTTTGAGTATCATAGGGAAAGGTTAAATCCTCTCCCGGGTTATTTTTTGTTGTCAGTGACCTATTGGAGAAATTTCCCCTCACTTTCCAGTAGAAACAAAGGGAAGTTCCCAAAAGTCAGCAGAACTTTCCTTTCTGATCCCTCCTCCTGTTCTGGGGATGACTACAAAGCTTCCCATCATATTCATTCTCGGTGACCCCCAATATAAAAGGGGGACACAGACAGCGATAAAAGCTGACATAGGGCCTGAGCCATCCCTGCACTTTCTATTACAATGGTACTGTTCATTATCTTATATGTAGCACTGCAAGTGATGCCTGGCAGGAGGAAAGGTTAAAGCCGGCTTGTATG
>NC_092871.1:77648785-77652328 GCF_032062135.1 Pyxicephalus adspersus
ATTGATGAGGAATATTATGCACCAAATCTCTAACCCGCGTGGCCTTCCTGCCCCCCATTCCAGCATTGCGGTGTCTTTTATCCATGGGGGGTTGGCTCCTGGTGCCCTTTGCTTTGCTGTGGTTGTATCCCATGGCACTGGAGGGCCCTGTTGGGGTTAGAAGAAGGAATAACAACCAAAAGTTGTTACCTACCAAAGTAGAGGATCACTCCGATATTCCCAGAAATGCCGGACAGTGATGGGATGGAGGGAATTTAAAGAGTCATATGACTGTCAGTCAAATAATGACACTCAGCAGCAGTCTTGGAGGTTTTGGGTGTCTTCACATGTTGTTTGTTAAAGAGGAACTAAACTAAAAAGTGCTTAATACCAAAAAAAAAACAATTACCTTCAATTCCGCAGGGCAATCCAATCTATCTGGAGGTGTCTTCCATCGGGTCCTGTGTCGTCCCCGCATCCGCCTCCAAGCCGGCGCAGCTTTTCTTCCTACGTCACCCGACGCAGGTGTGACATCGGGTGACATAGGTTGGAAAAAAAACTTGCTGATCTCACTGCGCATGCGTGAGAATTTTTCTCTTTTCATGAAAAGGCTTCTTTGGGCATGTGCAGAAGGAGCACCCAAAGGCAACCCAATGATGCATGACTTAGGTATCCAAGGAGGCTTTGCACTCCCATTCATTCATTAGGGGGTGCTGAATGCTAAAGTGTTTCATTTAAAAAAAAACCTAAACAATTGGAAATGTTTGTGCCTACAGAGATGAGGTTTACCATACTTTAAATGTTTTTGATATTTTTGAATTTTATTAGACCCATGTTCCCCTATAACGCTTCTCATTTATCAGCCTTCCAGTTGGATTTGCAAAAGAAACTTTTTGGTCAGCACGTGGCACGTGACGTCATCTACAGAGCCCTCACCGGATTTATGAACAATGAAAACCCAAAAAAGCCCCTGGCTTTATCCCTGCACGGCTGGACCGGAATCGGCAAGAACCACGTCAGCAAAATCATCGCTGAAAACGTTCACGAGAAGGGGATGAACAGCAAATATGTCCATCTTTTCGTATCCACTATGCATTTCCCACACACCAACAAGATTCCTCAGTACAAGGTGACCTCACTTTAGTACATTTCACAGTCTATTATTATTTGCAGTCTATTATTATTGTGGAATGGTGAGTCATTGGTGGGGGGTTAGGAGATAGGTATAAACAGGTTATAAAGGTGGCAGCGAGCCCGATGGGACAAGGAGAGGAGGTCCAGAATTTTAGGAGCTTATTAACATGCCTGACCTTTATATGGGAGAACAATACCCCCTTAGCGTTCTAGTTCTGTCCGTATTTTTACGCAAAAAGTGTTACATTTTTTTGCATGGAAATTTATTTTACATTGTAGGCCTATAATTCTTAGGCATAACTCAGCGAAGTATGTCCAATATTTAATTAATTTAATAATAAACTTGATATAATAAAAACACAAAAATATGTTAAAAAAATTGTCAATTGTAATATAACTTAATATATATAAATATATATATTAATATATAAATTATAAAAATGTTTCTTTGTATTGGACTCAATACAGCTATTTTGTATTAATTCGAATGCTGCTCCCATCTGCACCGGCGTCTGCGCCGACGTCACCGAGAAACCCTGAAGAACGTCTATGCAGTAGCCAGTTGAAGTTTGATGAAAGAAGACGTGTCCTGAGGACCTGCAGGGACCAGCAGGACACATAGAAAGCCTTGTTGCGTTGGCGTCTCCTTTAATGTTTTTAGTGACCCCGAGTGTGACTTTTTGCAGGTAAAATCACACACGGGAATTCCGCTAGGGGGGATAAGGCTACGTGCACATGTCAGATGGTTCTTGTCTGATAATCGGCTGATATGGGACAAGAATCTTGCATGTGTACAGTGCTCGTTGTCCGTCATCTGAACAACCATCCTGGCGGTTCTACAAATGATGGGCGACAAGCGATCTTAAATAAAGTGAAGGGGAGAGAGCGCAGCGGGTGCTGCTCCGTCGTTGTCCCCTCTTTATATAGCAGAATGGTGTTGTATGTACAGCACTCGTTCATGCATCGTACAGTTGTTTGTCGTTGAATAGAATTGTGACAGATCTTTTCCAACAACAAAAATCTAACGTGTACGTAGCCTAAGAATATATATTTTTTCCGAGGTGGAAGAATATTTCTATTCATCTATTTATACCATAAAGAACAAATCAATCTCTGGCTAGAAACAAAAGTTCCTTTTGTAAATGCATGCCCCGTTGATCCTATACAATCGGATACGTGCCTGGACCGGTTATGTCAGTTTGGAAATGTTGGGACGAAGGTGGATTCCAGGATGATGCAAGACCCGATCGACGGATTTGCCAAAGTAAAGGTTTTAGTTTACTTCTGCTTTATTATATTCGTAGCACTTTTGCCTTTGCACCGCTAGGTCCCAGGTATAGGACTCTATCTGCATAGAATTTGCAGGTTCTCCCTGTGTTTGCGTGGGTTTCCTCCAGGTACTTTTGATTTCCTCCCACATTCCAAAAACATGCAGTTGATTGGCTTCCCTCCAAATTGAGCTTAAAGAGCTGCATAATATGTCTGCGCTATATAAATACTGTACAGGATAATAATAACCAGGCTGAACACCTTATATTTATGCCCCCAGGCTGTAAGGTCATATTTGGTACAGTCTAGGCATGAACAAGGATGCGGCACTCGAGGTGCCTAGGATATAGAAAAAGAATAATCTAAAAGCAGTCCAGCTTTGATACAATACCTATATAGACACATAGAAACAGTACATTATAAAAAAAAAATGAAGACATGAACATTTTTTTTTATTATTTGTTTGATGGATCTCCATATTTATTTTATCTTATACAATCAATCCCTTTGAAAATCTGTCTGTATGGCAGGGGTTGCCCGGTGTTGTGGGGAATTTAACATGAAAAATGTTTAACCCAATCTCTTATATCTTTTGTTTCTTTTTATATCAGGCCGTAAGGTCTCTCTACTTAGCCCAATTTGCATTTCTATTTATATTTTGTCACAGCCGAGGTTCTTTGTGCCCCATTCTCTTCAATTGCCCCTCTCGCTGCCCAGTTTTTGTTTCCCCTTCATCACATCCTGTATGTAATGTCTTGATTCTCTGCTGAATTTTCAAGATGAGGCTGTGTTATATTTTTAGGCACCTGCTAGATCAGTGTTTCTCGACCTTGGAAACCAATTTAACCTTTGAAATAACTTTCAGGTCTTCAGGGAACCCCTTCTATAATTACTATATCCACAGATCACAATATATTGGTGTGGTGGTCAGTGGAAAGAATTCCTCTTACTTCCCTGGCCATTGGGAAGAATCTTAATCTTACAGATAGCAAAGAAGGTCATTGGTATTTGTTAAAGTGGCCTGAGAGGCACAAATTGCACAAGGAAACCCCGGCAATCTTGGTTGAAAAAAACTGCGCTAGATGATTGTTGCCAGAGACAAATGGCCATGCTAGTCTAAGGTGGAAATCTAGCATGTGTACATTTCTTCCCCAACATCAT
>NC_092871.1:77652335-77662506 GCF_032062135.1 Pyxicephalus adspersus
ACATTGCAGATTGATGAACCACCATGATGACCATTGTAGTCTCATAGAGTAGAGCACAGCAGGGGACCGCTCGATCATTCTTTCCACCTCCATAGAACAGAGCAGCAATGTGTCTACAGTGCTCATCATTTGCTGTCGTTGGATACAATCACAAAAAATTGTTTCCAGCGATAGAAATCTGACAACTATCTGATGTCTATATGGTGCTTTTGGTTACATACACGTGTAGGATTTCTGTTGCTGGAAATGATCTTTCCTGATACTTTCTAGTGACAGATGAATGAACAAGCGCTGTACAAACAGTTGTTTTATGGAGGAGGATGAGTAAGTGGCGACGCTGTGCTGTCCTCCATTGACATGCATTGATGCACTGTGGACATTCGCAGTCATTGTTCAATGATCTGCTTGGTCGTATCAATGAACAGCACTACCATACACGTCAAAGACAAGCACAACCATTGGTGGCTGCAGTAAGCATAGTAGTATCCTAAAGTTTGCACAGGGTTGATAGTGGGAAATACCTCTGATAATAAAGTTACGCCAAGGTTCAGTTGGGAGCCTCGGTCTCTTTCTGTGCAGTTCCTTTTTGTCAGCAGAGGGAATTGTTTGCTAACTAAAACATATTCAAATTAAATAAAGCCTCTTTGACAGAATGATGGCTGTTCCAGGTTACTTTACATGAACAGTGTTATTTTTATTGATGCTAGAAAAAACAGTTTATGATCACACACCTAAGACCGGACTGTCCATATTGAGACCTCAGAAACAGGATACAGTTTTAGTATTTCTTATACAGACAGCAGTAAATTTAGGGTGTGGTCTATAAAGGGAGAACATGATATTTCTGGTGTCTGCAATCTGTAGAAATGATTTGATGTTGATGCAATTATTATTCAAGGTCCTCTCTAATCTTTCAGGATCAGATACAGTCATGGATTCGTGGAAATGTCACCAACTGTCCTCGTTCAGTATTCATATTTGATGAGATGGACAAGTTGCACCAAGGCCTTATTGACACGATCAAGCCATTCCTGGACTATTATGAGCAGATTGATGGCGTCTCGTATCGTAAAGCTATCTTCATATTTCTCAGGTACCAAAGAAGGCAAATGCTACTTTATTTTTAGTTGATGGGTCAATATGTATTGCAGGACAAAAGTTAAAACATGATTATAGGTACACCCCTTTATACCACAATGCAGTTTCCTAACAGATATCCTTTAAGGTAACCATGTCACCAAAGACCTCAAATTCTGAAAATGCTGACTGCCTGTTTGACATTTTGACCTGATAAAGTCAACTAGCTTAGAAGTTAGGCTTCTAGTATTTTCAGGAACTGGCCAGCAATAGCAAATTTATGTATGTCACCCTCTGGCCATGGAGAAGGCTTTGACTCAGGACAGTCCGTCAGAACTCTTTTTCTTTGTAGCTGGTAAGCTTCTCAGGGCTCTTATTATAAATATTTATTAGGCACCATGCTTTGGGTGGATGCAAAGTCTCAATATTTTGCCTCAAAGAGAGCCTGTACATTCAAAGTAAAAAAGTGGCCACCAACTACTACATATGCACTTTACTCTTGAATCCCTAATAATTACTAGAGCTTGTGCTGTCCAAGGAGAAGGTGATAGCTTGCTTATCTGCTGGTAAATATTAAGCAATGCTTTTCACAAGATTTTCTCTACTAGCCTGCCTAATTTTTGGCATTTCAGTCCACCCATGTTCTTTATTTGGTGGGGATCTCCGTGCATTAAACCACTATGGAATATAAAATATAATTATATATATTAATATATTTTTATATATATATATATATATATATATATATATATTCTTTTAAGTGGTTATTATTAAACAAAATAGGCAGCACTGTACATTGTGGGGTTGGAAATGACAGACACATACAAACAATGACAAGTAGGAAAAGACCCTGCTCAAAGGAGCTTACAATCTAAGAGGTGGGAAAAAGTTGAGTTCTGTGCTGTATACTTTTTGTGACTGTACTGTGTGCTGTAGATTCTTTTTGTTTTGTCTAAGAATGATGAAAATGCTGTTACAAAATTTCTGTAAGGCTGTCATATAAGTTGTCTTGCTTTGCTTAGCAATGCCGGAGGTGATGTTATCAATAGAGTGGTACTGGGATCTGGAAAGAAAAGAGAGGATCTTGAGCTGCAAGATCTGGAGTCTGTGCTGTCTGTCGAGTTATTCAACAACAAAGACAGTAAGTGTTGCTGAGGATAAACAAGTAGAAATGAATTAGATCAATGCATATTGGTGTCCAGATTCCTGGAATTTGTTGTACTCTGTGCTTGATGCTGCCAGTAAACACATAGATAAATAATATCAAGCTAAGACTGTTTCCAGGTGGTGTGATGGAAGTAAATGTGATATTCCATAAAGATGTGCAAACATGCAAATATACAGGGACAGCACGAGATATATCTCACTGAAAGGCAACAAATGTGTTGGATGTGAAAACAACTTTATACAGTAAAAAAAAAGACAATTGTTTATTTTACTACTGCCTTTATTGAACTTTAGGCTTCACCCACAAAAAGTAATGCTGCACCAATTCATCTCATCTGTACCCAGTAAGAAAGTCCATACTGTCCGATTAGAGGGCTGTTTTTGGGGGGTTACTAAAAATCTGGACCACAATACAGACACTTGCATACAGCTTCTTCCCACCCAGCTTAAAAAAATTCTGGGGCGGAGTAATACTGCATATCTTAGGACCTTTTGAAAAGTAATCAATCTTTCCAAGAGAATATTTATCCAAAGGGAGCCTCAGGCTTCAGGCAAAGAAGCCATGATGCATAATCCCCTAGCAAAACGAAGACTAGTTACATTTAAAGTGACCATTTTACATGGCAACATTATTCTTTACTATGGGTGTATGACTGCAGTTCCTACTTTATAGACTACTTTAATGTCTGAATGGCGAAGATTCTCAGCTACAGGTAGTTTTATTATTTATTTATTAGTACTGACCTGGTGGTTATGGCTTATGCCCAATGCTTCACCCCAGTTCTTGCTTTCATACTTGCAGCAGCTTCCCCCAAATATCAGGCTTTTCTAATTGGGCAGTTCTTCATCATTCTTTCTTGTGCCAAATGTTGCAAGCCCTCTCCCTTCTTCCCTAAGTTCCAGTTCGTTAGGTAGGCTGCCCATCATACCGATTTGCCTATAGGAATATGTGGAAATAGGGTTTAGTATCAAGCTGCATAATTTCATGAAATTCTTGATTGGACTGCTTAGCATTTGCAGAATGGAAGATGCTGAAGGTATGTACACATCTGGGTATCGATGTTTCATGCCAGTAAGACACGTTCAACATTTTTAAAGTGACAGATTCTCTATGTAAAACATTATATCAGAGTGAATATTGTTAACCAGATACCAGCTTTCATTCCATGTTCTTATCCCTAGGTGGCTTTTGGCACAGCAGCCTGATTGACAAGAATTTGATTGACTTCTACGTCCCTTTTCTACCGCTGGAGTTCAGACATGTCAAGCAGTGCGTCATGGCAGAGTTAAGACATCGAGGGCTTCCAGAGGATGAACAATTGGCGTTACGTGTAGCCCAAGAAATGACTTATTTTCCCAAGGATAGTCGTATATTCTCAGATAAAGGCTGTAAAACTGTCACAACTAAACTCGACCTTCATCTGTAGTGGTTGTTGTCTGATTTAGCCAGCTGCAGGTCAGCGAAAGCACCATCATCTTCACTTTATCTATATCAGGGTGCCTAGATGTGGGTCTTTGATAAGTGACTGCTGCATGTTCAGCCACATTACTCAGGAACTTCCTAGCCGTACTCCTCTGGCATTACCATTATGCCGGTGAAGTATCCTCTAACCACTTATGGTGGGATCAGCCTTTATCATGACCCGTGCTTTACACTTGAGGAGTAATTTCTGTACCAGACAGATTCGGACATTTAGGTTTGTATCTGATGGCTGTTAAGGGTTACCTTGCTTTCAGTTTCTAAAGGTATATAATTATAAAAGCAACCATTGCTGACCTCAAACAAGCTTGGGGATAAAAAAAAAAACAAAAAATAAAAAAACGCTTGTTCCAGGTCAGTGGAGTGAAGTGAGGATTAGGATGGCAGCTTCTGAACTATTCATGTTTACAAATGAACTTGTAATAACGGCTCACAGTAATGTTTTTGTTTTCATGATTGCACAAAAAGAACCACTCTTGAATGGGCTTATGCAAAAATGTTTTCATTTGTCAATTGTTTTGTCTTGACATCCTGATTTATATTGAGGGATAGCTTTGAAATAAGTGGAGAAAGGCCCCCTAATGTCTGACAATTACTGCATTATCCTGATACCACATGCTGTCTTTCAGCTCCATAGTAAACCCAACAGTGTTTAAAAAAACACTATAGTAACTTTTTAATGGTTTCTAATTACAATGATGTTTATTGTGTTGCTGTTATGTGCACTGGGGAGATGGTATGTGCTATCACGTCAAGCATGACCTGTCATTTGCTCACAGTTTGCTCTTTAGTTATTCTAGGTTGCTGTAATGGGGATGGGATAGGGGGCAGAGTCTCCTTCTGGAAATCATCACCAGAACACCAACACCATCTTGATACGAAATCATTTTTGCTGTTCCATTATTAGTGAGATAATATCACCAACCTCCATAGGTAAGGTAAGCTTTCCCATATATACAGTAATGGACAGAATTGTGGAAAAATTTTGGAAAAGTGTTTTTGAGGTTTGATGGCTCATATCACCACTTTTTTGTGGAGTAATACCATAAAAAATAAATTATATATATATATATATATATATATACAAACATATTATAAAGGCTGAAAAAAGGTGCAATACAGCAAGTGATGATAGAATTAGGAGACTGTGCCTAAGTGACAGAACCAAGTCATCTGGGTGTATACAAAATGAGATGGCGCAATGCAACATGAAGTTGAGTGCAAGGACTGTTCGGCGCAGACTACAGGAATTTGGGCTGAATTCTAGAATTTTCCCAAAAAACATATTTATCTCTCAAGCAAAGTTTAAAAGATTAAACTGGGATAAAATTCATATTAACTGGACAGTGGAACAATGGGACAGTGTTATATGGATCTACCTGTTGGTAGTGATGGCAAATCTCAAATCTGAAAAGATTTGCATCCTGGTTGCATTAGTGGTTGAACTTGATGGACTTTTGTCTTTTTTTCAACCTGACTTACTATGTAGCCTACTTTAAAACACCCAGTGAATGTTATGATTTGGGGTTGTATGACATTGAGAGGTGTGTGCACAATGTGTGTGATTCATGGGAATATAAATGCCCAAAAATACATAAATGAAATACTTGCCTTCCGTATGTGATCATTTCTAAGATAAGGAAACATTTTTATTTCAACAGGACTCAGCTCCATGTCATGTTGCCGCTGTGTGCAAAATGTGGTTTCCAGATAATCATATTTCACTGCTGGAATGGCCTGGGAATAGCCCAGACCTTATTCTAATCGAAAATCTATGGCGCCGACTAAAGAAACTTGTTAGAAGCAGCCAGCAATAAAACCCATTTAAAGCATATCTAAACTCAACATTTTTATTTTCCATAGAAGGGTAGACAGCCCTTCTATGTAAGGTAAACATGTTTGTTTTTTTTTAAGTGCAATACGATCAAGACTTAATGGGAGCGCAGAGCCTCCCGGGATATCTATTGTCACGCATTCCGAAAGGCTCTGGCTGCTCTTTCTGCACATACCCGAGATTAGGACATTTATCCTCCTTTCCCCCCCTTCAGCAGCTACTTCACCTGGTCTCACACCTGTGCAGTGCGAGATCGGGTGACGAATAAAGAAGACAAAAGAAAAAGAGGGAAGTGAAGACCGAAGGTGACGGGGCCTGCCAAGACAGAAATTCCAGGATGACGCAGGACCGGATCATGGGACGGACCAGTGCCATTGAGGGATCGGCGGTATTAAAGGTGTGTCATTTTTTGTTTTTAGTTTAGTTCTTTATTAGAAGCAATCATTCAATCCTGGTTTCACATTATAACAGAACTAAAAAACTTGGTTCACTCCGTGGGTAGGCGTTGTAAGGCCGTAATATCTAAAAAGATTAACTAAGTAATAATTGACATAGTGGGAATTTTTATATATCCTATTTTTTCTTTGTGTTTCACTTTTTTTTTTTCATAACTGCTGTCCTAATAAAAAAAAAATCTTTCATAAAATCGCATTTCATTCTTGTTGAAATTAGCTTTCCATTAATATAGAACTTTAAATTATTCCAAATACAAGTGTTATGAGCTATCAAACCTCAAAAATACACTTTTTCAATAAGGTTTCCACAAATTTGGCTTCACTAAGCCCACCGAAACATAATCTTTTCAGCTTGCTTTAGTTCAATTTAGAAAAAAAAAGCAACTATAGTCCTCATACTTCTCATACTCCTCTTATCTTTGATGCCTTGGAACACTTATTCCCACTTGGGCAAATCACTGTAATATAACTTAAGTAGCCTGTAAAAAAAGTAAATTTTAATGTAGGACTTGTTTTGTAATTATTGATCTTACAAATAATTGTAAATAGGAATATTTCCAAAGTTAATTTTATTTTTTACAAAGGTAACGTTGTTTGTGGTCTGATTTACTGGGGGCCTGTGTCAATGAGTTTTACAAGACTAGGGGAATAATAATAAACCCACTTTAAAGCAAGATAGATGCAGGTCAGAATAAATTCTAAATGAGCTCTGGGGTGTATTGGACTGATAATATCGATACAAACCTGAAAGGAGTAAAAAATCTTCACTTTAATTATGTGAATATTTACTTAAATTATTTAGTCATGTGAAAGCAAATTCTTGTTTTATTTCATCTACGCATAATTGGGAATAATTAACAGGAACTAGCTTTAGGATATTGAAATATGCAACCAGTATGAATGAAAATCTACAACTCCTTTTTAATAACTACCCCCCTTGTAATCTCCTAGTTGATCAGCATTTAGATAAAGCACAAATTTGGTGTGCTGCAAGAAAATATTGCTAAGGATGATGATTATTGAAGGGGAAAGGAGGGGGATGATGATCTCATCCGTCTGCTGCTGATCTTTTACTGTCGAGTCAGTCTAGATGGGACACCACTGTACTCCTTAACTTGTAAGTAGTATGTGACAGAGCTGTGTAAATCTCAAGACTGCATACACAACATAAATCCTGTGAACAGGTACACAGCTGCTATATACATATCTATGTATTTAATTGCATGTCTGGAAATGATCTTTAAATGGATTCTGTCTTTGCGGCAAGTTAACAGACTGCTTTGGAAGTGTCATGGATGTAGCTTAGTGCAAATTTCAAAGAATTTTCAGTTTAAAAAGTTTTAATTTTTTTTACAGATAATTATTAAAATCTAGAAATGCCTTCTTGAAAGAAATGTGTACATTGTGTTTGCTGAACTTTTTCATCGTGATACATCCCGTGACTTTAGGACTCTCCAATTCGGGTATCCCGGGTTCTGCCTTCACTTGCTGCTTTCTGGGCATCTAAAAACCTGAATGTTTAGGAGCTTCAGCTGCAGCCTGAATAGAAACTAAAATAGTTTGAGGTCATTTTTATTAACTTTATTTTTTCATGTTCAAGCTGTGGTTTAACATTATTGGATCTATAGTTTGTTTATTGTACAATCCTTGTTTTACTGTGAAATAAATTGTTATAAAGAAAGAGATCTCTGCAGACTTTCAGAATTCTTGTCTTTGATTATTGAAGCTACAGTTAGATCCATAAATATTTGGACAGACAACTTTTTTCTAATTTTTGTTCTGTACATTACCACAATTAATTTTAAATGAAACAACTCAGATGCAGTTGAACTGCAAACTTTCAGCTTTACTTCAGTGGGTTGAACAAAAAGGTTGCATAAAAATGTGAGGAACTAAAGCCTTTTTTATACAGAATCACTTCATTTTAGGGGCTCAAAAGTAATTAGACAATTGAGTCAAAGACTTTTCATGGACTGGTGTGGGCAAATCTTTCCTTATGTCATTATCTAGTTGATTTGAGAGGGCGTGCTTGTATGTGGAAGATTTTGTTGTGAACAGACAACATGCGGACAAAGGAGCTCTCCATGCATTGCTACAATATTAGGAGTGGCAAAATCCACAGTTTGGTACATCATGAGAAACAAAGCACTGGTGAACCAGCCAGTGCCAAAGACCTGGGGGTCCACGGAAGACAACAGTGGTGGATGATCGCAGAATCATTTCCATGGTGAAGAGAAACCCCTTCACAACAGCCAACCAAGTGAACAACACTCTCCAGGAAGTAGGCGTATCGATATCCAAGTCTACCATAAAGAGAAGACTGCATGAAAGTAAATACAGAGGGTGCACTGCAAGGTGCAAGCCACTCATAAGCCTCAAGAATAGAAAGGCTAGATTGGACTTTGCTAAAAAACATCTAAAAAAGCCAGCACAGTTCTGGAAAAACATTCTTTGGAGAGATGAATCCAAGATCAACCTTTACCAGAATGATGGCAAGAAAAAAGTATGGAGAAAGCGTGGAACAGCTCATGATCCAAAGCATAGCACATCATCTGTAAAACATGGCGGAGGCAGTGTGATGGCTTGGGTGTGCATGGCTGCCATGGCACTGGGACACTAGTGTTTATCCATGATGTGACAGGACAGAAGCGGCCGAATAAATTCTGAGGTGTTCAGAGACATACTGTCTGCTCAAATCCAGCTAAATGCAGTCACATTGATTGGGAGGCGTTTCATAATACAGATGGATAATGACCCAAAACATACAGCCAAAGCAACCTAGGAGTTTATTAAAGCAAAGAAGTGCAATATTCTTGAATGGCCAAGTCAGTCACCTGATCTGAACCCAATTGAGCATGCTTTTCACTTTGTTGAAGACTAAACTTCAGACAGAAAGGGCCACAAACAAACAGCAACTGAAAGCCGCTGCAGTAAAGGACTGGCAGAGCATTAAAAAGGAGGAAACCCAGCATCTGGTGATGTCCATGAGTTCAAGACTACAGGCTGTCATGGCTTTAGTTCCTCACATTTTTATGCAATATTTTTGTTCAACCCACTAAATTAAAACTGAAAGTCTGCAGTTTACCTGCATCTGAGTTGTTTCATTTCAAGTTATTTGTGATAATGTACAGAACCAAAATTAGAAAAAAAGTTGTCTGTCCAAATCTTTATGGACCTAACTGTATTTGTGAAGGGAAAGTTTGGGGGGGGGGCGGCGCATCTCTGTATGTATATTTTGGTGCTGGTACACATTTTCATTTCCAAGTGGCAAAATACCAATTGGAACACTGATCAGTCAAGCACAAAATTGGCAGCCGATCTGCTCGTGTATCTGGCTTCAGTTGTATTTTACAGGTGAGAAACTGGAAAACATTAGCACCTACAGTTTCAACTGTTGTCGGTGTGTAAGAGCACATATTTATGTGCAGTCTTTTTTTTTTTTTGCAATTATATTTTTATTGAAAACATTTTTAAACAGGGTACAGAAAAAAGAAAAAGGGAAATACAAAACAAACATAAAAGGGGCAGCAACACTATAAGAAAGTATCAAAATATATTTCAGAATCATACAAAAGGTACACAGTGTGAATTAACTTCCACAGGAAAGTAACTAAATCTCTGACAATATAAGAACCAGTAGAAATTGAGGCAGAAGGTAGAGCACTATAAGGGAATAAATAAAGTATAATCATCTGTTACATAGATTTGCATAATACGGTCCCATGGTTCCCAAACCAGCTCAAATTTGGCCATTGTGTCTCTAATAATTGCTGTGAGATATTCCATAAGACGGATCTCATGAATCCGTGCATAGAGATTCTCCAAAGAAGGTGGAGACTTCTATCTGGAAGGCTATCAGTGTACGTGCTGCAACTAGAATATGGGCTATCAATTTACAAAATGTACCTGGGACATGTATAAAAGGTCTCCCCAGTAAATGATGCAGGAGATCCAGAGGCACCCGTACCTGAGTCACTTCTGAGATCAAATCATTAACTTGCAACCAATATGGCTGTATAAGTGGACAAAACCAGAATATGTGTTCTAGCGTACCCTGGTGTAAACTACATCGCCAACAGGTAGGGTCAACATTAGGGAACAAACGATGGAGCACCATTGGTGTGTGATACCACCGGAGGACAATTTTGTACAGATTTT
>NC_092871.1:77663114-77738617 GCF_032062135.1 Pyxicephalus adspersus
GCCACTCTATGTCTCTTATAAGCCCAGATAAATTGCATAAACTCCGTTTGGACCTTCTTTAGAGCTGAAAACGGCACTTTAACTGGCAAGGTCTGAAATAAATACAGCAGTTTGGGAAGGAGCATCATTTTAGCTGAGGCAATCCTACCTAATAGTGATAATTGATGGTTTTTCCATTTATTCAATAAATTTGTCACCTCCCGAAATAAAGGGGGAAAATTATATGGGTAGATTTGTGAATAAGTGGTGGTAATATGCGTCCCTAGGTATTGGAGGGAATGCTCTTGCCAGATAAAAAAGAAAGAGTCTCGTAAGGTTTGCAGAGCAGCTGGGGGGATATGAAGGGGCAGGACCTCTGATTTAGAGGAATTAACCTTGAATCCTGCTAATGCCCCATATCTCGTTAACTCTTCCCATAAATTGGGGAGGGAAATAAGGGCTTGGGAGAGAGTCAGTAAAATATCATCTGCATATAATGAGAGCTTGTATTCCTTCCCTTTCACCTGAATTCCATGTACATTTTGATTTAAGCGAATGCAGGCCGCCAAAGGGCTCTATACATAAAGCAAAAAGCAGGGGTGATAAAGGACATCCCTGTCTCGTCCCATTTCTAATCGCAAATACAGTAGAGGATGCCTGGGGGAGTTTGACCAAAGCTGAAGGGGCCGCATATAAGGCCTTAATCGCCTTAACAAAGGGGCCCCGAAAACCCATTTTATTCAGGGTAGCCAAAAGAAATGGCCAGCTAAGACGGTCAAAAGCCTTTTCGGCATCAAGACTGAGTATCACGGACGGTGTTTTCCGTCTGTTAATAATATCAATGATATTAATTACCTTCCTAGTATTATCTCCCGCTTGTCTAAATGGAATGAAACCTGTTTAATCCCCATGAATAAGGGACAGGGAGGAACTTTGATAACCGAGTGGCTAAAATTTTTGTAAAAATTTTTAAGTCCGAATTTAAGAGAGCAATTGGCCTATAATTTGAGCAATCCAAGGGGTCTTTACCTGGTTTTGGAATAACCGTAATTTGTGACATAGACATAGAGCGTGGGATCGGTTTGCCTTTCAGAAAGTCATTAAATAATTGAAGAAGTTATGAGGAGAGCTCTGGCAAGAACGTTTTATAATATAGGTAGGGAAGGCCATCCGGCCCCGGGGCCTTGGAGGATGGAAGTTGGCCAATGATTTTTGCAATTTCTTCCTCAGTAATAGGGTGATTAGGTTGTTCCAGGCTCTCAGGTTCCAACCTAGGAAGATCCACTTGTGCTAAATAAGAGTCTATGGCAGGGAACAGTGATCTCCCCAAGGGGGCTTGGGCCCTATGAACCGTCTGATACAAGCGAGAGTAGTATGCTTCAAAGCAAGCGGCTATTTGGGAAGGGTCATAGTGAACCACCCCGCATTTGTCTTTAATTGCCCCCGG
Organism: Pyxicephalus adspersus; assembly: GCF_032062135.1. Lineage (NCBI taxonomy): Eukaryota > Metazoa > Chordata > Amphibia > Anura > Pyxicephalidae > Pyxicephalus > Pyxicephalus adspersus. The sequence continues at coordinate 77,664,541 of NC_092871.1, forward strand.
TGAGGAGTTTAATTGCATATCTCTCAGCTTGCGAGCTAGCAACGAATCCGCCTTGTTACCTTTATGATAATATAGCTGGCGGGTTCTCTGCATCTGCCAGCCAACCTTCCCTAACTCAATAGCACGAAGTTTAGACCTAAGGGTGGTCAGTTCCCTCAGAAGTCTTACAGATGGGTGTAACATATATTTAGCCTCAGCAGTCCGCAGGGCCTGTATGGTGAGGGAGCGTTGTAAATTAGAGTCCCGTTTAAGTTTGGAGCCGAGAGCTATGCAATGTCCCCTAATCACCGCCTTATGCGCCTCCCAAAGTGTGGAAATATGCCTGACAGAACCAACATTTTCTCTAAAAAAGGTTTGTAAATTAGCGGAGAGGGAGGATTTGGTTTCTGGCAATTTGATTAAATAATCATTAAGCCTCCAATGACACACTCCCGTCGGTTTGGGGGAGAGAGACACTTCTAAAGTGACAGGAGCATGATCTGACCAGGAGATCGGATGTACCTCCGCAGAGACACTATTCCTCAAAAGAGGAAGATTAGTGAACAGATAGTCTATGCGGGTATGGGTACTATGGGAGGAGGAGTAGAAAGAGTATTGTCTACTAGAGGGATGATGGATACGCCAATTGTCATAAAGTTGGTATCTCCTGATAAGTTGTCTAAACTCCCTAGATTGTTTGGATCCCTGCCTAGAGAGCTGGGAGTTGAATAAAGCATGTCTATCATAAGCCTGGGAAAACAGCACATTAAAGTCGCCCCCTACTATTAAATATGAATGATCAAATTTCCTAAGGAGAGACAGAACTTTGCTAAGAAAGGGAATCTGACCCTGATTAGGAGCATACACATTGCATAAGGTGATAGACACCCCTTGCACTGAGCCATTTAAGATAATATATCTCCCCCCTTGTCAATAATTGAGCGAGCTAGTGTAAATTTAAAAGAATCTTTCAAAAGGATTGCCACTCTGGCCTTTTTCTTACATTGGGAATTGGCTTGATACACCTGGGAGTAAAGTCTGGAGGCAAAATTAAAATTACCCGAGCTATCAAAATGAGTCTCCTGTAGGAAGACCACATCTGAGGACAGACGTTTAAATTCCCTAAGGGCCAATTTACTGTCCTCTGCTTTCTGAGAGAGTGCAATAATATCTTCCTTTGCATGAAGCACCGTATCATCTAGGTCATCAACTCTACCCGCTAGGGACTGTAGGTCAGCACGTAAGGCCCCAATTTCAGTGCGGCAAGTAGCCTGAACATCTGCAACTAATTTTTGAAAGTCATCTTTAGTTGGAAGAGACTGTAAATATTGATGCCAGGTGGGATTAGAGAGAGTCTCTGTGAAGGAAGGCTCCTCTACTCTCCTCATGGATTGGCTGGGTGAAATCCCATTCTTCCAGGCCTTGTCCTCCCTTGCCCGCTTACCCAGATAGGGTGTATTACAAACTGAAGAGGTGGAGATCAATGATGTTGAACCCAGAGCAATCTCCTTCCTAGCTCTTGGCGGTGACAATTCCCTCAAATACGGAGAGGCCCCCTCCTGTTGCAATGCATCTGTTCCCCCATCTACTGGATCTTCTGTAGGTGCCCCTAAGTGCATGTCTTCTCCCTGAGGGGAGATTGCAGGGGAATGGCTACCCTCTCCATGCCCAGCAGGACTCACCGCGTTATGGGATGATGTTCCTGAGCTCCGGGGGGAGGATGATTGTAATTCCTCCCCATCCGCGGGTCTCTCTGCCTGCTGTGTATCTTCGTCCTCCTGGTAATCCCCTCTCTCTCCCCGCCGCCACGTGCAGGCAGAGGCCGGCGCCATCTTGGAAGCTGAGGAGGACGCCGGAGAAGAGTCCCGAATGTACGCCCGTATGGAGGGCTGCCCCGAATCCAGGAGCGGCGCTGGGGTCGGGGGAAACCTCCCCACTCTGGCTTTCTTTTGTTTACCCATGGATGGGTAAGTATTGTCCCGATATGAGGTGGATTGCAGCCGGCGTCTCAGGAGCTCCGGATTCACACAGCCATCTCGCTCGCCGGTCAAGCCACGCCCCCCTTTATGTGCAGTCTTTTAATAAAAAAGTATAATTCGTTTTGACTTTATGTAGAACTAAATGGGTCTCCTTTTAGATGATAATGTGTGTGATTATGATGGTTAAGTAAATTGACAGAAGCTGTATTGTTTTCTTTCCTGGCACCTCACAATGTGGATCTGGTCCATCTCTGAGACCATGGGCCTGATTTATTAAAGCTCCCCAAGGCTGGAGAGAATACACTTTCATCAGCAAAGCTGGGTGATCCAGCAAACCTGAAATTAATTTCTTCAGTCAATTGCTATTTGTTGGCAAATGTTTTCAATCTTGGACCAGATCCATTCCTGGTTTGCTGGATCACCCAGTTTCACTGATGAATGTGTATCTTCCACAGCCTTGGAGAGCTTTTGAAATCAGGTCCCTTAAGTCTGGCTTATTGTGAAATGGTCAAGGAATGTTACAAGGCAGAACAATTGCAGCGGCTTGGTGAAACTGAACGATACCTGACCTAGGAAATTCAACGTTACCAAATGCACTGCAGAGGTTAAATGCTTATTTTGTCTAGGGTTTCATTAATGTTTACCTACCTTACCCTTCAGTCCCCCAGAAGCCAAATTTTGTTTATGATGGTATAGGTTGTGGGCAGGCTCGTCCTGTACTGTTTAATGATGACATTGGAGTGCCTGCAACCTACAGAGTGGTAAAGAAAAGAGGCTTCAAGGGACAGCTTGCACAGAGAGGTGGAAGCCTACAAGGGTGAGAGGGGTAAAAGGGTCTGATTTATTAAAGCTATCCAAGGCTAGAGAGGATACACTTTCATCGGTGATGCTGGGTGATCCAGCAAACCTGGAATGGATCTGGTCCAGGAATTAAAACATATGCATAGCAAATTACTTTGACTTTGAAGAAATCCTTATCAGGTTTGCTTGATCACCTAGCTTCACTGATGAAAGTGTATTCTCTCCAGCCTTGGAGAGCTTTAATGAATCAGGCCCAATCTGTTCATTATTGGTAAACTAGACAAAAATTACCCAAATTAACCCTTGCAGTGCTGAGGAGACCCACTACAATGGCAGCTCGGAATTTATCTTCGAGTTTAACTTTCTGAATGATTTGTTTCACAGTGCTTAGATCTCTAGAGGTCAGCAATCACTTGTTTTCCAGATTCATGCAGATACCAAAACTAGATTTTCATCCCCCAAGAATTTAAAATCATTGAAAGGAAAAATTCAGCATCAGGCAAGATCTATAATTATGTCGTTTAGAGATCCATTGCTTGCTAATCTTCATGTTTGTTCTATGTAAGACAAAGTTTTGACATATCGAGGTGCATGGTTATCTACATGGACAATGTGGCTGATAGAAAGTTCTACATTTTTCTTTGACTTGAACATAAAGGATGAATTTTGTTTCACAGTGCCTGGATCCAGAGAAGTCGCTAAGCACTTGTTTTAAAGATTTTTATAGATACCAATGCTAGATTTTCATTCTCCAGCACTTTTTTTTGATCATCTCACGGAAAAGCATACAACAGTACAGGTCTATAATTTTGTCACTTGGTGTTCTACTATATGGAATCACTAAACCATCCAACACTGACAAGGACTGTTCTCTGCATTCTCATCTCCTCCTCTCCATAAAGGAGACCAAGTTGCTCGGCCATAGCCTGTCTGTAGAGCGATCTTTCTTAAAAGTTTCACTGAAATCATTAACAGTTTTGAAGGAAGAGTATTGATGTACTATGCAGGGAATAAAGCTCCTTTATGGTGTATACTTTAAAAGATTTCCTCAACTCTTAGTATATATTCTGAGATTTGCTCTAAAAACTTGCAATATAAGGTTAAAAAAACACCTGGTACCTCTGTGTATCAGCACAAATGTAATAAGGAATAACAAATAAAAGGTTAGCTGCAGAAAACTAATAAATGTTCAAATCTAGGGCTACTGGAGAGATCTGCTCTGTACCAGACCTTGAGGACTTTTATATATTGTAGTAGGTCCATACTTTACTGAGATTATATGGAGATTGCTACTGCTGATCTTGCTAATCCCACTTTATACAATGCTGATTCTTTGCCTGAAATACTTAGTCAATGACCTGGCACATGATCAGGAGTTTTAACTGTTTGCTAAATTGTATCTTTGTTCTATGTCAAAGATACATGTCAGGATTTATGATTATATGGATGGACAATATGGCTGATAAAACGGCTGATCATTTTGCAGCTTTGGCCCAGATCCTTCAAGTGCAAGGTGAATTGGGGTTCTGTTAAGAATCAGTGGCACCACATTGCACAATGTGTGATATGTATGGTACCGCACTCATCCTTCATATATGAGTGGGCCCTAAATATACTACTGTAAAAAGTTAATATACAAAATGTATATAAAAAGCAGCCTAAAAAACACAGCTGCCACATCTAAATCCTCAATTATTTTTATTATTATTATTATTTATAATAAACAGTATTTAAATATCGCCAACATATTACGCAGCGCTGTACATTAAATAGGGGTTGCAAATGACAGACAGATATAGACAGTGACACAGGAGGAGGAGAGGACCCTGACCAGAAGAGCATACAATCTAAGAGGTGGGGAAACAGCAAACAATAGGGGGGGAGATATGTAGTGGTGGGAAGTAGGGTTTAAGAGACAGAAGAAGATGGGTAGGCAAGTTTGAAAATATGGGTATTGAGGGCTCTTTTAAATGTGCAGAAAGTAGGAGCAAGCTGAATAGGACGAGGAAAACCATTCCAGTGAGTTGGGCAGCTCTAGAAAAGTCTTAAAGCCGTGCGTGTGATGAGGTTATAAGCGAGGAATTGGAGGAGCTGAGAGAGCGGCTAGGGGATTTTTTTTCTATCGGGCCAGAAAGGTAAGTGGGACAAAAACTGTGGAGGGATTTGAAAGCAAGGTTTGAATTTGATACTAAGGTGAAATTTAAGCCAATGAAGGGAACTACAAAGAGATGTAGCAGAAGAGGAGCGGAGGGAAGGATGGATGAGTCTGGCTGCAGCATTCATAATAGATTGTAGAGGAAAGAGTCGGGTTAGTGGAATACCAGGGAGGAGGAGGTTACATTAGCCCAGATGAGATGATAAAACTGTGTACAAGAAGTTTGGTGGTCTCTGGGGACAGGTAGGGGCGGATTTTGGAGATGTTGCACAGGTGAAAGTGACAGGACTTGGAAATACCAGGCAGCGTTAAACCTTATCCGGGACTGAGGGAGACAAGTCAGGGGTGGAGAGATAGATTTGAGTGTCATCCGCATACAGATGGTACTGTAAACCAAAGGAGGATATGAGACTACCAAATGAGGAGGTGTAGAGAAAAAAGAGAAATAAACTTTGAAGGAGCATTCAGACAGATAGGAAGCAAACCAAAAGAGAGCAGTGTCACAGATACCAATGGAGCGCATGATTTGGATTGAAAGGGGGTGATGAACAGTGTCAAAAGCGGAGGAAAGATCAAGGAGAAGAAGAAGGTAAAAGTTGCCTTGAGACTTATCTCTGATGAGGTCATTGGCCACTTTAGTAAGGGCTGTTTCAGTGGAATGGGCAGCTCGAAAACCAAATTGGAAAGGGTCAAGAGAGAGTTGGTGCTCAGGTAATTGGTGAGTCTTTTATAGACAAATCGCTCAAGAAGTTTGGAAAATTGCAGGGAGTTGAAGGTTGCAGAGTTTGGAAAATACCAGGTCTAATGTGTGTTTGGCGATGCGTGTGGGGCTGTTTATGTTCTGTGTGAGTCCAAGGAGGAGGTGATGGAGAGCAGTTTGGCTTTGGAAGGATGGTCACCAAGGATGAGGATGGGCAGGTCATGGGAAAGAATATGTGGGAGCCAAAAGGCAAATTTACCCAAAAATTGTGAAACTGGGCCGGGGGGGCGGTAAACAACAGCAACGATGAGGGGTAAGGGGCAGAAAAGACAAAAAGAATTCACTTCAAACAAAAAAAAATACTTTAATAAATAAAATACATGTTATATCATGTTTATATTATATGTCAATGGTGGCTGAAAATCTACCTTGGTATGCTCCAGTGTGAACTTGTGATGTGCCTATGATTGGGGACAGGTTCAATGGAGTCCTAATATGCTATAATACTGTATACCACTATATTATCCTTTTGCATGCTTCATTCTTGCACTGACACTGAAAGCAACTTATACAAGTCCCACATTTCAAAGGGTGTTGCATGTTTGCAATGTGTTGCATGTTAGCAGCTGGCCCCTTAAGAGGTGTAGCTCACACAGGGAAAACTCTGGATCATTCTCACTTTGGTGGCCCAGCAGATTAGTTACTGATTGTGTTTCCGTTTACAATCACATGGAAAGCTCCATGTTCACAGATGGCTTGATAATGTTTGAAACACTTCTCATCTTTCCATCCAGAGCCCGGAGATAAAGTCACACAGTCCTCGTTACCCAAGTTATCCGGCTGATTCGGCATCCACAAGCTGTTGACAGACAAAAGAAAAGTAATTTTAGGATGATCAAAAAGTGGGTGCAAATGTATGCAAAGACTGAGTAGGGAAGAATTAGCACCTTTGTTAGGTTTGTATTGCTGTGTCCTTTCTGGATAAATTCACACACTGAATTTGGCCTGGTGACCATTGCCATCTTTATGATAAAATGAGGGGAAATCCAAAAATAATATATATAAGAGGTGAGGAAAAATCCTCCAAAAGGGGACCTGTTGCTGTGACACCTCTGTAATTATTAATTAATTACAATTATTATATATTGAGGACCCTTTAAATATGAATGTAACACAAACAAAATTGTACATGCCACAAGTAATTGTAGACGAATTGTGGGAACTACACTAGGCCTGAAAAACTGCAACTGAGGTTCTGCTGCTAACATGCCAAGGGATTTCACCAATTTCTTTTAAAACATCAATGAATATTCTGGTGCTTATTCGTAATATTTTTTTTTCTAACAATCCCCTCTTACTTGCTGGTTTTGTCTGATTTAGCATACGGTGTTCCATCCACCCAGCGCCAATCCCCTTCAAAGTCACGATCTGACAAACCAATCCAAGTTGTCTCCTTGACCAAATCTTGAAGGAAATTCTGTAAGAGAGAAGAGAACATAGAATAACTGACATCCAAATATCAAATATTATCATGCATGCTAAAGAGAATTATTCCTACATGTTATTATCATTATTTGAGAGGTCCCAGGCTAATCAAAAGATGATAGCTAGGACCAGGCAACGAAAATGTTAACTTATGAAAAAAACTGTTTTGTCTTTCAAAATCGCCACCAGATGTACAACTGACTGTTACAGATTGTACAGCGATGCTTAAATTATACCTACATTTAAAAAAAACCACCAGGACCTTTTCAAGGGATATAGAAGATTTAGAAGTTCAAGCCAGCCTATGTGATCCCATAAACTGGCTTGAATCTCTTATATCCCCTGAGGAAGCCGTGTGCGAAATGCATTGGGGAACTAGTTTTTACCCAAAAAAAAATTCAACCACACGGATAATATCCTTTGTTTTTTTGTCTTTAATGACATATTTGATACTGGACTGATGTTCAATTGAGAGATTACGATTTTGTATAGGCAATATAAAATAAATAAATGTGTTTATCATACATTTCTTCTCTCTTTGGAATATTAATTTTGTCTGATATAAACCAAAAATTTCTGCATTTAGACCCAAATGCTACTATTCTACTATATTGTCTCTAGGGGTTTAGTTACAAAACTATTCCTAAAAACAAGGTAATCTCTTCATATGCTATTGTACATATTCTACTACCCTGTTTCCCCGATTATAAGGCACTCTCTTATATTTTTTGAAATGCCAAAATATGCCCTAGGTCCTATTTTCAAGGGATGTCTTATTTTTCCATGAAGAAGACTACAGTACACATTTAATGTTGAAAAAAAAGGAACTTTATTACCTGTATATGGTACAATAACGGTATGTGGTAATAACGGTAGTTGTCATCACAAACCAGCATAGCCAGACAAACTGTGCATCCAATTTCTTGTTCTGATCACTCATGTGCCATTCATACAGTATTCCCCTTCTGATCACTCATGTGCCATTCATACAGTATTCCCCTTCTGATCACTCATTGGAGGACACACACGCTGCAGCCAGCATCAAGAACACACACGCTGCAGCCAGCATAAAGGACACACACGCAGGATCAGATGTCTTATTAACGGGTAAGTGTCTTATTTTAATTTTTTTTTCAAAAATCGGGGGTGGCTTACTTAATGGGGATGTTTTCAAATCGGGGAAACACGGTAATAGAAAAAAAACAGATACAATTTAGTCCTCCTGCATACTTGTAGATGTGTCAGCCACCTGCTCCCTGTTTTGTGTTCTGGTTCCTTACATCAAACCCTCTGTGTTTAGTGACATTGGGGATGGCAGACGCAAATACAGATTGCAGCAGAGGATTCCAAAATCTGACACCCTCAGAAATGCAGAATCCAGAAATTGCGGTCTAGTTTAACAAGTCTAACTAGGGCAGGCCTTAATTTTTCATTTCTTCTTAAATTAGCCAAAGAATCACTTTGATGATTTAAAGAATACAATATTAGGATGTGTTTTTATCCCCTTTATATTTGTATTCTCAGTTCCAGCATTACACCTACCTGTTCTTCCAAATTACTAACAACAACCAAGTGTCCTCCCTGGATCCTGCACCAGCGTGCGCTCTCCTGCCAGTTAGCTGCACTGGACGACAGTATATAACACGAAACACCAAAGAACTGCCAACTGGATTGACAAAAGGGACAAACTACACCTGTAACAGATATATATAAGATGATTAGGTGTAGAAGTGTCTGACTTTGTATGTAGAACAGTCACATAGAATGAGGCAGTGTAAAGAAGAAAAAAAACGCACAATGTAATCATTGCCAACTTTCTACCTAGTTTAAAGTGACTGTGATAAACTTTAAACCAAGTTCCCTCAAGTTTCATGGGAAGAGTCAAACCTAGCTCTTGCCCTTGTCTAGTAATAGTGTAAATGTTCCCCGTAGCTTCGCTTTTCTAGAAAGTGCTAAACGTCCAGACGTTTTGCTGATGCTTTGGCATCATTACTTTCTGAGTGGCTGGCCCTGGACATTTCTCCAATTTTTGTGACTTTGGTATACTGCATGTTTAATACAGGTCAGTCATTCTGGTATATTAAAACCAACACAAGACAAGTAGCATTTTAAGAAGTTTATCAATGACCACATTTCTTTTGTGACTAGTGAACATTACAAACAACCTCTGCATGTATTAGGAGAAATATGAAGGTTTCTATTGCTGATCTTCTAAAATTGCTTATTTGCCTGCTTGGTATCAGATATTGCAGGAAAAGTTACCAGCACACTAAGGGATCTATTTAAAAAACAGAATCTGACATTCTCAAAAACATTCCCTGATGGGAGTCAATTACTGCCATTGAAACACACCTGGACCTGGGAGATTCCCACAATGGAATGCTTGCAATTTTAAAAATAGAGCCCTTAGATCCAAAACAATAATCTTCAATGATTCCATATGCAAAAAAATGTTTGTATGTGTATGTGTGTGTGTATATATATATATATATATATATATATATATATATATATATATATATATATATATATATATATATATATATATATATATATATATATATATATATATATATACACACACACACACACACACACATATTCAGGTAGTCCCCGGGTTACATACGAGATAGGGACTGTAGGTTTGTTCTTAAGTTGAATTTGTATGTAAGTCGGAACAGGTACATTATTTTAATAAATGCAATTAGGACAGATGTTTGTCTGAACATAATATTAGGCAGTTTGGTGTCAGTTATATTTGGAGGAAGCTGTGCTTTGATATTCAAAAAGAAACAACTGCAAAGTTTATCTTGGTCATTAAAGAGTTACAAGAGCTTGCAGAAGAGCTCAGTCTCTGCTGTGTTTAGAAAAAGAAATAATTTCTTCTGCAAGTCATGCAAACTGCTCCCCATCAAGCTTCCATCCTGCACACAGCAAGCAGGGAAGCCCCGTTGGTATCTAGGAGTCATCTGTAAGTCTGATGTCCTTAACTCGAAGACTACCTGTGTAAATAAATAAATATATATATATATATATATATATATATATATATATATATATATATATATTTATTCGTATATACATACACACATATACTCTTACATCTCTTTACAACTCGCCATCTGGTGGCAGTATCATAGAATTACAACCTACTATCATACCTAATACTCAGTAAAACCCTATATCACAATTGTTGGGAACCTCTACAAGTTATTGTAAATGGGTCAGCATAACAGCCAGAGCTCAGTTTTACAAGAAATAGCAGACTGCATGTCTATCCTGTGACCAGTTTACTCCAAAACCTAATTAAAGTCATAAAGTTGTGCAGTGAACCACAGCGGTTTACAACAGCTCCCCAACCAGCCTCCCTTGATTGAATAGGAGTTGTCGGGAACCATTTTTTCATACATTTGCAGTTGGATTTGTGTTGGGGTTGCGGTACCTGGAAGTGACATGTTGCTTCTTTGGAGGAAGAATTGCACCACCGATGCAAATACAAGAGCAACACATGCAAATTGACCTAGTGTGTGGTTTTGCCACACCTGAGTTTACAGCAGCAGTTTTCTATGTGCTCAGGAATGGCTAACCGCACAGACCTAGAGGCATAGGTCTTTATATTAATGTAACCCAACAATTTTGTTAGAAAATTAAAATCCCTTTTATCCTGAAAAATGCTGCTTCATTCTTTTACACTGCGGTTTTATACACAGACAGATCAAAGTAATAGTCACAGCGCTAAACACTAACACAAGGATTTGTAATGCTTATGTAAAGAGGGGAAGGGGGTGTCTGACCAGGGCAGGTAGATTACAGTGCACTGGGCCATGTGACCAGAATCCGGTATTTAATCTCCTATTGAAATTAAAAGTTATATTTGGACACAATGCGCAACTGCAGAAATTGTAGATAAGCCTATGAAAATGGCTTTTGATAAAAAATGTCTAAATGCATTTGATTTTCTGCTGCTGATTTATAAACATGGTACCATGATCACTGGGGTTCCTCTGGTGGCAGTTGCCCATTATGGCACTTTCTCTATGAAGAAAGACATGGGAGCTCCACAGGTGGTTGTACATATTTTGCAGCCTGCTGTAATTCTGGTATAGTAGCTGATATCTCAGTTCCATCCTCTGTGTATTCTGAACATGCTGGGATAGCATCAGTTCCTGTCTGGACTTATTGTCCTGGATGAACAAAGTGATGTTATTCTGCAGGATCATATTCATCTCCTTCAGGTTCCCCAAATCTTCCTGGCATCTGCTCTGGTTTATTCGGAGCTGCTCTGCTTTCTGTTTTATATTATGTTGCTGGTAAGACACAAGAAGGTCTGAAAAAGAAAAAGAAATAGTGAATACCCACAGATACTGTATAACCTATTAGCCTCATACCAAGGTCATACATCTGACCCTTAGCTCTGCCCTTCTGACATATTCTGCATTGACATACTCCATTCTGTTCCCCATGGCATGTATACAATTTTGTTACGTATCATTGTTGGTAATTCTTGGTGCAAATTTTTTTACTGCATACCTCTGTGTATAATTTGCACACTGTATAAAACTCATTTTTCTATAGGATTTTACTGTATCAATTCTATACTGTATAAGAAAATCTTGGTATCAGTCATATTCTGCATACCACCATCTGTATCATTTAGATTCTGTATACATTACCACTACCTATTATGTAGGTTCTCTAACTAAAGGTGCGTACACACTTCCAATTTTTATCGTTCCAATCGAACGACGAACAATCGATTGGGCAAAAAATCGTTGGTAAAAAAGTAACCAACGACGCCGACGAACGAGGAAAGTCGCTGGAAACGAACGACCGGACCGACGGATCGGATTGGAACGATCGTGTCGTTAACTCTATGTGCAGGATCGGTGCTATACGATCGTTCATATATATCGTGCATGAACGTTCGTCGTTCGTTTTCCAACGATAATAATTGGAAGTGTGTATGTAGCTTTAGTCTGGGCTTATCTTATTCTCCTCCTGTGTCAATGTTTGTACTTGTCAGGTATGCAGGTTTGTTTTATGCACCCTCTATTTATTACACAGCTCTGCACAATATGCTGGCACTTAAAAATAAAAACTAATAATAATAACATAATTTCCTATCTACTTATCTATACATTTCTTTGTATATTTTTATACTGTATACAATTTTTTGTGTATAAATTCTGTACTATAAGCTCAACTTTAACTTTATGTAACTTTAAGTTTTTTATCCTTAACGTCATTTATGTAATGTATATATTTCTTAATTTATTTTCTATACAGTATCAAATTATCTATATTATGGTAATTATTTAACACTACTTGGTATCCGTTATATACTTTATATAATTTGCAGTAGTAATTATTTACTGTACACATTCCTCAGTGTCATTTCTATAATTTATACAATGCTTTTTTTTATATACTGTATGCAATGTTTTTTATCAAGTTTGTACTGTATATAATTCTCAGTAACTATTTGATACTATATCAAATTCTCTATATTAATTCTATACTGTATATACTACTCCGTATTAATGTTATATATATATATATACACATACACTGAGCAAAAGACTATAGGCATTAAATATATATATATATATATATATATATATATATATACACACACTGAGCAAAAGACTATAGTATAGACCTTGTATTAATTTTATATACTCTGCATTAATTTTACCTCTGAAAATCTCTATTTATTCATGTACAAAAATAAGACAGGGGTGGCAACAAAAACAATGACAGTTACCAGAGGCATACCTACCGTAGAAATCGTCGAGCACTCCAGCAAATATTTTGATTGCCCCCAGAAAAAAATTGTGCCCCCACACAATATCGTATCCCCATATGTGACCCCACATATTACGGTATGTGGGGAATGCATTCCCCACATAATATAGTGTCCCCACACAATACAGAACATGCCCACATATGTGAACAAACATACTTACATTACAGCATTTGGTTAAAAAAAAAAGTACTCACCACTACTGATACTCTACTACTACTCTGATCCCGCGGTGTGCGTCCTGGGTGCTTCCATCCTCTTCTCTTGGTATCCCGCACTCTCCAAAGAAGCTGCCGATAGGTCCTATTTTTGGGGTAGGGCTTACATTTTCCCCTTGCATGATTAGTATGCTAGTGTTTTTTTTCAGGGTAGGTCCTATTTTCGGGGCAATATATACTGTATATACTGTGCAGAAACCTCAGTATCCATTCTACAAAGTTTGTTATCATTTTAAAGATTTGAAATATAACTGTTTAGGTTTAAATCTACTTTATTAAGTTAAAATGGCTGCCTGCAAAGAAAAGAGTTAATACTTGTATTACTATGTATGACCTACCTGCTCTTCTGAAGTACTAATGCTATGCACACATTATGCAATTTCCTCTCACTGTTTTTTTATTGATATCATGATTGATAGTACAACCATATAGATCTTTGTGATACAAGGTTTTGATTTACCTTGACCTTCACTCATTCATTAAATGGTCTGAATTATGGCGGATTTTACTATTTTATGAATTGCAATATCAATCATAACACATTATCTTAAAAATAGTTTTGATTTCATTACTACCATGGTAAATATAATTATACATGAAAATATTTTAATCAATTTTTTATGTAATCAATCACAAATATAACTATCTGCAAATTTTCTTGTCACATTTGTCTGTCCCCTACTGTTTGTTTTTCCTTCTTTTTGCTGGCTTGTACATCACAGAGTATTGACGTAGAGAACGGTAACTGCTTGTCACTGTAAGCCCAAATCTTCTTTTTGAGCAACCTGATTACTGGCCACACTAGTCAATGGTAAAGCACAAATGATGTTAAATGGCAGAGCTACATAGCAGTTCTTGTATGCAATTTCATTTGTAGAGCACCCTATGATTTTATGATTATTGGGTTCCACTGCAAAAACAAAGACAGCTTTTTCTAACAGATGAATGGCTTCTAGCCTAGACAGTAACTTTTACCAAATGTCTAAAAGTCAAATGAAGCAGAGACATTTTTAGAAGATAAAGTTTCTAAGACAGAAAACCATGGGACTTACGCAGTGAAAGAAACACAATGCTGGCTGTTAGTAAGACGACGATCAGTACAACATTTCCCACATTCAGGCAGCAACGGATGGAACACTCTACTTTTTTTATGGTCCTCGGGTGGATCCTGATGGATAAAGGTCACTGTGGTCTATTAATCAAACATACAGCAAGAATGAACAGTTATTACTACTTTATGAACAGTGGGGGAAAGGTGCTTGATGTTCTTCATGGGGGAAAGGAGCTTGATGTTCTTCTTGTAGCAACCTGAAAAGTAATAGCTTTCATTTGCTACAAGACCAAAAGTGTGAGTTATGAAAAAATAATATCAGTAAAACTCAGAAAACATAAAAAAAATATGAGCAGAAAATCACCCCCGGCACAGTGCCCAAAACTAAAAGCTGACCAAAAGGCCTGTAGGACCTGAAGACATGAGTCGACCTCTACCAAACATAATCCCCTATTTTATGTACAGCGCTGTGTAATATGTTGTTGCTATATAAGTCCTGTTTATTATTATTAATAATAATAATAATCATAATAATGATGATGAAAATCTCCAGCCCTGTGGACAGAGGCGGTGGGGCATTTTGCAGATACATCTTGTGCATGCATTGGAAGCGGAAGCTATAGACCAAAATGATTAAATAAAAAGGTAGTAAGTAAGGATTTCCATCCATCCCTATAATTTATTTCCAACCTTTCTGGGTATACCTCCAGTAGCCTCTCATCAAATCATCACCCAATCAAGACACAGTTTTCTCAGTTTTGCATGGGAGGTTGGTGTTAGAATCTTGGTAAGGTCTAAATTGCTTTCTGTGTTCCCTACCAATAGGTAAACGAATAGGTTAACACAAGGCAAAACACCACCAAATTCACAACAATGCATTTGTATGGATGGACAAAAAAAAAGCCATTTTATTGTCGTGAGTGCAAATTGCTGCTGTGTGAGTCGGAAGATAGAAATAAAAAAATGCACTGTAATATTTATTAAAATGCATGTAGCACAACATACATTGTAAAACTGCATATTGCATACCAATGTGTATTATGGGTGAACTAACCCAAGCACTGGTATAAATGAGCCCTAAAAACTTGGGCTTTTATAAAACACTTAGATTGTTTTTGTTCTGCGTTATTAAATACTTGAAGCACCCGTCCATTCCCTCTTTGCAAACCACAAAGATGTGTAAGAAGTGTTTAAAGTAGCTTGTGGAGATGCAGAATTTGCATTGACAGGTTATGTAGTTTGCTATTCTATGCTATGAAGTTATGTGCGGGTGTATATCAGGGTTACTTACAACTTGTTGGCCTCTTGATTTGATGCCTCTTGCTGTACTAGTGATGCCAGGGTCATAAATTCCAGCTCAGCATACAGTTCCCTTTCTGATCTGATCTCTGGTTCCCAATCCAGCTGGTTTGTGGAGAGCACAGGAGAAGTGCTGTCCTTCATTTCTATTCCCAGATCTCTCAGGAACATTCCTTTCTTCCAGTCCATCTGTAGAGGACAATGTCTCTTCAATGACTGATCCAAATGTGTGGATCTAACAAATGTGTGTACAATGTCCTTGTGCATTCTGATGGATAAATTGTAATAAAATCCATATCTCCCCCTTTTTTGTGTGTTTCTATTTATCCTTATCTCCTACAGCTTCAGTAGTCCTTCTGCCTCTGAATTAAATATAGAAACAAGGCCGTATCACTTTAACTCATTTCTAAAAATGTTTGTTGCTGTCAAAAGCAATTCTCGATTGGTGGCCTGCTATTGCAATTGAGGAGACTTTGACATTTCAGCATCAGGTTGCCCAGTTTGCATGTTAGGTTTGGGTAAACTACTTTAATGTGGTTGAAGGCCAGGTTATGTACAGGTGGGAGCAAACCATGTCAGGTAAAGAACAAATCTTGTCTAGGCTAAGGGAGCCATGCTAATACATTTCATTAAAAAAAATGTCTGTTGAAAAATAATGAATTACCAAGAAAAAACCATTCTGTCTAATACCTGGAATAAAGATGACAAATATTGTGAGATGATGAAAGCTGCCATGTCTGAAATCAAAAAGTGTAAAAAAAAAATGCTAATTGGATGTAAAGCTGTCATGCCTGGAACAAGCATGCAGATAATAGTGTGGCAATTACTGAACACCTGAGCTGTGTACTGATTCTGGGCCAGGGATTCAGAAGGGATTGATGAGCCTGGTTGTGGAACAGGAAATGTGCGGGGCATAGACAGCAAAAAGGTAGAGATAAGGGGTGATTGGGGTGTCCTACAAATCCTGCACTCCATTGGTATCAGTGACACTGCTCTCTCTTGGTTTGCTTCCTATCTGTCTGACCGCTCCTTTCAAGTTTCTTTCAATGGTAACTCCTCCTCACCCACTCTTCTCCCTGTTGGTGTTCCCCAAGGTTCAGTCCTTGGACCGGTCCTCTTTTCTCTGTACACACCTCCTCTCTCGGTAGTCTCATATCCTCCTTTGGCATACAGTACCATCTGTATCCTGATAACACTCAAATTTATCTGTCCACCCCTGACCTGTCTCCCTCAGTCCTGGATAAGGTCTCATGCTGCCTGTCAGCCATCTCATCATGGATGTCTGACCGATTCCTGAAACTCAACCTGGATAAAATAGAACTCATCATCTCCCCCCCTCAAATTCCAAATCTCCCTCTGACATATATCTAACTGGTAACAACACTGTTATTCGGCCCTCCCCTCAGGCACGTTGTCTTGGTGTCAGCTTTGACTCAGCCCTCTCATTTACCCCCCATATTCAGAACATTTCCAGGTCCTGTCACTTTCACCCACGCAACATCTCCAAAATCCGCCCTTACCTGTCCCCTGAGACCACCAAACTCCTTATACACGCTCTTATCATCTCCCGTCTGGACTACTGTAACATCCTCCTCCTCTCTGGTATTCCACTAACCCGACTCTCTCCTCTACAATCTATTATGAATGCTGCAGCCAGACTCATCCATCCTTCCCTCCGCTCCTCTTCCGCTGCATCTCTTTGTAGTTCTCTCCATTGGCTTCCATTTCACCTTAGAATCAAATTTAAGCTCCTGTGCGTTGCCTTCAAATCCCTACACAGTTATTGTCCCACTTACATTTCTGACCTGATAGAAAAATACTCTCCTAGCTGCTCTCTCTGCTCCTCCAATGACCTACTAATGACTTCCTCACTCATAACCTCATCACACGCACAGATACAAGACTTCTCTAGAGCTGCCCCAGTTCTCAGGAATGGTCTTCCTCGTCCTATCCAGCTTGCTCCTACTTTCTACTCATTTAAAAGAGCACTCAAAACCCATTTTTTCAAAATTGCCTACCCGGCTTCTTCTGTCTTTTGAAACCATCACTACTTCCCACCACTACATATCTCCCATCCTATTGTGTATGAAATTCCCCCACCTTTTAGATTGTAAGCTGTTCGGGGCAGGGTCCTCGCCTCCTGTATCACTGTCTGTATTAGTCTGTCATTTGCAATCCCTATTTAATGTACAGCGCTGCGTAATATGTTGGCGCTATATAAATCCTGTTTATTAATAATAATAATAATAATAATCATTGTAGAGCGACATAGACTTTCAGGGGGGAAGGACACTGGTGCATGGAGAGCATAGGTAATTGTGGTTCAATGAGGAAAGAGAGAGGTAACTGGGGTGCACTGGTATTATTGTAGGGGACATAGAGGTGCACGATTAAAGGACAAGGGTGGCTGGAGTGCATTGGTATTATTTCAGAGTTACTTATGGAGTCAAAGAGGAAAACCATGGATGATTGGGGTGCAGTGTTATTATTGTAGGGGGGCATAGAGGTGAAGGTTGGAGGAGCATAGGTGGCTGGGGTGCATTGGTATTAGTGAAGGGTAACTTAGAGGTTCAAGGAGGAAAGAAATGGGTGAATGGCGTATCCTGGCGTTATTGCATTCTTCTGGGGGGACAGGAAGAGAGGAGTGGGTGACTGGGTTGCAGTGGTATTATTGCAGGTTGAGATGAATACACTGGTATTGCTGCAGGGTGACATAGGGATTAACCTCCCTGGAGGTAACCCCGAGTGTGACTCGTGGTAGAAAAAAGTTGCTAAAAGCGGTAACCCCGAGTCACACTCGGGGTGAGTAATCCTATGGGAGGTAATAGTAAATAGAGCCTTACCTGATCCCCCCGCGTCCCGCGTCATTCATCGCCGCAATCTTCGTCTTCTTCTCTCTTCCAGCCGGCTTCTGCATCCGAGTCACCGCGGAGTTCCCGGAGATTCAAAATCAAAATTTGAATTGCATTCAATACAAAATAACTGTATTGGATGCAATACATTGGATTTTTATGTGTAAAAGCAGTACGTTGTTTTCAAGAACATTTATTTTACAGTATATATATTAGTATGAGTATATGTATTTTTTTTTTTTTTTAATATATAGATTTTTTATTTCATTCAGTTTATTATTTTTACATGATTTTGTGTTTCAAACTTTATTATACTCATACTATTATATTATACTGTAAAATACATTTTCATGAAAAACAATGTACCACTTTTAGACATATAAATCCGGACAGAAATGAACCGCTAGGGAGGTGGAAGATAGGTGACTGGATCCATTGGTATACTTGTAGGGTGACATTGGGGTTCAGGGAGGAGAATGTTGGCTGACTGGGGTGCACTGGTGAGTAACAAAGTGTCATGGGGGTGCTGGGAGGGCTGTAGAAAGTTCTCTGGGATTCACTGTTATAATTGCACGGTGACATGGGGGTACAGGGAAGAGGGAGACAGGTGGTTGGAGGACAGTTTTATTTTAGGGACTGTATATTGTTTTGACCCAATAAGGGGCCAGATTCTTTATTATTTTTTTTGTAGCAGTTTATGCTTTTTTTGGATATTTGCAGATTTTGCATATGCCATTACTGTGCAAATATGACTGTGCTGTTTTTTTATTGATATTGTGAACCAGCAATATTTACTCTATGTATATGTGCATGTGAGATGGATTATAATCTTATTAACCAGTGATTATATGTGATGATTGAAATCAGTGTTTACGTACATTGAATGCATGAGACTTTCACTGCTTGGATTTTGTTTGGAAGCAATACATGATAACTGAAATGCATTTCTATATGAGAAAAATTAATTACAGAATATGAAGTGTAAAAGCCATCCAAATTTTTTCTTTTTGGGAAGTTGCATTAATGCCAGATTTATATTGTACGTCTTACTTTCTAAATTTCTGTCTGTTGTTACTTGTCCATGTGAGCTCATATTCTAGATAAAGAGATTTTTTTTGTCCATTTTGGTTGTGGAATGTATTTTATTATATTTACATATATTTTTGGGGGCATTGTCTGCTTTTATAAGGACATATATATTTATGTGGATAAATGTGTGTATATACCTTTAATATTTAGGATCATTTCTGATATTAGGTACTTGAGCAGTCTGGACAGACATGCGGGTTTTTTGTCTTTATAATAACTTTCTGATATATTAAAGGTGTTTTGATGACTATTCACTATACTATACTTTGCTATTCTATTATTAAATAATAAGTGGATTTTGGGGTTGCAGAAAAAATGCAGATTATGAATCCCTGAAATGACAGGCTGTTTGCAGAGGATTTCACACATTGGTTTGGCCTGGGACACTAAAACCTTACAAATCAAATGTTCTGTTCAGGTAACCAGAGTTTCTTGCACAGGGCAGCCCTGGACATATTGCTGCTCAAGGTCACCCAAATTTTTGGTGGAGGTGGACAGCAAGTGAACAGCCAGTTCTTGAAGGTGATGCATTGGAAGAGGGAAAAGTGGAAATGTGTAAGAATCTGAGCTTGTTGACAGGAGCCAAGGTGTAAGTGCTAGACATCTGGGGCAGAGCTTCTCCAAAACGTGAGGTTTTCCTGGTATGCAATACCTTGTTTTCTACCTTGAGCAATGAGATCACAAGTCCATACTTTAACAAGGTAGACTGGGGGACTGACATAATGTTGGGCAGGCGGCTGCAAGTGTTTTCCTCAGGCAATGTAAATCAACCAGGATTCCATTAAAACATAACTTTTGTTAAATATTGTTTTTAGGTAGACCTGCCTTTAATACTTGTAAACATCAAATCCCTTGTTTTTATGCTTGTAAGAAGCCGTAAATGGTTTTAGATTCAGCTTTTTTATTTTTGTATCTCGCTGTTGTATTGCAAGACTCTCTGCATCAATGATAGTAACCTTACATCATGTGATTCAAGAAAAGGTAATTAAATAATGTGGTATGCCCTAATTATTCACATGTAGTGCAAACCCTCCAAACAGTTTTATTTAAAAATGATGAGTTTTAAGTGTTTTTCATGTTTAGAAGTGTATTTCTTTGTATTGATAAGGGAAGTTGCTGTACTTTGTGTACAGCTGTATGTGCCAGTATTAAAGCAGGTTTGTATATAGTGAGTTTTTATACCATGCATTTCGTTCTCTGTGGAAGAACACAGAAGAAAGCCAGTTAAGAACGCACAGGTGGACAACCTTACTATCAAAACAAGGATAGAAAACAAGTCTAAATATTAATTGCCTCTGAACTCTGTATACAGGTATCCCTGAGTCAAGTGCATACGGAGGACTCCTAGATACGAACGGGCTTACCTGCTCCTTCATGTGCAGGATGGAGGCTTGATGGGGGAACGGGGACAGTTCGCATGACTTGCAGAAGAAATCTTTTGCTGTTCTTTTGCTGTTCTTGTAACTCTTTAATGACCAAGACAAACTTTACAGTTGTTTCTTTTTGCATATCAAAGCACAGCTTCCTCCAGAAGTTAATGAATGTCTAGGCTCCAAAAGTTTTTTTTTTTTTTTTGCTGTTTGTTATTAACTTACAGTGAGGATTTTATACAGTAACTGACACCACACTGCCTAATATGTTGAGGCAAACATCTGTCCTAATTGCATGTATTAAAATAATGTACCTGTTCTACTTACATACAAATTCAACTTAAGAACAAACCTACACTCCCTATCTCGTATGTAACTCGAGGACTACCGGTATTCTGCTTTTGTTGGAACTCTGGAGCACTCTACTCTGTACACTGTACAATATATACTGTCAACCTCTACATACTGATATATTATCTTGTACGATATATACTTTTGACTACTGCAGTATGTGCCAATTAATTATTTACAGCAGACTTATGTACTGTGTATTTTATTTTGTATGTTAACATGCTGTATATTGTTGCACTATGTATGATGTTCTATTTGCTACCCATCCCAGACTACTGCATTTATCCTGTGCCATAAAATACACACCCAGAAACATTGCTCTGTACACTCTGTTGTAAAATCCCTAAAAAAACCCTATCCTAAATTCTTAAGGAATTCCAAATGTTTCTCTTTCTACAAATGAGCATCATTCTGAACATAACTTTCCTTTATTAGCATAGGGGAGCTAAAATCATATGTTTTGTTTATATCCAGTTACAAAGATGCACATTTAGCCATTTGGTACTTGTACAACCCTGAGCATCAACAGTGTGTTATTTCTGCTTACGGCTCTCCGTTTTTTTCTGCTTGTGAAAAAGTTCGGTTAGATTCTTTTACAATAAAATGTGGCACCATTAAACTTTAGGAAGTCTGTAATTTCTTAATGGGTGATAATGATGGTAAAGATGTTCCCAACTCTGTCTCCTGTATTATATACAATGGATATTATGTGCTGATCCACTAAATTTAGGGCTTGTCCTTAAAGGCCCTCTATTTTGGGTAACTTGACAACCACTGGATTGTACGCTAGTTCCTTTTATCATATTTGTCTACACACAAGATTTAGTAAAACATCCCTTATGTAATACTGAGTTCAGTGATTACCTTGTATTTTCTGGCTGGAATTCAGATGTATCAATACAAATGTATTCTGACAGTGTTTCTTCTTTCAAGGTGAAATGCAGCCTCACAGTATTCATGTTGTTCTGGTGTGCTATAATAAGCCTGTTTTCTATGAACTTTACCAAAAGGACAAATCTTTTTAAAAACTGTAAATTTTTTCCACAGTCTTCATGGTACTTCATGCTTACGCCAACAACCTTGCAAATAAGAATCTCTTAACGCCCTAAACCAAGTACAGGTCAGTTGGTTGTCTAGAACAAATAGTTGTACTGTGTACTTGTACTGGGCATAAATCTAACATGTACAGCTGTCCCCCCGATATCTTTCAATAATGTGTCCTGGTGGATTGATGAATGACTACTGTACTTTCCAATGAAGGATAGCATAGCATGGTGGCGCTTAGTTGTCCTCTTCTCCATAGAATAGAACTACTTTGTGTGCACAGTGCTTATTTGTTCTCCTGTCACTGGAAACAAACATAAAAGAATGTTTCCAGTGACAGAAATTTGATGTCTGACGCCTGTACAGTGCTTTAGATGATCATGAGGAGAAAATCAGTGGTAAATGCTAGAGTAAAAGATTCTTACCGCTTAGGGGGATTGTGGGATCTGAGTTCCTAGGTCTATATATGTCTATTTTAAACGGATCCCACAAATAGAGCTGGAATTTTTAAAGGAGGGTGGGAACTCCTTAATCCCCATGGTGGTCATAAACTGTTTAAGAAATGGCAGGAACTTTTTATTGTTGATGTAAGCAAGCCCAAGACTTTAGACTTTAATTACTACTTTGTTTGACTTTATTATGACTTTGCCAATAAGGCTTCACTGATGACTAAACAACTTTAAATTTATGCCAGGGAGAATTTGACTTTATGATCCAGACTCTTTAGTCCCTTAGAGCAGGGGTCGGCAAACTCCAGCCTTTAGCCCAGATGCGGCCTAGTCGGTAGTTTGTTCCGGCCTAACGGCCCCTGGCCGATCCAGCCTAATGCTGGTAGGTCGGCCAGGGGCGTTAGGAACTACCGGAGCCGCCCCCTTGCAGTTGCTCCCCTATTTACCGCGGCTTGAGTTGATACTTCCGCTGCTGAGGTAAATAGGGAAAGCTCCCTGAAGGTAAATCCCTCTCCTCCGCAATGCATATGGAGAAGAGGGATTTCACTTCAGGGAGCGTTCTCTGGTGGTGGACAGGGCCATTAGGGGGGGTCTGGTCTAGTGTGCACCCGCCCACCCTATAAATGGCCTAGTGGCCATAAAACTTTGCTGACCCCTGCCTTAGAGGGATCTTGGAGCAACCACAATCTTCTGGGAGGTTCAACCAATGTCTTTTCACTATTCACAAGACCCAGCCTGCTGAGGGATCCCCTTTTTATTTACATAAATGTGTTACATTTTTAGGCATTTAATATTCTGGTAAAAGGTTTATTTATTAACTAAATAAGATTTGCCAGGATTCATCTAGTTTTTTTTGCCAAGATTCAATGTAGTATGCTATATGCAGGGCTGCAGAGTCTGTACACAATATTATCTACTCACTCCACAGCTCTGGGTAATTCACCAAGCAAATATCATCTGACTGAATCGTGATGTGTTGAATGACCAGTGCATCTTCAAAGTACAGTAATAGAAGCTTTACCCTTTTTTAGGGTGAACAAATCTGTGAAAATCTGTGTTGGGTCATGCCAAATATTCAAGCTTTTGCAGGGTGAAATGAACCATTGGCAACAAAGGCTTACATCTTTAAGGTTTTTGTTTTTTTTAACTACCCATTACAGGCCCTTGACTTTCCTACTGAGAGGTGGGTGAGGATATCCATCCCATGTATAAGTAGAGACTGCCTCTAGTAAAAAGTCTCATCAAAACCATTAGAAGATGTAACTATTTGAGCAACAAAATATGAAAATCTGACCTTCAATTGTAAAAGAATAAAGAAGCTTCCCATTGTGCATTTTTGTTGGTGGAGTAGCATGCTGTTTACTTCCAATTTACACATTCTGGGTCTATACACACAGAACTAACATTCATAGTAGGGTGACTTTTGTTTCTAATTTTCTAGTGGTTATTTCTACATGTATAGATTCAGGAAGGCCAAACTGCCTTCTCCATCCCTACTTCATAAAATTAAAGCCAACACACATCTGTTATAATGGTTTATTTCCAGCAGAACTGCAGTTCTCAGAACTGAATGGCAAACTGTATCATCATGCTTATGGTAATGGATATTTCAAAGGTATTTTGTGTCCATTCAGCCCGCAGTCAGGGTGCACAAGCCAACCAGGTCCTGAGTGACTAGGCCGCCATGCAGACAAGCTTCTGCAATCCAATCACTTTCCATTCTATCCAAGGGCATGAACTGCACAGTTTCTGCAGTGGCTGGTACGAGATGTCACATGACACAGTTACAGCAATAGACTAATCACATGGACGCTACAGGTTGACTTAGCAGAACACACAGGTGAATCTAGAAAATATTTTCTACTGTTCCAAACCATCACAAGTGCAGCCTAGGCCTCAGGGGTGGTGCTGTTCAGGGCTATCTACAGTTTGCATGTGTTGTTGTTGAAAACAATGCAATTATTAGATTAACAATGTTTTATAACTTGTCAGTAAGCAGAAAAACAACCGAAAAAAACATACACTGGACCTAATATTTATCATTCTAGCCAGGTCTTCTCTATTGTCATATAGCTGGCAGGTCACTCAGATCCTGTTGGCACAGACACGCAGAATTTCAGACCTGGCTATGATGGCACGTGAGTGAATAAAAAATATTAAACACCATAAAACATAGAAGAGAGGACAGCAGCTGCCCTATAACATTTAGATTACAATATGACTATAGCATTTGGCAGTTTTTTTTTTTAAACCTTTTAAAGCCAACCTGTGCGGTGCCCATTTCAGGGAAAAACGAAATGCCCAACCAGCAGTACATACTCAGCTTCTCTTTACTCCCCCCACCAAGAAGAAATATACCTCATATTTCCAAATCCTGGGGAGCATGTGCCTCCATCCCCTTTCTCCAAAGGAACAGGGTTGGTGCTTAATGACTGGCCCAGTGCTGTCTCATAGGTGTGTCTTCAGCTTACATAGGGTTAACTCACTACTCCTAAGGGCCCTGGGAAGCAAACACAAGATAAGTATGTGCAGCTTTCCTTGTATAGGCAAAGCACAGGTTCACTCTAAAGAAGAGACAGGGAAGGAAAGATAAAATCTATTACAGTGCATAAAATTATTTTTTGAAAAAAGAAAAACACTTTTTTACCAACTTAGGTGAAGAAAAATTGTTTTCCTTTATATTTACATAGGCGGGAGAAGTTATGCAGTGCACAAGGAATATAAGCAAGGTCTATGGCATTAATATTTTTTTTTTTTATATACTTATACAATTTCAAAGTGAAAAAGCAGCTGTTGAGTAAAAGACACCAAAAATAGTTCTCCTTCAATAAACTTTTCATTGTCATAATGTGAGGGGTAAGCTTGGATTTTACACCATTGCTGACAATAATATACTGTCCGCCAAGTATTGCCACGTAAGAACATGAACAGCAAAGGTGCCTGGACAGCTTGGAAGACATAAGGCAGAGTTAGGTCATGGTGAGTAATACTTGCAGTCAAGGCCTGGATAGACACCGATACAACATGTTTAATTACTTTTATATGGATGGCAGCATATTCACTTCAGAGCTGAATTCCACATTTGCTCCTACTACTGCTGCATCTACCAAGGTTTATAGACATTTTACGCATATACTGGGTGAGCATAACCTTCTCTAACAGACCGATGACTTCTAAGAGTATGTCCACATGTTTGGGTCACATGCTACAAGAGTTCTACACTTGGTCCTATACATCAAACAGTGAATCCTAAAGCTCACCTCCAGAAAAAAACTTTTTTTTAATGTTTTGAAAAACTTCTTTCAGGTCTTTATTGTTGACTGTGACACCAATGAGAGGATACTCCCCCACTTCCTATCCTGATGGCACCAATAAGGATTCACAAAGATAGGAAGACAAAAGGATACTGTTTTCCATTCTTTACTGCATTTTGTGCATCTCTGTCCACAAGGCCAGGAAAATGAAAATACAATAAAAACAAAGTCAATAAATGCCCTAATAGACAAATTATTTCTTACTTACTCCACCCATTACAGTAACACATTATTATAAAAAAGGTTTGACTAGAGTTGGGTTTCCATGCTATTTTCTATACAACTTTCACATAAGAGAATAAACATACAGGATTTCACTCAATGCGCCATAATTTAATCATATGGCTCTTTTGTATTTTTGGGGGGCTAAAAAACAGGAAGAAGCTGCACTAAAGAGGTTAAAGACATTGTATATATTGTATAGGCATATTTATAAATACGTGTATATACTGGAGATTAAACCAAGGTTTCTTGACTTGAAAATATTTTCAAAAAAATAGCATTTTTTAATATATACTCAGGTTACACCAATAGATAGCGCTATATCCTTATGTAGAGTTTGTAACAAACTCTTGCAGTGCAGTTTAATAATAAAGCATGTGTTACACACTCTATGTAGATGTGTTCTATACATGTGTTCTACTCCATGTAGAATTCCTGTTTTATATAAATAATATATAAAATCAGAACTGATTATCTATTAAAGGATAAAAACTTTTAGGACTAATGGAGTCATGTAATCCCTCCCCACCTCCCAATCCTCATGCATTGATATTGTTCAGTTTTTACCTCTAATCAGAGGTTTAATTCTTAAGTGCAGTATCCTATTGAAACCAATTCAAAAGTAACTCTGTAAAAGTCAAATTAATGCAGGATGAGTTCAGACTAGTTCCTATGAGGTGCTAGCACTCTGATTTCTCTATTTGTCTTCTGCTTTTGATACAGAAACCTTCTGTGGAATAGACCCATCGTGCATATTGGTGAATCCAGGCCTGCTTTTAAATTAAAACAATTAGAACAACTTCTGTCTGAGACTGACTTATCTCTGCCTATGGTCATCCAGCTAGAAAAGGTTGAAAGGACATGAATAAATGGCCAACTATCCTCACACTGAACAATGATGACAAATATACAAACACACATAACTCTTTATCATATACGGTGCAGGAGTCTTCTCTTCATGAACCTGTACAGTAAAGATGTTAGTGGTTTCAAAAGTGCAATAGACTAGATAGCTCCTTGGAATCAATACTCTGACACCTTCAGCTCATAGTACTGTTCATAAATCATTTGTTTATAAGTTATCCATCCAGCCTGGTCAAAATGTTAAAATCTGATATGCTACTGCATCTGTGGATTCCTGCATATAAAAGTGTCCCACCTTTTAAAGTTCCTAATGGTACACCCTTAAAAAAGGGAATTCAATTTTATAGCTAGAGAGGGACTGGATGAAGGTGAAAATATAACATTGGATGCTTTCTGTTTTGCTACTAAGAATTCTTTTTAAAGTAATAATTTAAGAACATGGGCATTGCAGGAAGTCCCCTTAATCTTAAACAGGGAGGCTTCCATGCCTGATTAAACAATTTTCAAGAATCTTCCAGGAAAACCAAAGCAAAAATGCTTTCACCTTTAGTCCAACTCTGGTTAGAAAAAAAAGTTACATATGGGGTTCTTATATATATTAGAAGTGTGTATTGGAAAATGGTGAAGCATTTTTAGCACTCATGCAGCAGGAAAGGGGTTAAGAAACCCTAAATAATTTAAGGTGCCCCTTAGGTGAGCACAGGCAAGGAGACAGGGCGAGCATGCAGGCAGAACAAAGAGTGATCAGGTCTGAAGGGGCACCAAAGTGCCATGTCCAGATAGTAAGTAATGAACTAAAAAAGTCAGGAGGAAAGGAGAGGCTGAGGAAAGGAAGAACATAGGAAGACTGACAATCACAGGGGAGCAAGAACATGGAAGGAAGGGGCAACAAATATATTAATGTGTAAGTAGGATCAGGGTTAGGGTTTTCAATAAAAGGGGCAGACTGTTTATTATTGTGTTATGGGAAGGCACAGACGAGCATGTGCGTAGTCAGGTATTCCTCACTAAAAAACAGATGTTTTTCAATATGGCTGCTCCTCTGTTAACAATCCAATATATATTTCAATCTTAACAAAACTCTACACACAACATTGTGTGCAGATTTAGGTTCCAGTTGGTGTATAATTTGGGATCCTCATATGTAGGCAATGGAGATCACAAAAATTATTATGCACCAGGATAATTAGTAATACTGATATAGGTGTCAATTAATGGGTATACTTGGCTATAAACTGCTGAGCACCAGCATTTTAACTGCCTGTCAGGACGGTGGAGTGTTTTGCTTGAAAAAGATTGTGATATGTTTGATATGCATGGCTAAGTGAGCAGAGCATTTTGTCTGGAGTCCAACTTTTGGGTGGATACAGGGAATATGTGAGGGACTAAGATTCCTCCTGTATATAGCTCGCCCCGATGTCCTTGCACCAGCACACCTTTAAGAATCTAGAATAGAAAAAATATAAAATACTTATATTAGAGATTCTGCAGTAAATTAAAACTGGTCAGTAAATTTACATAATGACAAAAACATCTCATATAACGAATTACCGGGACTGTCCACAACTAATAACTAATATTTCAGATATGATAGATGCTGGCAGCCTAAAGCAAGCAAACAGTTGAACACTGAGTTCCTAGAACTACCCATCAGCCTTTACAATGAAAAAGGAGCTTTTATACCCTTGTGGAATTTTTATTCATATCATGGAAACTGATATCCCTGTGACGGGGAAGTGTGTTAAGTTTCCCAAGAGATAAAACAGTCCAATTGGTGATTGACATATCCAGACTCTGAATTTAAGCTGAAGGTGAAATGGTGTTTCATCATCAAGCTGTGCATGGTGTCAAGTAAGTTCTGGTTCTTTGGATGTTATCCCAATCATGCAGGCAGTTAAGTGTGTGAACTAATTGGGATATTTACACGAATTGTACATTTATTCAAACTACAATTATGTTGGCAGTAACGTCACCTAGAGGGTAACCAGATGACAGATGCACTGTAGTTCATCCACAAATATGACAGAACTTGTGTAGAAGGTTTGCCAATCCTTCTTTTAATGGCACAATATAATTACCTAATAGGTGTAGATCAGGGGAAGCAGAATTTCTGTTGGCTGAGTATAGGGACTTAGAAAGAATGTTTAAAGGGCTGACATTCATTAGTGCAGCCTTTCCAGGGCCAGCATCAAAAGTACATTTAGGTTATATTTGCCAAAGGGTTTGTGATTCTGTAGGGGAAATTGTGTGATATCCACACATTTTTCTCTCTGGACAGATAAACAGAAAAGTGACGGTTGTAGTTCCCAAATAAGCATTTCAGCTTCCTATATTACATCTAGCCACCTCCAGCCTGGTCGATAGATCACTAAACAGAATTGTTGATTCTGGTTTACTATTAGGGAGCTGACATTGAGAGCAGCAATGCTAAACCAGGAAATAGCAGACTGACCTTTATGACAAATCCTATGTTTGGTAAAACATTACACATATAAGTATTTGGATTGTCTATTTTCTAACTGCCTGTAGCTCCCTTGGAAAATATGAATTTTAAACAAAAACCATGGTATAGCAGAAAACAGCCTATGTTCTAATTTAGTTTCACAGTAGCAATAGAAACAGTTGATGCAAAGTATTATAATAAAGAGCAGACATATGAAAAAATAACATGATTTATTGTGAATAGAGCTACTGCCCCTGGTTAAAAAATAATATATGAGCGACAATAGTACATATATGAATCAACAGCATAAAAACACATTGTACTCATTTGCTACAAATTATTTGAAACACAAGCCAAAACCAGAAGAGCAAAAAAAGCTTTTCTCTGCTTTTGATTAACAAGCTAATGTGTTTTCGCATGCTGCAAAGAATTACAGGAATAGTAATGACATAAACCTGACAACTGGTACTTCATGCTGTCCCATAAATACCTAATCTAATGTAAACTGTTTGAATATTTTCTTTATAAGACTGGGAGAGGAATTCTACCTTTTATATATTATATATAGATATATATATATATATTGGGCAAAGTACAATAAATTATTGGAATGGATGTAAGCCCATTGTATACTCTATATTTAAAATAATTATTGTAATTATAGACCCATATGAAAAAGTTAAAAGGGATTTTTTGGAACTGAGTATGTTTTAATCCTAAAGACACTTTCCTACATGTGGCTAGTTTCTCTGCCATTACACTCACAGAAGGACACTGCAGCCCTTCTCTGTTAGGTGTTCTTCAAATTTAAACTATGAAAACAATAAAGCATTAGTCTAATGATGGCAACGTAACTTACAATATGGTTGTGTAATCTCCTTTTAATGTACCAACAAACTATGTGGAGCATAGAACTGTATGATTTGATATATGTGGAAAGATTATAAGGAAAGCACCAGCACCTTGCGGTTACTCCAGAGACGATTGTATTAAGACCAAGATTGTCCAATCAGATTATAATAAGTGTGGTCAGCTTTAGGATGACCTTGAGGATAGCTTAATAATCTCAAGCATTTTTAATGCTTGCATTGACTGGAAATTTCTGCGGGGGCTGATAATGTAAGTATCTGGCTTGTTACAACACAGACTTCCCTGCGGTGCAGGGTTCTGTTCACTTTTTTAAGAAAATGTAAATATCAGCCTGTTCCATATTGTGACCTTGGGACACATAGATTTCCATCCATGAGCAGTCTTTAAGGCACCCATAGACATAAAATGACAGAGGGCTTCATTTGGCCATTTTTAAGGTACCCACAGACCCAGAAGGAATGGAGAATGAAAGGATTAGAAGAATGTGTCTGGTTGCAGTTTATTAAACCCTGCTAAACCAATGATAAAGGGGCCTATGGAACATTCCCACACCTTTTTCCAGTCAAAGCCTCACTGCACATTGCATAGGGGTTAGATTGCGCTGACCTGTCTTACCAACTTTAAGCATCTCTGGGTGACTATAGACAACTGGCCATAACTCAAACTAGTGTTTAGGGCAAAAGGTGTCAGAGGGATTTGCTATTCTTTCCTTCATTATCAGAGACAAGGATGCATCTGTGTGCTTAGATCATTCTTTTATGTGACCATGGGCATAAGATGGATATACCATTGGCTGAGAAGTGTGATCCATCACAAAACAAGAACTGTAATGGGAGACCTCAGTCTACAAACATGATCCAACAAGAATTAAAAAATGTTAGCCATGACCTTGTAAACAATTAAAAAAATAGGATATGTATAGCTAAAACCTTATTCAGCTTTGAATAGAGTAGGGGAAGGATTTTCTCCTTGCTGTCTGTGTACCATTGGGTAAATTTTGTCCATCCCAAAAATGCAGTGAGACGTTAGTGAAGCTCTCCCAAGGTAAGGGAATTCCCCTTTTAGACAGGTGTCCACATTTGAAAGATGTTGTGGGGCAAAGACCAACATGTCGGATTTCCCTTTACTTTCTTTTATCAGTAACAATAGTCACCAGTACAGTGGTATGAATCCCAACTGGAACACAGACTGCAAGTTTAAATCAAAGAACAAAAATGTAGAGTGTTGCAGCCTACCAGTCCTTGTGATGGCTGTTTTGTTTTAATTTTTCAGTACATTTAAGTAGGTGCAGAAAATGCTTATTAATCTTGCCAGAAAAGTACTTCACGTGAGATGATCGCCAAGCACAAAAAATGTTTTCTTCCTTTTGTAAGGAGGAAGACATGTTTTAGGCCAGCCTGGGTAATAACCTTAGCTTCCCCAATAGATACTGAGGAGTGCCTGTGGCTATTTAAGGACAGGACATGCATTACTGGCAGGATTACCTGGTGAAAATAATGGGATAAAAAGAAAACCAATGCCGGCATCTCACTTAGCAGCTGGTAAGCATTACATTTCTGTTTTTGGGTTTAAATATGCTCTGAAT
The DNA here is from genome assembly GCF_032062135.1 of Pyxicephalus adspersus. Taxonomy (NCBI): domain Eukaryota; kingdom Metazoa; phylum Chordata; class Amphibia; order Anura; family Pyxicephalidae; genus Pyxicephalus; species Pyxicephalus adspersus. The sequence goes on from NC_092871.1 coordinate 77,696,464, forward strand.
AGGGCACACTGCGGTGCCCAAGTGATTTTAAATGTTCCCTGTGAGCAATCTGATGTTAAAGAAAGGTACTTTCTTATTGTCTGTGTCAACTTTTAGTCAAATAAAATTGTAACCATATTAAACATTATTATTATTACACAGTATTTATATAGTGCCATCATATTACGCAGCGCTGTACAAAGTCCATAGTCGTGTCACTAACTGTCCCTCAAAGGGGCTCACAATCTAATGTCCCTACCATAGTCATATGTCAATATTGTAGTCTAAGGTCAATTTTTTAGGGAGAAGCCAATTAACCTCACTGCATGTTTTTGGGATGTGGGAGGAAACCAGAGTACCCGGAGTAAACCCATGCAGACACGGGGAGAACCTGCAAACTCCATGCATATAATGTCCTGGCTGGGAATCGAACCTGGGACCTAGCACTGCAAAGGCCGGAGTGCTATCCCCTGAGCCACATTTTACATTTCTGTACATGGCTCTTTGGACAAATCTGGAAAAGGTACATTCAATTTTGAAGGGGCTGCCTTTCCCTTTTTAATTTTCCCCTTAAAGTGAAATTAGAATTTGGGATTCCAAAGCCACTGCTATACTCCAGATATAATCTGATCTGTCTATACAGGAAGGTTGGAATTTCAGTCCTGTAACAGGCACAGTGCATTGGTCAAAATGGACTTCTGGCAATTGGCTTTCAGTATTATGGACCCCTCACCCCCAAATAGTCAAGATTTTTATTATATTTCTCTATCTTTTACTCTAATAGACTGTATTCAATGTTATAAACATATATTATGACTCACTGCATAGTGAAACATTGATCCATCACCTTAGAAGACCATGGTTTGCCTGTGCTTGCATTATATCATTACTATTAAACATAAATCTTCTATGTGATAAATAATTTCTGGCGTTTTATATACAATTTATAATTATTTCATACAAAATAAAATAGAGCGATGTTGGTAAATAATAACCTATGGCTAACACACAAAGCTCTAATCTGGCAGATTTTACAACAAATATGGCAAAGATTACATACGGTAAATAGAGGGCAAAGCTTCTGCTAATTTGTAGCACTGTGAGCTGTAGATACTGCTAGAAAATGTTTGCTTTCCAAATTACCAAAATTGCTAACATGTTAATGTAGAAAGCATTTTTGCACAAGCATCTGAAGAATATGGACAAGGCATGTGACAGATATGAGGTCTGCTTGCTATAATCAGGTACTGCAATAAAGCAAAAAATATCTGCAATGCCAGAAAGCTTACAGGACCACTATACTGCCCTTGTGTTAATAACGAAAACAGACTTTTATAAGGATTCCTTCACTAAACTGGGTTCATTTTGGGTGCTTGTGGACTCACAGCAAGGGAAGTCTGGGTTATTTCAGCACACTCCAATCCATTGAGATGGTAACATTTTTAACAAATCCAGAACTCTAAGGGATGTGATGTCATTATTGGAGACCCGCCTACAATGATATTAATCCAGACCCAGCCTTTTGACCTTAGTAAAGGTAAAAAACATTGGAGACCAGAAGATATAAAGCTATTGGCTTCAAGCTGAGGTGTATTAAAGTACAGGGTTTTCATTTTCCCTGCCTCTGGACCAGTGGGTGAAAAAGAAACCTCTAAGTTTGCAACTCATTTAGTTGCAAAACTATCAGAAAAGAAGGAAATGCTTTAAGATGGGAGTAGAGAGTTTGGCTAGGATGGTTCCCCTTCCATGAATACTTCCTTCTCCACAGTAAATTAATAAGCTGCCTATCTTATAGAAGTACTTCTGTGTATATCTAATGTTTACTATACTTTTTAATGGCGGAACTACTGGGAAATCCAAATAAAACCCATTCCCATTTTTTCCAATTTTCTGAAATTTTAAGACCCTTTAGACAATTGTGGCTAATGATCAAAAGTCAAGCAGGCAGGCTGAACAGTCTATTTTCAAAGCATGATTATGTTATCTACGGAGTAAAGAAAAGCCATGGTAGAATTAGTAAACACTTATCGCTTAAAGCCAAATAAAACCCTTGTTGACTAAGTGCATTCCAAATGCATCAAAACAAAAGGCGTGCAGTCTACGGAAAGCAGCCACAGACATGTAAAACTGTGTGTCCCCTGTCTGCATCTGCAAAGAGGGACCCTGTCTCTTTGTAAAGAAGCAGTTACCTTTTTTCAAAGATTAAGCTCCCAACGAGTTTGAATTCTCTGATCAGCAGGGATCATGAGCTTTTTTTATTACAGACCCCCTCTTAAAGGATGTGTTGGACCACTGCAGAGATTACTGCTTCCACACAAAGAACAAGACCCTGCAACAGCTGGTAGGGGACCAGCTTTTCTATCTAGGCTGTGTCTGCTTTGGAATAAAAATAAAACCTGTAAAACAATTACCGTATTTTTCGGACTATAAGACACACTTTTTCTTCCCCAAAACTGGGGGGGAAAAGTGGGTGCGTCTTATACACCGAATACATGTTAAATATACCGGTAATTAAAAAAAATCATACTCACCCCGATACCGCGATCCCGCGATGCTGTGGGCTTCTTCTTCTCCTCGCTCTCCTCCCGGCTGCAGCGCGTGTCTCCTCCTCCTCTGAGCGAGGAGAAGCCGACACGCATACCCCCGCGATCTCATAAGCAGGCTGGATCAGCCTGCTTACGGGATCGCGAGGGCACGGGTGCCGGCTTCTCCTGGCTCTCCTCCCGGCTGCAGCGCGTGTCCCCTCCTCCTCCTCTGAGCGAGGAGAAGCCGGCACACGTGCCCTCGCGATCCGGTAAGCAGGCTGGATCAGCCTGCTTATGGGATCGCTGGGGTATGCGTGTCGGCTTCTCCTCGCTCAGAGGAGGAGGGGACACGCGCTGCAGCCAGGAGGAGAGCGAGGAGAAGAAGAAGCCCACAGCATCGCGGGATCGCGGTATCGGGTGAGTATGATTTTTTGGCACAGGGTGATCAGAAGGGGATACACTTCTAATCACTCTGTGTCAATGTATCCCCTTCTGATCACTCTGTGTCAGAGTGATTAGAAGGGGATACATTGACACAGAGTGATTTTTTAGTATTTTGTTCAGAATCTTTTTTTTCTAGGTTTTTCTCCTTTAAAATTGGGTGCGTCTTATAGGCCGGAGCGTCTTATAGTCCGAAAAATACGGTAATACTTTTTGCTTTGATGCACCTAAAATATACCTAACTATTAGGGGTCCAATTTGGCTTTTTAGGTCTGAATATATCCTAAATCTTCCTCTATAAGACGCTACCTTTACAGGTGTGTGAATTAGTTTTGTCTATCAGAACCACCATTTCTGTCCACAGCTGCTTGATCTACATTTGATGGCAAATGAAACATGGCAGGTGATTTTACAAAGGGGTTGCTTGCATTGGAGCTTGGCCGATGAGCCTAAATCTACAATAAATCCAATGACGCTATCATTCTGTAATTATACACACATCTACAAATAGGGTTTAGGTGAATGAAATACAAGTTGATAGGAAATGGGAAATACATCTCTAGCTCCCTTTACTGTTTGTTATACAGCGCAAGCCAAGGACCAAGCTAACCAAAGCCAGCCCCTAGGACAAACAAGCAGGTGCCAAGGAACACAATTTCTGGGGTAAAGCCCATTTACAGACAGACAGGCAGATGAGGTTAGATGTAAGTCTTGGCACCTTTGGCATTTTTGTCCAAATAAACTTCGATGTAGGATGTTGGAACATAACCCTCCTCCTCCTCGTTCCTACGGATCCGTGTCCATCCATCTCCTTTGTCCTCCTCGATGACACTCAGTATTTCACCTTCGGCTACGGATATAGTTCCTTCATTTTCACCTGGTGGGGCAAAACCAAAGTTAGCACCTTCTGATCACTAGGAGTCACGCGGAGCTAAAGCAAAAACATGAGGGTATTACCGTCAAAGGGGTATTACCGTCAAAGGGGTATAAGGCTTTACAGGTCCCTATTGTGGGCAGGGGCTCCTCGTCATCAAAATCATCATCAAATTCTGTAGGTGTCACCTTCACCTCGGTCTCCTGGCTTTGATCTTCCGTGTAACTGCCATCTGGGCTGCTCAAGAGAGAAAATCATAGAACCACTATAGCAACAGACTCCAAAACCACCAAGGGGAACTGCAATTTCAGCAACAGATCCTTAGGTTACCTTGGCTAAATGACAGGAAAGGTGCCTTAAGGCTTTTTTTTATAGTGTAAGTACATTTTAGAACCACTGTTAGATTTGAGGAAGTTATAGAAAGTGTTTCCCATGTTGACACAGGGCACAGTAAAAACCTGGCAGAGTTTTTATTTTTTTTCTAACTCTATTAAAATTTGTGTTGGGGAAATTTTCACTCACTTTTCTGACACGTGTCATCTGTACAGTAAATAAGTGTAAATCTCCCCATCGAAACATATGCAACTCTCTCTCTAGAACTGAAAAAAACTATTTGCTTGGAACTGTATTTTAAAATTAAAAACTTTGAACAGTGGGAACTAGATCACTGCAAAGTTTGGTAACATTTTCTGAACCTAAAACTAGTTAGCAGATTGTGGTGCATTCACTCACGGTCATCTCATTATTCCTAGAGTTCTTTTGTTAGAAAAGCAAATTGTCTACAAAGCTCAGAGTAGAAAATTTTCCCCCCTCCCTCTGTACAGTTCTTCCTGGAGGAAAACTGTTTAGAACACTCATGGAGTTCTCTCTTCACACTCAGTATACTGTACCTCTCCCGGTCCTGTGCACAATTGTTGACTGGAGCAGAGTTCTGTGTTTCATACAGTCCACTTTGCCGACGGGAGCTGTCATTGCGGACAGGGAGTCTTCCTTCAACCTCTGCCAGCCAACCCTGCAAAAAGTCCATATTATATCAATTACCTATTCCTATGATTGTATATGAAACATCTGTATGCCTGGCAGAGTATCTATATTGCTCGCTTTGCCTAATATGTGTTGCTGTAATTATGAAGGGGTACTTCCAGCTATAAAATGTCAGCAAAAAAGATAGTCAGTGTTTTGTTATTCCTCTTACTAGATTCAAAGCAAGGTGCCACCTCCTAATCAATCTAATATTTTGGAGTGAGAATACTGTGCTACAAATGACACTAGGAATGGCTAATGTTAAATATTCTCACACTCTCTGATTTGTGAATGATTTTGAATCAATGACCTGGAATAGGAATGCAGCAAGTGATGTTAGCATAAAGTCAAACTCCTGATCTGCCTATTGTTCCAAGTAAGTGTGCTATTGTAAAATTAATTTCCAGGAAGAAAACTCCCTCTTGTCTGCTTTGACACTTTCTATAGATAGAACACATAAACTCACTTCAAACTTTTGTACTTCCACACGTAGTTTCTCAATGTTATTTCCAATCTCTATTAACCTCTGACCCACGCTTCCAGCATCTCCCATTTGTGGATTCTTCAGATACACATCCCTCATCTTTGTTAGGGCATCTCTGTGTCACAAATTAAATGTAAAAAGAGCTTGTTTAATAAAATCCATTTATAAAGGTGGAACAGTCATAAAAACTTCTAAATTGCAATAGAAAAGTAAATAGTGAAATCTGGTTCATATAGTTTCTGGTTTAGTCTAAAGGTCAAAGTCCACAATGGTATACTTGCTTATTGCTGAAGTTTAATCTGCTTACATTCTGCCTACCTTGTACCCCTCGTCAACATGCTAATTACATAATTAAATAAAATCTTTCCATTTTTATTATCTTGTTTTGGACCCTGTGTCATCACTAGAAGTGGAGCCTGGTAGGCTGAGACAGACCCAAGCTTCTTATACTCCCTGCCCTAATTTTTATCTTCTATCCTACTATAGGGGGTCCTTCCCCACCTTTGTGTTTCCGATCCTCCTGTTTTATTCTCCATAATGTATATTCAATAAAAATGCTGCTAGGAAACCAGGACATCCGACAGTTCATATATGTCAAGCAAGAAGAGCAAGCGGTCCAAACCTTAAATTACTATGGTGTAAATGTTAAAACATATGAACTGAAAAGACACCATTTTGCTTTAAATAAAATGAAAAAAATAGAACAAATAAAAATGATAGATAACAGTTTAGAATCTTTGAAGTATTTGGTTTTAATAGAAATATTAATGGATTTATTAATGGATAATATAATATTGGATTTATTGATATGAATCCCCTCGTAATGGAGTGTTTAATACCTCACTGGTTCTACACATGACATTTGGTCAATGATAAAAGTTTGCCACTATTTTTTAAAAGTAAATAAACTTGACCAGTATGCTGGTTGCTGGCCTGTAAATGGGTAAACACAAGTATTAAGTTGTGAACAGCCATCACGCTTTACCCACTTTATAAAAAAAAAAAAAACATATTATGGAAATGACACTTCTCACCTCTGATCGATCTCTTTCTGCATGTCTTTGTTTAGCTCGTCAACCTTTTGCTGCAGCTTTTTCCTTCTCTGTTCTGGTGGCAGGTTGCTGAAGTCCTCCGGCGTTGCCCCCTGATAGAAACCAAAACACTATAAGGTCATGTTTATTATCTGCTCCGGTGGCATGCACTAGCTAGGGATCATGCGTAACATGCCAAAAAAAGGGAAAGAGGATAAAAAATTAAAAAGGAAAAATGATTTTCACATCACCACAGGCTAGCGATTCCCTGATTCAAAGCTTTACACCACTACATTTTGTAGTGAGAATGTTGGAGAAAACAACAAGTTTGTGTACCCAAAACCTTCTTTATATTCTTAATTTGTAATTGCCAACTGTTGTAAATATTGTAATAAAATGCACATACTTGCAATCTATCAGACGTGTTGTCTTTAGGGAGGATCAGTCAGGACCCTGTAACCTCACGATTTGAGTTTAAAAGGACTGACGTCCCCATTGTTAAAGCTGATGTCTAGGCTGCAGTTCTATTTTATTTCTAGGAATAATATATATATATATATATTTTAAATGCAACTTATTTTAATAAACTTCATTTGAGCCTCTTACAATCCCCTGCACTGAAAGTGACAGAGGAATATACAATCCAGGGGACTAATGAAGCCCTGCTGCAGGTAAATGTGCCCACAGGAAACATGGTTGGTAACTTTTCTGTGAGCTTATCATAATTCATTGTCCAATCAGTAGGTTGGGAAATGATTTGGATGAGGTTGTGTTGTAACTCGAAATACAGATCTAGATGCATTATTTACTCCTTGCTTTGTGAAATAAAAAAACAAATGCAATAATAAATATAAACCTAATAGCATTTGGATGTAATAAGCTTCTTCAACACTAGATGGAACACTAAGCCTTCTATAGGAATGACTGTCATTTCAAGGTCTCTCATTTCTAGACACAAAGCAGAGAACAATGTCTTTGTTTTATCATTAAACTGAAAGCCAAAGGAAACCAGAGCTCCTCATAGAAATCAGCTAGTCTCTAATCGAATACCAACAACAAATCTAGCTGGTATGATTGTTCCCTTGTTATTTAAGTGGTAGGTAAGGTGAGCATGGATCTCATTTGATAGGCACGGATCATCTTATAGTGGTCTCAGTGATTGCCTTGATAGACTATATATTATTGTAGTGACATTTTCCTGCAATGTGCAATCTGTGGCTGATCAGCTCCCACCGCATTCCATAGGAGAGCTCGCCTTGCCACGCCTGCCTACTCCTCAATGCCCTAGCTATGCCCTGGCATCTGCTCCTTCTTCAATCTGACAGAAGCTGAAAATCCCTGTCTGGTGCAGAAATGCAGACACCCATCGACTAGCCAATCCATCAATGAGAACAATGGGAATAAATGTGCAATGATTATTGCTTATAAAAGCGTATAAAAAAATATTTCCTGGTTTTTAAATCTGTATATGTTATTACACTCGCAGGTTTTGTATTCGTAGTACTATCCAGAGCGTCCTACTACTACTCCTCCCATGGGTCATGGATTAAGTAAGGCCAGAATAAAAACAGAACACTCTATCCGGCTAACTGAACTTATCCAACAAGTTGTTGAGATAGATACAAAAACAATTTGTATTTGTATCTAAAGCCGCTTCCTGCATTGACTGATAATATTGGGTTTTCCTATTTCCCTCCCTCTGAACAGTGCCTGTATATCTACTACACTGCCAGAATAGTTTGCAGGAGTCAACCATAGCTCAGATGCTTAACAATTTAAATATGGCATGGCATGCAGGGTTCTCCGCAGACTCTTTTAGCTGGACGCACCACCCGGCACTTTTTAGCACCCACCCGACGGTTTTTGGGTGGTTACTGAAGAGTTTGGTCACAATACAGGTGCTGCCACCCACCTAAAAATTCTTCCCACACGGCTTAAAAAAAATTCTGGGTTGAGCACTGGCACGGTATGTTAAAATAAAAAAAATGGGTGCCAATTGAATGCCCTATAATATAGATGACCACTAAAGAGAAGAATTTATATTTGTGTATGACATAATCAAAATATAAAGCAGCAAGCAAAAAAAAAATGAATGGGTCCATGGAAGAACTGACTAGGTTCTCCTGCACTGCTGTGAGCAGCCAGACCAGCAGATTTAGACATCTATAGCAAATGTGTTTTGCATGGTCTATACTCATCTGAATGTGTGCAAAACAAGTCATAGATACAAGGATTAACTTGGTGATGCCACTAGTTCCTTGTAAACTGGCTAAGACCCATCAAAACCTATGAAACTGATGATTACACATAAGGAATATATGAAAAACAGGTGTTTCTGAAACTAAAAAAATCACGTGAAACATTGTAAATACATAGTCAGAACATTGGGTGTTTGGTCCAACATAATCATAGCAAAAATACAAATACATTAATGTTTTAAATCACTCAGTTGATTAATTTAAAAAGGAATCTGAACACCTTAATACTTGTAAGATTTGGCTAGAAGTTTAGACAATACCACAAGGATACCCAAGGAATCACATGACAAAGGATCACACACAAATTTTGTGACACCCAAAAGAAGAAGCACACACGTACAAAAATGAAAACTGCATGCGGTCAATGGACAAAGTGAGGACAATCTCCAGAGGCACAAACAAGAGTGATTTGGTCATAAATGAGGGGGTCATAAAAGATGGGAGAAGTTACCTACTACCATCCTAGATGGAAATAGTCTGCTGTGACTTGTAGTTGCACCATATCTGGAGAACTGTGGGTGGGGTATTCAGTTGTGGAAACCTCACCTATAAATTGCCTCAGCTTCCTAAGATTTAGGGAGAAGTATAAATCTTCAAATCGATCTAAAAGATAGCATTTCTGAATCAAACTGATTAACGACCACTTAAAACCTGTGAATTTATGAATGTAATGAAGACAGGTTTACCCAAACATAATAAGTGATGCAGCAAGGCCTATAATACCCTGTGCTAGCAGCAGCACATTGGAGAGTCAAACCATTACACTTACACACAAGCAATGACCAAGGTCAACGTTGATCTGACACTTCCACCTTCACAATTGCTCTAATCAGTAGCACTGTTTAGGCAGCTACAGCACTGTTACATGAAACAATGTGCAGGGGGAAGGATGTTGGAGATATGGGCTGCCACTTGTGTGATACAGCAGGGGCCCCACATGGTACTAGCAGCACAAGGCATTTTAACCCATATTGCATTACCTAATATGAAAAAATGAACTGTAAGAAGGGCATATTTAAATGCGTTGACGCATATTTGTTATTTGTTAACCTTTTTTATTGTTTGCCAACAGGAAGGTGAATTAGAAGAGTAGGCCAGGGAACTGGCTTTAGTGGTGTGGTGTGGTGGCAGCTGTAGGATACCTAAAATCACCTATTTCCTTTGGCAGTTCAGAAGACAAATGTTGGCATACTAAAGGTCAATCTAAAAGATCCTCGGGTGAAAGAATGTTGAAGGCTGGATGTAGCCCAAGCAATTCTTTATTGCTCATACGCAAGGATGGAGGGGCTAGTCTAATCTATCTAGGACTGTAGGTTCCTTTGGTGTAACTCATGGAGGCATCCTCATTTACAATGGGAAGTAAAGAGTTCACCACTGTGTAATGTCATTTTATTTCAACCTCATTATGGTGGGGTGTGATGACCATTGCCGTCTATGAACCTAATCCTATCTAAAACTCAAAAATAATTCTAAAGGCTTTGAGTTGTGTGTAAGCCTAGTGGTTTGGAATTTGCTTTAGATATGCAGAAAATATGGTGAAGTATACACAGAGGTACAATTTCATGTCTCATAGCTTTGTTCATTTCATGGGGATCAGGGACCTAGCCAGGATAACTAAGTATCTTTGATTTTAACCAATCAATTTTTAACCAACCCTTTATTACCCTAGATAAAGGTCAACTATTGTGCAACTGCAGGCTATTGGTGACATGTTGTTCTTAAGTTCTACCACAATGAAACAATCTGTAGGTATTTTGCACTTCTTTGGACCCCCTCTAAATAATAACCGGAGACCAATCATTTTGCAAGGAAATGTGTGTGTCTGGTTGTGCCTCGAGAGAAAAACATGAGTGTGAGCTTGTGCCAAAACAGTTCTTACCAACTTCAGAGAAAGCTTCATGGCAAAATTTGGAGATTCAAAATGAAAGTAAAAAAAGGGGGTGGGGAGAAGAGAAAGAAAACGGGAAAGAAGAAAGAGAAAAAAAAGTGTACATCAGCAAAGAATGGATGTTATGAGGATACTCTAGAGCATATAGTACCTCTAGCACAAAGACTTTGGGTGATAAAATGTAACACCAAACACAACCTGTGCGAAAGTTCACAAGTTCAGAAGCTCGCGGCCTGGAAAATAGGAGCCTCCCTATATCTGTTATAATGGCAGCTGTCAGAGAAGGATATTGTTTTAAGCTATCGTGCTTGGCACAGCTAAGAGTAGTCGTAGATTTTTATTATTAATGATAATTCTTATTTTTACTTGGACACTGTTTTCATAATTCTTACCACAGAGTGAAGCACATGTTAAGAGTTTCCTTATTATTTAAGCCTAAAATTAATGTATATTATTAAAATATTTAACCCCAATACTGTAAAAAAAGGAAATGCAGGTGCCAAAAACACTTAAAAGGAAAATGGTGATTTGATTGCCCGAGATATTGGACACTGCTTACAAGGAAGATTGCGTTAGATGGAGTCTTTGATGGACTAGGTCTGCCTGCACGATTGTCCTCAATTATATTGTGATCAATACACTGGCCCTAGTCATGATTTTGCAGCAGTTGGCTCACATTATTATCATTTTGTCACCTTTTGGGGATCTGTTCTTCAAATAGAATATATTTAAGGGCCATTTCAGACTTGTGCTTTATTGTTTTATTCTACCATCAGTTAATTGGCGTGGTGGAGAGTGGTGGAGAAACTTTCCATGATCTCCTTTGCACATTGCACTGGCTGTGGGGGATCACAATGCGGTACCTGAAAGCAAGTTGCTTTTGGCTGTACATTTGCTTCCTCCTTTTGGAGGAAGAACCATAAGTCAACTGCACTCAAGTTCACCCAACAAATCAGCTGTCAAACCCTGCGGTTGATAGCATAGCAGTTGAAGAATGATAGCAAACAGTACAAGGTCTCTTTTACAAATTACTAGCTTTTGATGTTTCTGCCTATTTTACAAATGCACTTTTTATAATCAAATTTAGAAACACCTTCCACCCCTTCTTCTCTTTATTTAATATCCTATATGAAGATAGGATACAGCCCTCACATTTTTAAAAGAATGAATAAAATCACAGTGAACAATAAGTCAGACAATTTTGATATGCGACCTTTTAAAATGGCAGTCAGTATTGTTAGTCTTGCCTAACAGACATGCAAAGCAAAACTTTCTTCGAGCAGAAAAAAAAAGTTTGTTAATCAAGATTTCATTGCATGCATTGTCAAAGCCATTTGACATCAGGTGCCATAGGGTTCCTTATTAGACACTTTTCTGCTCCAGTGAGATTGCTTGTATACCAAACACGCAAAAGAAAAGGCAGATAAAAAACATCTGCCTACAAATCAGAAATAGAGGCACGCTATGTAAGTATCCACTTTTACTGATCAATTTTTATTCGATAAAATGACATTAGGATTACTTCAAAATGTGTATTTTAGTTACAGGTAGAAATGGGGTAGAGAAAAAGGCTCCATCCACTGACACTTTTTACTGTTGGCCCTTCACTTTTCTTTGTCACGGATGCTTTAAGAGACCCCCGTACAATAATTTAAAGATCTGTTCATTTGGTGTTTCCACCCTCCATTGTGCTGTCCCTCCTTTTCCTGCTACATCCTCCATATTAGAAAATAAATTATTCACCCAGCAGGGACATTGTGAACCCCTTATAATGTCACGGAAGGTGTTTAGACCTGGGAACTCCATACAAAGACCTCACCAAGAGGCCCAAGAGAGATAAGAAAATGTTAGGTGGGTTACAGTTCAATCAGTTCTTTACAGGCTTATGTTGCCAGGCCTTTGTTAACCTTAAATGGATTTTGCACTTCCAAACACGTTTAGGCAAAACTAAAACTAGGTTTAAGGAGGTCATATTCAAGTGAGGTCCTCAATAGGTCACATGCACCTCATTGAATTCTGAATAATAGCAGAAGCATCCAAAATGGATGTCAAACAGATACCACGAACAACTGCCAAAGACCCATCCTCTACTTCACTTGTACAACTTGTACTACGTTGTACAAACCACCAAGGTGTCACACCCATGGTTGCTTCCTTCTGATTGAGATTCTACACTGTTTTGAAGGAAGCTGGAGGTTGCATTTTTGTGACTCTGCAGGGGAAATATCGCCATTAGCAAAAAAAAAAAAAAAAAAAAAAGCAAATATAGGTTATGGACAGCACAAAATTAGGTCAGCAGGTGTTCTTTTTTGGCAGCTTTAAAGAAATATACTTATGGTACTCTAGCAATGTATTTAATAAATACAGAATATAAGTGTACACGGTTGTCACACTCAGAAGCAATAAATTGCAGCATGCCTGCTGGAAAAAATAGTTTGCATTTGTGATGGGTTTGAGAGGTGTTTACTTTGCTTTCACACTACCCTGTATATGGTAATAAAAACAAAGCAATGCAAAAGCATCATTAGGGGAAAGTGAAACATTTTCCATGTGATTGTAGACATGTCCTTTAAGCACCAGACAAAAACAGACACACAGTGGAAGGGGTTATTGCATTTCAGGGGAATCCTGTACTTTGGTGAGGACATGACAGAGCTTGTGTGAGCTTTTTCATTGTACTGTATTGTGCAAGGAGGGGCTGGTTGGCTATAGACACAGAGCTGTTACTGCAGTGACATCAAGAGGAGAATACAAAACACAAGCATGAAGCCAAACACTAGGAGATGAAGTCTTCTCCAAGTTGACAGAGCTGCAACATTGTCTGAACTCCTTAATGTGCCAAATGACAGTGGAAATAGGCTCAAAGGACATATGTAACCAGCAATAGGTAACTTATCAGGAACTGTCTGCACTGTCCCAGAGATACCACCCTAATTTATTATTTAGCGGTGGTTTTCAAGTGCTGGTTTCATTCCATTTAATTGGGGGCAATGCTGACCGCTCTTATTTGAACAGTATGTTAATTTTTGTGTGCCAGGAAGGTGGTTGCAAATAAAGTGTGTACTCATTTTTTTTTAGATGCCTTAAGTCAGTGGTCAGCAAACTTTTTTGGCTACTGGGCCATTTTAGGAGGTCAAGAAAGCACACTAGGCCGGACTCTCTCAAATCCTGCGCTGATGGCTTCACCCCCCACCAGGAACACCCCTGAAGGGAAATCCCTCTCCTCCACAATGCATACAGAGGAGAGGGAATGTCCCCTTACCCCAGCAGCGGAAGTGTTAACGCCGGCCGCAGTAAATAGGGAAGGGAGGCATAGCAAGGAGGCTCAAGAGCCGCGGGTTGCCAACCCCTGCCAGCCATGATTAGGCCGGATTGACCAGGGGGGCATTAGGCCGGAACGGACTACTGGCCAGGCCATATCTGGCCTAAAGGCCAGAGTTTGCTTACCCCTGCCTTAACTAAAGCCTAAGTATGCAGGTATGTCATTAAAAAGCTAAACCATTTGTGCAATTTAAAATTTAAATATCAGTGTTGTGTCCGAGCCACGACGATGGCTTCTTTATTACCCGTGGCTAATAAAGAAATCCTATTAATGGATTTAAAATACTGTTTATTATGTGTACTCTCTACTAACTAGTTCTCTTATTCATTCCAGCTGAAAAAGTTTTTAATTAGTTATTTTGTATAACCTAATAATGAAGGCTAGTGTGTGTATATAACAGCTGTAGAAATAATAAACAAGTTATACAGAGAAATTTATACTTATCAGAAATGAATACAAAATGTACCTTGTGTCTGGTTAGTTTCATATACCCTAAGCTATAGGTAATATATTATAGATCACATTTGGACTACTTTTATGTCTTCTCTATGCTGCCCAGTTCAGGAAATGATAGGAGTACAGCAACCTTCTTGTGAACTTTGGCACAGATCTGACAAATGCAGTTTGTATATATTTGTAAATGGATTAAAAACACATAACTTCTCCAGAGGGTTACCTACAAACTAATAATGCTCAGCATGAAGTCTACACAGCATCGCTACTACTCCTGTAAGGCTTACACTGGTGCCACACAAACACAAATGACCTCATTCATTAGCACATCTGAAGCAAGGCCTGCTCTTGCTGCCTGCAGGAACCAGTGAGATCCTTCCCGTTTTGTCTTATGTAAAGTATGGGCTTATCTAATAAATTGGAAATTTTGTTATTAAATTAGGAGCAACAAAAACATCTCTGATGGTGACTATGGGCAACAACCCCACCGTCCACCACTTTTTACAAACCTGGCCCATTGTGTTTCTGGCACTGCTAAGCTTTACTCAAGAGCACTGAGATTGTGAACATTCACTACGCACCTCACAAGCGGTGAAATGTAATCCCGCCACTCCTCTGCTAGAGAGCGAAACAAGCAGCTGAGGAGTCCCACGGGATGCAAATTGTCGGATCTCATGTAATTACAATGATACGCTGTCAAATCTCTGTCCACTGTGACAGCCAAGCCAACTGTCAATACACCAATACAAAATGTGGTTCATGGGGATTTTAGGGTTCACACCTTTTGGGGAACATATATTTGCTAGCTATGGATGGGAAACGGAGATCCACTTTTACTAATCTAAAGCAATAGACAGATTGTTGTTTCTCTCATGATATTGAAAACGACATTCCCCAGTATATCTTCTCAGACAATGGCTAGCTTTGCATGATGGGTTGGATGTACTAACTTCATGTGTAACTTCACTCAATATGGTTAAAAGTAACCATATAGTATATTCAGAATTGAATTACCTACTTGGTTTTTATATCTTTTTTTTTAACAGACACCTGTGCTAAAATCAAACTCCCAAAATGCTGGTGCATCAATACTAAACTACCTACAATAATAAAATGAATAAGAAAAATTAAACATTTTTATTGTATCGTTATGTGACTATGCTGTGTGAAAGCTGCAGAGCCTGTCTAGACTGGTAGGATATTGTATAGAGCAATGTGACATACACTGCAATAACTTTTACTTGTTAGGTCATACCATATACATTTTCAATGTCAATATGTGATTAGGAAAATTTTGTGGACATTCAACTAAAACTGAAAAAAAAAATATTTTTGTAGAACCTTTTATTTTTGGTAAAACTAAATTGTGTGCAGTTTATATGGACTATAAAATTCCCGGCTTTGCCCCCACTGACATGACCCTTCTTACTTCAGCAGAAGAAGCTGGGAACTAAGGTGTAAAAATGTCTCTACGACAATCCATGAGAAATATATAGATGCATTCTCTGGCATCTATCGATTCGTTAACCCTTAAATTAACAATGTCTACATCTGAAGAAATAATTGTCCTTGTCACCTGCAGAAACAAAGCAACTTCTCCTTTTTATTATCAAGTGGAATGGGAGAATAGGTTGATGTAGTCACCAAAACCCATTCCTCCTTCGGACACCCACAATGTAAAGTATATGTGACACATAGCCACCAATTAGCTGTATGGGCAGACTGATCAGTCACTAAAGAAAACCAACAGAACAGCAAGAGAAACACAGACTGCCAATATTTACACTGGAGCAATTTTAAACTAATGAAAGACAATGTCTAGCTAGGGCTACAGGTTACAGCTAATGGTCTATAAAACTTTGGATCTAAAGCTGTCACAACAGGGCAGTGATTACAGCACATTGTAATAGGCCTGGATTGGTGCACGGCTCTGCAAACACAAGATAAGGAGCAGAAATGCAACTTGAAAAGTTTTTATTAAGTTCACGTCTGAATCAGCATGTACTTAGGTTCAAAAACTACCAACAATTGAAAAAATAAACAATGTGTAAAGTGAAACTTCAGACATAATTTTCTATGTTTTGGGACGCGGTCAAATATTTTTTCGTCTGAAATGATTGTTCATGACAGTTTCATGATCGTTTTAGAACAATTGTTGTACAGACACATTGTTTGCTCTCTGCTGAGCGGTCTGTTATTTTATCTGGCAAGTAGGTAAAGTAAGTGAGAAGTGCCCCCTCTTCATTTTACAATACAGAAGTTGTTCGGAGATGGAAATTGGTATTCCAGCACAGTGGATAACTAATGACCTCCTGACACAGATGGACTTCTATACTAACACTAGATTTTTTTGTCAGGGACAACCACAAACTATTATTTTGGGCTATATATATGTGTACATAATATTTGTAAGGCTTTCATTGGTGGGGAAGTTTTGCCGGTATTTCAGGTTGTTTAAAAGCAGCAAGATAGGAAATTTCTCCAAAGAGGCACCCAAATTCTTGAGTAGAGTGATGAAAAGTTCAAATTTCAGTCTTGGTTTTTCTTTGTAATCTTCCCGCATATTTATGTTCTGTACGGTGCTCATCAGAGCAGGAAGTTGGATAAACCCCACCAGAGAAGAACAAGACGGCACTGAAAATGTACCCTACTCTTTCCAAAACTAAACAAGAAAATTGTTGTGGGGAGTTACACTTTAAAGTTCTAAAAAATAGAATCCTAACATAATTTTCAACAGATCTGTTTATCTGTGATCTCAAGGAGCCCTTCTGGTTTTTATCTTGAGCAGACTGATGGGACTTAACATTGTGGAGATCTGTGTGTAAAGCTACGTACACACTTCCAATTATTATCGTCGGAAAACGAACGACGAACGTTCCTGCACGATATATACGAACGATCGTATAGCACCGATCCTGCACATAGAGGTAACGACACGATCGTTCGTAGATATTGTACACACAATAGATACGATCGTTTAAGCGATAGAGGAACTATGTGCACGACAGGAAAGTGAACGGACGTTCGTTCATCACGCATGCTCTGACCATGGACGATCAACGAACGACCGTACACACGAACGATGTTCAACGATCGTCGCCCAATCCGATCCGCCGGTCCGGTCGTTCGTTTCCAACAATTTTCCTCGTTCGTCGGCGTCGTTGGTTACTTTTTTACGAACGATTTTTTGCCCAATCGATCGTTCGTCGTTCGATTGGAACGATAAAAATTGGAAGTGTGTACGCACCTTAAGACTGGTTGAGTAGTAAAGTTGAAATCACTGGTCAGAGCTGACAACACTCTGGACTAACAAATGTTTGCAGGCTTAGTGTGTTTGTTAAGGTTAGCATTCACTTTTCTCTACTTGCAAGGACATTAAATAGATAAATCACAAAAAATATGTATGCATTAAAGTCCTTTACTGCATTTATTTTTTTTCTATTTTACCTCAACATAAATTTTAGGAAATCTAAATTAAAGCTATGGACAGTTGCACTTTTAACAGCCTTAGTAGAAGTCCTGATGGTGACCAAGGAAGGTGTAGTCCTGGGGATGATTTAGGAATGTGGAGACTTCAAAAAGTGTATCAGGTAGAAGAAACATTTCTCAACTAAACTATATACAGTAAATATTTTATGTTGTAACACTATGCAGGACAAACCATTGGGTTTCTCTAATACCATCCCTTGCATATAGTTCTACCTACCATCCTCTAGCTTCCCTCTACTTCATACTCCCTGACAGAAGCAATAAGAAGGTCTTTGTCAGCTTCAAATAATTTTGGCATACAGGACTGAGAACCTTCTCCCCACATCCATGTGACAGTATTACTGGCCTATGTGGCCAATTTCCAAGCACAAGTGCTATCATGTAGGAAGAGGGGAGGGTCGCATACTCCTCATAGCCGGGATTAGGAGCAAGGGAGTTTAGGTATAAGCAACTGTTCCTAAAGAGAACATGTCGCTTTGTCCTGAGGGGTTTACCAGCTGTAGATCTATGTTAAGGTAAGTTGGCCTTAAAGTAGATGTCAAGGTAAATCTTATGTTCTCCTCTAATAATGTCTCCCTAAACAATGTACTTGATATGTAATTGTTCTATCTCAATATCATATGGATAACAATTGGCTGTGTTGGTGGCACAGATCCTGCTATATCTGGTGAACTGAAGACTGGACAGTGACAACGAAGCCTTATACCTTGCCAAAAGAAGCTGACAGACAATGCAGTGTCAAAATGTGCTGTGTGTATTAGGTAACCTGTAAAATATGCTCACAGTGTCTAAATTTGTCAACATCCTATGTTATCAACAATGACCTCATGGTATTTCCTACAAATTCTGCCCTTATTGTGGTGCATTGATCTCCACTTTTACTAACCAGACTGAAATCTACAGTGTCTATGCTGCATTTGTACATATAGACGCATCCACAATTGCTAGGACCTGCTAGAAATGTGCACACAAAAATGCACTTCACAAGGCAGCTTATAAAAAGCCAACCTTACAGGGAAGAGGTTGGAAACCAAGCACATCTACTTCTGGCTGGTGATTACCATCACTGGAATGTGATCACCTAAACTGGCAGTGTTAAATAAACATTTTAATTGGTAATAAAAAATCCCTGTGAACAGGGCAGAGGAGGTATACCAGTAAATTGTGTGAAAGCACTTTTTGTATCAAAAGCACTAAATAAGTCCTATCATGATGGGAATAAATTAATTATTCCTATTTAGATCATTTCTATTCATAGATGTTCAACAAAAGCACTTCAATGATCATTTTCAAGGTTGAAAGTGGACTGGTCAAGTTGGAATTTCCTGACCAGCTAATGCTGTTTACTAGAAAATACAGCTAGTGTAGTGTGAGCTAAATACAAAGATCAACACACGTCTATGTTTCCAGGTAAAAATAAATACAAAAATATTCCACAAGCTGGTCGAGCCGCCACCAACTGACTTAGGCAGGATTGATTCTTCCTCATACCAAATTGCACATATCGGGTGACCTTATTCTCTGAACCTTAGTACATGCTGGCTCTTAGCAGACCTAGAATAAGTTCTAGCTCCTGTGTTTTGACCAACGATTTGCCATCAGAAGACAGGAGCAGTGCTGTGATCTAGTAAGCTACAAATGGTTCTAATGTGTGCAGAAGCTGGCTGCCAGCCTATCACCAAGTCACTTACAACATAGTCCCTAGCCTCAAAGGCACACGTGGGCTTCCCTATAGTCCTCTTCATCATCCCTTTGTGAAAATATACAGATTGAGCCTGAGTCAGCCATAAAACAAAAACAAACAGATGGTTACTTTGGCCACAGGTGAAGCCCTAAACGTACACTGGGCCCTCTAAAACCCAACCCTTACTATGAGAAAATTTGGTACTGTAAGGCAGTTATGGAAAACAGCAGCTTTATCTTCCTTATTCATTACCTTTCCAGCTCACTTACACTTTTACATGCACTTGAAGTATCCAATATAATTAGTCAATTAGAAATATTGAATTATTTAGTGTGATGGCCTAATTGACTGGTAAAAAAAACTGCAAAAGTGGATGAATATTCATTTTTTTTCTTTACTTTGGTTTTGGAAGGGATAGAGTAACAGCTAGAACTCCTTCCGGGTTTATTTTGCTGTCTATGTCCCTACTTGGGAGATTGACTCTCTTTTTTTGTCCTCCTGACAGCTGTCATTGAGATAGAAAGTGATTAAAATTGTACTTTTTGTCACCCAAACAGGAGAAGGGAAATCCTTCCAGTAGAGACATCCACTTCAGTGACAACTGTCTGAGATGGGTATTTCACCTAATATTTTTAGTAAACCTTTTAAATATTATATATCACGTTTGGGAATAAACAGGACAGAAAGAAAAATGAAAAATGTGCACGGGTTTTAAACCTTCTCTACTTTACAGATAAAACAATGGATTGCTTGAATAGTCCCTCATACTATATGGTTGTTGGGTAATCTGATTATGCAGAATGCAACATATGTGGCCAGCTTTAAGTAAATCGGAAACCTAAAAAACAGCAGTAGAGAATAAATAACAAACAGAGTAATGTGCCTATTTAAATGAAGTCCAATCCCCAGCATGATTTGTCTGGGCAATACTGGGACCTGCTGTTAAGCAGTCATGGATACCCAGAGATTGCCTGTGGCTGGTAAAATTGCTTTGTCTTTCAAAGCCATTTAAGGACAATGTGAAATGTGCTCTTTGCTGTTCCAATCATCCTCTGCATACAAGTAACCTTTTCAATGACACCAAAGCTGGCACACAATAGGCAAGATGCTTTTTACAGATATGTTCTCTCATCGATGGAGCGTTACTCCTTTCATACGCTTCCCTTTATTAGTTGGGCTTTTGTTGCAGTGCTTGCTGGGAAATCGAGTACGCCCTACTAATCACCAAAGAAGGCATTACTTCCCTGGTACAATAGAATAATGGCGTTATACTGCTGTGACTGTGGCCTGTTGGTAACATCTGAATGATACCCGTGTATTGCTACAGAATTCTAACACTACATGAAAGCATCATGGTCGTCTCCCCAAATCCTGTGCTGTTTCAAAAACTAAACAGAAAAAAGTACCATCTTGCAAACATTTGAAAAATGATGGTGGTTTTGCTGAGTTTTAAAAAGTGCTGGTCATCTAACCAATGACCAGAGGACACTAATAAATGTTTTAATTTACTTCTGGCTAATCCACCATTTCCTGTTTGCTCTGGTGATAGAACTAGGAGTTTAGGGACCACATTAGAGAGGTTGTTCAACAAAACGGAACAATAGGGCACATTTATAAAGGTCGGTGCTATACTTTACAATTGTGCTTGGTGCTTTACTTGCTGAAGCAATAGAGTCCTTGTAATTTCCATGATTTCAAGGCTACATGATTTAGGCCTTGATATGGTTACATTGCCATCTAAAAGCTAAATGTGTATAGCTACCAGAATTATCAGCTAGCCAGTGGCTAAGATGATGAGCCTGTCACAATGGTTACCATTATGGACAAAAATAAACAAGTAAACACAAAAAAGGTAAAATATAGGTAAAACTGATAGGACATGACCAAAACAAAACATATTGTATGTTTTTAACTGTTCGTGCAACAAGGGTACAAGGGAAATAAGGACAGCGAGTGCGAGATAACCAGAGCACAACTTACCCCGCGCTTTAGACTTCTGAAGCAGTGGATTTTGGGTTTGGAGGTCATGAAGTCGTTGAAGCGATGGGAGAGGGGTTCCTTTTGCTGCTTGGGAGACTGGGGGCCGTTGGGAACAGCACAGGGTGAGGCAGAGGCAGGGGGAGGAGGAGGGGGCTGATGGGGGGACGTTAAGAGGGACATAAGCTATGTATAAGAGAAGGAGCAGTGATAGAATATAAACCAAATCAAAAGATACAAGGAGAAAAAAAAATAATAAGAAACAAAACACAAAATCAAAATGAGGATTAAACAATATTTATTCTGAACCAATGGTATAAACACAACAAAAACTTTAAAAATTAAAAAAAAAAAAAAAGAAAATGAAAGATGGAATCCATGAGTTGCCGCCATGGTTTGGAAAGAAAGAAGAGGCTTAAGAATGTTAGAAGACGAGTGCAAAACACAGTTTAGAAATCCCTTATGAACCAATTAAGGGTGGAAGAAGCCATGCAAACTGTAAGCAGCATTCACCAGCTAAGTGTGAAACCAAAAGCAGGAGGAGAAAACAGCATGACTCCCACCAATCACCAAATGTCGTCTGAAACCTTCGGACCTATGTCCAGATATTTGACAATGACCAATGGTGGATTCCCAGTAATGGAAGGTGTCCATATATAGTTTATATCTAAAAGTTAAGCTATGCTTGGTAATTGCCTATTTAGCCAAGCAAAAAAGCTTTATCAACTGCAAAATGACAATACCGGCAAGGTGTACGAAACCCTACAACATATGTACCCTATGGTGGTATTAAGCTGGATGGGTTACAATTAGAACACCGACACTAAGATGTTATATAAAGTAAAGGATGTATGTGTAATTCTACAAGATAAATGGTGGACTGGAGACTTGTTTTTAATCTGGGTGTACTGTCCCCATTATGGATCCTTACCCAACACTATAAGCAGAGCTGCACACCAGAAGGCAAGATGATTGAGACCCAGCATGCACCACAGTAAATAAGGAACCAAGATTGGAAAGAAATATGAACAAGCAAAATTGTAATCCAGAGAGCTTCAATA
Source organism: Pyxicephalus adspersus (assembly GCF_032062135.1). Taxonomy (NCBI): domain Eukaryota; kingdom Metazoa; phylum Chordata; class Amphibia; order Anura; family Pyxicephalidae; genus Pyxicephalus; species Pyxicephalus adspersus. Next base: position 77,718,953 of record NC_092871.1, read on the forward strand.
AGGTGATTCAACTAAGAAAGAAGTTGAGAAAACTGACAGCAGGAGTTAAATATTTGTATACATTTTAGTGATGTTTTAGAGTGACCTGGCATTTTTGAAAACCAAGCTTCATCTGTTTCTAGGTCTTTACATCTCTGGTGCACCTTTTTTATGTTTAGTTCTCTGGTGCCGCCCTACTCCTGGTCAGCTAGGCCTTTTAGGGATTATGCATGTGCTTGTGGAAGAATGCAGATCAGAGATCCAACATAAAAGCCGATGGACATTTGCACATCCAGGTGACCTTTTAATGCTTTGGAACAAGAAAACAAATTAAGCCACCACATCTAAGGACATGGATGGTTGTTCTTGGGTTAGATACACTTTGGGGTACATCTTAACACATTGATTACATTTAACTCCAGCAATCAGTTTATCTGCATTACGTTCAGTACATTTATACTTCAAAGGGTCCATTTTGAAATATGTTATTAGTCAGAAAAAATATTCACATTCTTGTTTGTCAAATACATTGGCATAGATTTTTAAAAAAGAGAAAAGGATGCTGAATTATTAAATGTTTATAAAGAAGGTGAACCTTGGTTTCCCATTCCAACTGTGTGAAAGAGAAATTAAAACATAATCATTATCGGTCAGTTGAAGTGAAAGCAGGTTCACCTTATTTACCAACAATAAAGTTAAGGCCCCTTTTAAACTAAATTGCAGCATTGTACATGTTCAACCACGCTCCCTAATGCTCCTACTGAGCGAGCTTTATGGGAGCGGCTGGGAACTAACCATGCATACAAGTGGTTGCAGTAGGGTTGTGGCAAAGGCAAGGGCAATGCATGCAAATCCATTGACCTGCGGTGCAGTTTGCCGCTCCTGGATACGCAGCAAAATTTTGCTATGCTCCTGGGATGGCTAACAGTGTGTGTGTGTGGGGGGAAGGGGGTCTAAGTTTGCTTAGTAAAATCCTCTGCTCTGTTAGTAAAGCAACCATATTATATATAGACTGATGTCTTTCTATAGACAGAGTTTGCCCTACAGTTTCTATTTTGGATCATTTAAAAACTTGTCTGTTTGACTGTAGAGAATAAAAGAATTTATGTCAGGCATACGACTAATAGACACGTTAATGGGCAGATTTTACAGAAATGATTCTTACAAGTTAAAAATAGAAATGCATTTCCATAAAAACTCATTAGTTTGGGTTTTATTTCCACATCCCAAAAATATACTAACAGGTGAACTGTCTTCCCTTGAAAAAACTGGACTATGTTAAGGACATTAGAATGAAGCCCCTCTGAGGGACAGTCAGTGACATGACTATGGTCTCTGTACATCCCTGCAATATATGTTGGTGGTATATAAATACAAGGTAATATCAATTTGTGGTAATAGTGACAGCACTGCCTGGCCTCCATTGGCATTTGTTGCAATGCTCCCATTAATAACTGGTGGCACAATATATTTTTGGGAAATGTAAGTTGATTGTACAAAAATTTAAACATGTATGATGAGCCATAAAAAGAAATCGGATGCAGACGAGACCTTTGAAAGAGTCCCAACACAGATACTGAGCGGCTGACTCTTTACTGTTATTGTTAAGGTTTTAGAGATAGATAATTCAAAAACTTACATTGTACTGACCAATAAATAACATATTTCAAAAAAAATGGTCCAATTTTTACATCACTAGAAAGTAATTTGTTCCACAGTTAAAGAAGGTCACTTGCAAAAGATAGGACTAAACCATTTTCCTTCAGAACCAATAGCCAACCAATCAGAAACATTGATTAGAGACAATTCAAGGCAAAATGTGTTGTCCTTAAGAGAAGCATTGAACTCCTCCAATCATCTGGTGTAACGGGCTATCATGGAAATCGCCTGGCCCAGAAAATGGCTGTTATTGGACCTATGAAATCAATGGTAAGCGTGAAAGCAATAAACCCTGCACCACTGAACCAAAACTTTTTTTTTCTAATTATGTACATGTAAAATATTACATATTAGAATTTTGTGGCCTTTTCAACCAACAGGAGAAACTCATGTGTGTACTCAACTATGTACAAAACTCAATAGCTCAAGCTGAAATTTACACACCTCTGAATAAGTCAAAGTAGTTAGTCCCCTTTTCCCTTCTTGCCTGGTAAGACTCCATACAAATTTTCATTTAAAGATAGCCAGTTAGCAAACAGGCCCCAAACTATTCCCTTTAAAGAATTTACTAGGAGAACTTGACTACATTATTTGACATTGTGGTTGTGGTGAAGAAACTAAAATATCAGTGCTGGGAGGAGCTGACCTGTAACGCTAATTGTATATTGGATTTTTTTTATAGTTAGACTTTTATTCTTTGCAGTTTTCTTTCATGAAACAGTTTACCGATATCCCCTAAGGTCAGCGATGAAGGTTCTATTGCAATCACATACTTAGCTCTCCTTTTAAAGTGGAAAATTCTGAAAAAAAATAAGAGTTCACAAAGCAGTCCGGATTGTTTATACGCAGTAGTATAAACAGTGACTCGAATTGACAGCAGTTAGCATGCGGTTTATGAGTGGTGATTAATCAGGTGGTAAGTGAAATAATAAATGCATCAACAAATAAACTTACAACATAAAAAAATCTAAATAAACAAAACAGACTGTAAATATTATTCAAACTAAAAAATAAATAAATAAAATTTACCAAAACTAAAACAGTAGGGATTAAAGCAGTAAAAAAAACTTTTATAAGTAAAAAGAAGTACCTTATTTTTCTTAATAAAAGGCCACAACTTGCTGCGGGATTTGCCAGGGATTTTGGGATCGGTCTTCCCATCAGCCCTGGTGTTTGTAAGGCTGGTGTCTGACACAGTGCGTTTCATCGACTGAGTGAAGTCCTCAAAGTCGACATCTCCTGGAGGCTCAAACCCAGATTTGAAGGCTTCTATGACTGTCTGAGAATCCTAAAATATGGAAATAAAAGGAAAGAGGAAAGTCTATAAGACGTTACAATGAAGGTAAAGAAAAAGTTAGGGATTTCATGTCCATGGGTACAGATACTATGAAGAATGATTTTCCTTACTCTGAACAACCAAGCCAATCTTTTCATGTTCCTACAGAAGGATGAGAAAATGAAAAGGAAGATTCATATTTCAGTGATTTTTACAGGTTACAAGCCAGACATGGTGGGATCGTCTTGGCCATCCATGTTTAGACACTATAAACTATAAAATAAAAGGGGTATATTGAAGCAGAATACTTCAATTCTGCTCACCACCGTACCTGTCCTTGGACTGTAGAATAGTTTTCAACACTTCCCAAAAACTTCTGCCATATATAGCTAATCACAAAACTCCAAAGGGCAATTGTCTGCTTGTCCTTTTATCCCAGCTTTCCAATCAGTTCCTAACCACCTCCTATGTAGAAATTCTTGAGCATGCCAGGTGATTTAGGTAATCCCTACCTCTCCTGCAGTATAGTAAGTGGTTCAGCATTGCTACAATTCAACCAATCACATTTCAGTTGTGCAAGTGTGTGTGTAACCCTTCCCACTGGAGCATGTTGTAGCATTATTTATTCTCTTCATTGTGGTTGTAGAAAAAATGCTTCTATGAAATGCTTCTATGACCTCACAAAACTCTTGCAAGGCCAGCTTCAAGAAAGTCTATTGATATAGGCACAGCTCCAGAACTAGGTCTTCAAATCCTTACTCACACATTTAGTTTCCTGGTCTGGACACCATAATATGCCGACTTTCAAGATAAAACTGTGTTGTCAATCCAAACAGTTATTAGTAGAAAACTAAATTTCTAGCAAATCAGTGTGAACTTGGCACTGTTTTTAAAGGAAACAAATATAAGGAGTGTGCATGTATTAGGAAGAGGTATTAAAATATTCTTTTATCTTCCCCGACATACAATTTCATGAAGTTAGTAACTCAAAGGCTGTGAAATCTGAAGTATTTTGACATTATAGAAAGCAGTAAAAACCAACATAGCATTCATCTCTATATTTTTTAAGCAAAAAACAAAAACAATTTAACCTGGTAAAAGCAGCAATTATGACAACAGTGACATCTATCTATTTACGGAGCTCGATGCAAATGATGGCACTGTGTTTTAATGAAAAACATTAAAATAGAAGCATGTTTAGTGAAGAGAGCCATGAGAGCACCAGCAGGAAGCTCAATTAGAGAAGATCGGAGTACAGACTCGCTTCTAGCTCCAGGCCTGACTGTGCCTTGCGCTCATATTGTATACACTCACAATTTTCATACTGTGGTTGGATTAGAAACCTCTGGTCTATCATTATTCCTTCAGTGTGTGGCAGTGGTGAGGAAGACAAACATCCACAAAGACTGCTTATTAAGGGTCTCAGCCCACAACGAGGTCATGGTAAAGTTCTAAAATTTCATGGTGCTTTTATGAACACTTCATTTAACATACTCCACAAGTTGATTCTATTCTCTGGTTGGTTTGTGAAACAAAAGAAGCCGTATTTCCACTGGGTGAATGGTACACCCTATGCAAACCTCGAAGTGACTCCTGGCTGCCCAAAGGGAAATGTGCATTTAATATAGAAACCATGTTGCATGCATAAAACCTAACTTGACACTGTGATATTTACAGATTTTGGAAGTATAGCAATTTTGTTAGAAGCACTTAATTTTTTTGTTTAAATTGGAGTGAAAAGTAAGAATTATTTAGAACCTCCTGAACAAGACCAGAACCATAACATGTATTTGCAAGGGGGGCGATCACACATTATATACACCTCGGGCCCGGAGTTGATCTTTAACATACTCAATTACATTTTTTCTTCATGGTATTACCTATCAGGACATGTGGAAACCCTTTTATAATGGCTATGGCCCTTTACATATGCACATAGCCAGGATAAAGAGATACAGCTAAAGCTTAACATTTGCACTCCATATGAGCACTGTCATTTGTAAACCTGAAGGCAGAAGTAGCAGAGTGATCTTTCAGATTTTGTAGTGTGTTAGGGGTGTATAAATTACAAGATTGGCTAAACAAAATTACATCATGTGATAGCACAATTATGTATTTAGCGTTAAACCTATAGGTTTACCAGAGAAATCCCTATTGAATCCCCTGATCCTGAACTTTAAGAGTTTGTTCCAAAATAAACATATAATTGTCAACCCATCCTCCTGTTTCTTAATTCTTGAACATCTATATATATATATATATATATATATATATATATATATATATATATATTAGATGATTCTCTGCATGAGATCAGAAATCCTATTGGTTAAGAAAAGCAGCATACACAGTTCTTTCAACATTTTCTTGCTGTGACCCATGTGAAAATCCCACAGATCAGCCAGCATTCAGAGAAGCCAATAAGACCTGGAACACTGCACATCCAAATCTTTTTCATGTGGAAGACAAAGGATAATATGTTCTATGTGTCTTCCAAGTCCTCCAAATAATTATAGACCAATATTAGAAGGGGGCACATATGAGTGACATCTGGTGTTGATAGAAATGGATTGCGATAAGACACATTCCTCAGAGGACAGATAGAAAGCAAACAGTGACATGTTCATAACAGATATGTCGCAATGAATTATTTCAGTACCAGTGGAGGACATAGCCAACAGTGGGCCCCTATGCCGAACTAACTTGCACTTTTGGGGGGCCCCTTTTGGCTGAGAAAAGGGCCTTTGTGCAGCTACACACTTTGTGCCTCCTTAGATAGGAAAAGGCGATATAAGGAGCTAAATATCCAAAACTGATATTTTAGATTTTAGTATCAAATGACGTTTTAAACCATCTAAAAGATTCTTTTATCTGAAAATGTATTTCAGAAAAAAATGGCTTTGCGTTCCAAATGCACACCTGCTGTGGCCATTATGAAGGCTTTGGGTAGTGAATTATGCATGCAGAACTGACTGGAGTATTAAGACATATAAGAAGTTAGCTTTTTAGGTAAAATATTACTTTTTGGTGGACTAATCCTGCAAGAACATTTTCCATCTACATCCCCAGTGAAACATTATTTGGATATAAGTTTTACTGCATACTACTGCTTGGAGAGGTTCCTTATATTCCTATTCTCACACCTCATAGTTGTGTTACCATGAGCTATCTACCTGGTGAATTATTATTTATACTTTTGGATTCATATGAATCTATATCTCTAACACATAACCCTAAAACATACTCTGACCCTAACACTTTTGTTTCAAATTAAGCAGTGGGACAAAAATGAGTGGAATTACTCTTTAGGTATATTAATGGTGCTCAGTGGGAGGAATGATTCTAACATTGCTGGTGAATGGGAAGAATGTCACACTTAAAGAAAACAAAAAATCATTGGTTTTGGATAAACTGACACAAGAGTTAACCTCTGGAGGAACTCAGGTTGAGAAACCCTGCTCTAACCCTTTGTCGCAAGCAGAACCTTAGTCCTACCCAAGAACTGACCCCATTGTGCATGCTTTACTTATCCTACAGCTAAAGCTGCAGCTCCAAAAGCAACCAACCCGCAAGGCAATATCAAAGCACTGGTAAACCACTGATGTGAGTAAAACTCCAACTGAGAACCAGCAGGGAAACCAGCCGTGGAAAACGACTAAACTGTGTATTGTGTCATGGGAGAAAAATAAAAAACATGACAGTATTATCACTGCTCTCAAAAACAGGAAAGCAAAAATGCTGTTAAAACAAATTATGTCTGTATTTGGATCAATAACCATGATTTCCTCTCTGTCCGGTCCTCCCCAGCCGGCAGGATTTCCCCATTTTCGACAACAGATAACAGAGCAGGCCACAGAGATATCAAATCCAAACTCAGGAAGGAAGTCTGGGGCCTGGCAACCATACAGGTACCTACATGACTGTGATGGATGCCATGGCTTGGTGAGCTGCCCAAGGATGAACAGGAGGGAAATATACACTTTACAGCAGACAGAACCAGGGCGGTGTACTAATACTGGGAATGTTCATAAAATAAATACTGTAGAGATTTTGTCAAGAGTTAAATGACCTTACAATTTTTTCTACATCTTGGCTACTCTATAAATGAGATCTCTGCATTGTGTTCTCAGGACTGCACATGTCCTGTGACCACAACAAAGGGTCTCTACTGGTAAATTTATAATTTATTTTATATTATGATAAGCTGGAACACACAAAAGTGAAAACAAAGGTTGAATGAAGAAGACAATTAAGAACAAAGAACAGTTAGGTAATGTAGATTTCACACATAGACATGTAAGGAGCTAGCTGCTGACTCCTTTTAAGTAAAATATTACTTTTGGGTGGATTTTACTGCCAATTATGGTGCAGTAGTATCAGGATATTTACAAACTTGGGGTAGGTAATAAAGTCATGTGTGTGTGTGTGTATATATATATTTAAGATACCATACGTCTAATGTAATCCCCTGTACAGGGGACTGGGACATAAAAAAAAAAACAATGAACAATTAACAATGAAATGTTCTGCATTTATATGTGGTCATTACGAAGAAGCTGAGAAAAGGTGAAAGCAGGTCTGACTTCATCAATATGCTGCTGCTCCTCCATTGTCTAATCATTTCAAGTTGGGGGCTGAGAGGTGTCCAACCTGTGTTGCCTAACTGCAACAAATGAAAAAATCAGGTAACCCGGCTGCAGTTGAACTGTAAAAACATGAAAATTGGATGAACAAAAATATAAATCCCCTCCCTTTGCATATTTTTCAATAGTGTACTTATGTATACACATAACAGGGAATAAATAGGTGGTGTCCTTCTGTCACTAAGAGGGTTCAATATCTTTCCAGATAAACTAAAAATAAGTTCAGTAAAACAAATGATGGAAAAATGTCATTCCCTTTCCTTTCCAAATAAATGTCATCTGAAAACACACAGGTCATAGATGTTGTCACTTGAACTTCTTCCTGCTTGTAGAAAATATGGAGATAACATGGTGAAATATGAGTTTATAGAGGTAAGAGTTCAATGTTTACTGGTGTGGGATGCTGCCACCAAGGAGTAAAAACTGACACTATCACTTTTTTTAAATTATTATATATATATATATATATATATATATATATATATATATATATTGGGAGAGAGAGAAAGAGATGTATTAGGTATACCTTTTATTTTATTAGGATGTTTTAAAATGAAATAAACTGTTTTGGGGTCTAATTTTGAAGGAGGTAATCTGGGAACATTTCATGTGAAGAATTTCCTAGGTCCATGTGTTTTAGCGGCAGCATTTGATTCTCCAACAGGGAAGGTTTCAATGAATTTCAGATTCACTGCTATATAAGTAGAGCCCTGTAGTTTCCATTTTCCCACTGAAAAGGGCACAGAAACTAGGCCTACAGGTACATTTTGGAACATCCAATCCAAATATTCTTGAATGGGTAATTGTCTGTCATTAGAGATCATTAAAAAAAACATTTTTAAAAAATTCTAGTTTATTCATCATAACTGTTTTGTGAATTAAAAAAATGTGTTAATACATAGGTCTCAGGGGCCTCCCCAATATACAGAAGTATATCCATTACATGTAATCATATTGTGCATAGACTGCATGAGTTGCAAATAAAACATGTTTCTTGGAAAAGCCCACTTAAGTCCTGTACACAGTTGAACTGATTACATTTTTTACTGTAAAGTATTTAAACAGTACAAAGGGGACACAAACAATATTAACCGCCTGGGCGTTTCACTGATGTCTAGATTTCGGTACCAAAAGCGGTACACTGTTTTTCATGAAATTTTTTTTTTTAAATTGTAGACCTGTAACTTACAGAAATATGTCCGAACGAGGGTCTAGTAGATATCATGAATATAAAAGATGTTTGAAACACACAATCATGTAAAAAAAAAAATTACTTTTAATAAAATTAAAGGAAAAACACAAAAATCAGATTCAACAAGAATACATAAATAAATGAAAAATACTGAAAATGTGATAATTCGGTATACTGTATAGTAATATATTTTTTTTAAAACACCTCCCTAGTGTCCGTCACATACCTATAGACAAAACCAGATCCACCCAGTGGTGATACCTGTACCCTGGAGTCTCCATTCAGCAATGTCAACCATCATCTGTGATTATCCAGCATGAAAAAAGGAAGGTCAAGGACTGAAAAGGGTAGGGAGGAAAGCAATGTATAGGTAAAGTAGAAGGGTGTGGAATATAAACCCAGGCATCACAAGCCCTTACCTGCTTCTCGTTGATGGACTCTGCAGATTTTGTGATCCCATCAAGACATTTGCCGATGATTGGGATGACTTGACGGTCTATTTCAGCGTAAGTTTTCATAGATTCCCCCAGCCTTGCTATTCTCTTTTCCTCCATGTCTTGGAGTTTCTAAAGAAAATTAAAAACTGTAAGAATAGATTGCAGATTGCCCACTTAGAGCTAGGATTAGTAGAAGGTAATAAAAATCCTCTAAAAAACCACCAATACCATTATGATGACCTTCTTTTCTGCTCCCTAATTTCTTTTGTGGCATCAACACTAAAGAGGCAGGGGAAAGGTCAGGTAAAATTTCTACAATTTTTAAAGGGAAAAATACCCTTTAATGTTACACTAGTTAGTTTTAAACAATTGGATGCTGACTTGATAGAACATGCAAGTAAGCAGAGGGAGTACAGATTAACTTTAACAGATACACAGTAGGATTCTAATGATGAGAGAAGTAGCAAACAAAGGTGATCAACTATTTTCACATAAACCTATTTAAGAATTTTAATATTAAGTTAGGCTCACATCTGTGTGGTGTGGCACAACTGCAAACTGTTCATACGTTCAGTATCATAAAATAATTAAAAATAAATAGAGGTAGCATCATATGGTTCACACACCACAAAAAATGTATAAACTTGAAGGTGAATTTACAGGGAACAAAATTAAATAAGGGAGAGTATTAGAGATTAAAGACAAGTGACAAAAGCAATTATACTGGCGAACACAATCATGTGTGTACGATATATGTTAATGTAACGGTTCTGCAATATTGCAATGAACAAATACCACACCTGGAAGATGGTCGGCATGTGTGTGTGATAGTGCTCATTCTGCTCGCGGTTAAACTTCTGTAACACAGATGAATAATCCCCTTTACTGTCGTCTGCCATCTGATGACGGATTTGGGCTTGCTGTCGTGCCTGAATAATAAAAAAAAAAAAAGTTGATGAGTGGATATATTCAAAGGTCATTCTAGTAGTGTCCTTTTTTTGTTTTGTATACTGTAGCTCTAGGATACCAATAGTTTACTTTTTGCCTAATACCTTGCTCTGAACAGAATCAAAAATCAAGTTTAAGACCGATTTTCAAAAGCAGTTTTTATCAAGATGGTGGGCAACGGTTTTAATTTCATTTTGAAAATTTTGAATTAAAAAATGCACATTCCTATTCAGCAATGATAGTCAGTATGCAAAATATTAGGGTTTAAAACAAAACCTCTGTTATCAGAAAGGGACTGAAATCACTGGGATAGACATTTCTGGGAAAATTTGCTTAACTGTGGACTTTGGGTATTTTTTCTATTAAATATAAAGGTATTACTTGGATAAGAAAATTCAGTATAGCCTTTTCCAATAAGTTCACATTCGTCTACATATTTTATTGAAACTTTATATTATTTCAAGTACTATTAGGCAGCCATTTTCACAGAGTAACGAGGCCTGAACATAATTTGTTGTAGCTGAGAAGGCCTAAACCACCTATGAATTCCATAATGCAACAAGCATTCCCCCAAGTGTTGTTGGCAGAAACTCACTATTTTCCAGGGTAGCCGACACTGGACTATACCTAATGGACTAATGGAACAGGAAAGTAGTTGTGTCAAATGATTTATTTAGTAAATTCAGCAGCTTCAAGTGTTAAACTGTGTTGTTCTTCAGCCACATTTCAAAAGCTTTGTTCTAATAATGTGAATCAACAAATAACTGACTCTCAGTTCTACTGCTGAATCCATCACCTTACTCCTCCTAAACTTTCATCTAGGTAGCTGTTGCATTCTATCGCTGCACAAAGAAAAATGTTATCAGGAGACCAAACTATGTAGTCTGCACACTTTTCAGAAATTTCAGTTTCTTTGAATCAATAGTTTCTAAGAAACTGACTCAAACCCAGAGCGCAAATCATGAGCTCTGATATCACTTTCCTAATTGGCATGCTTGTTTTAGGTCAATATCTCAAAGACATGAAACTGCAAGCAAGCAAATAATGTTTTCTTTTTTCATGTATTTTTCACAAGATAAGGTAACTTTAAAGTTTAGGTAAGCAAGCGATGGTGTTTTCAGCAAGTATTCTTCACCTTTATTATAACCTCTTGGTGTGGTTGACTTCATCTGTGGTTCTCCTCTATACTGTCTACTCTATATAGCAACCTGTCTGCTAAAATAATCCTGATCATAAATCAAAGCCATGCAGGCAGGTAAACAGGAATGCTTACTGGATAGAGCTTGCTCCCTCACTTACGCTGTGATCTTCACAGGCCACATGCTGGGCCAGATCCATGACCTGAATACACAGACAATCGTTTCCAAACAACTAATCTCTGAAGCTGCAGTAGCGGATGGAACACTTTATTCATGGGAGATGGAAACTTAAAAGCAGTGCCAGAAATTTTAAGGATTCTGCTAAACAGAGGTGGCCAAAACACTCTCATTGCGGAGATTAAAGAGAACCCTATTACTTTGTTTAGGACAGCTTGATGAAAACTAGGATACAAAGGAAGATAGCCATAAAAGATAAACAACTTCAGCTGGGGAAAAAACTGGAGTTGATGCTATTAGCAAACAAACAATTTATGGGTTTTTGTTCCTGGTTATTGAGGCTTTAATATATTTTCAAAGCATGATTGTAATTGTCTTACTTTTAATGCAGGTTACTATGGTATTTTTTATGCTAAAAATGTAGAATGTGGAAGAGTTGGGCTTGAATGGCACTGGTGTTGAGAAATTGCTGTCATGGAAAAAGTAGTTATAGAGAAAAAGTAAGACTGTTCACATCTTTTCTACACTTTCCTTCACTCTCTTTCCTTCTACCATCTTCTTTGTATTCCAAAGAGGGATAATTATAGACAAAATTAGGCCCTGAGCAAATATGACATGAGGGCTTGAATGCACAGTATCACAGCTCCCTGCACCTTCTGTAGCCCTGTCAATTGGAACCCCGGTGAAAATGGGGGTCCTGTGCAATTTGTCTCTCTCTAATACCAGCCCTACTTCCAGAAAAAACATTAACCAAACTTTCTAGCAATTTCATAAGGGCGTGCATACAAACATGGTACAAAATAAAATGAAGCTGTGGAATAAGGAATCCTGCACTGGGTCCTTTAATGTGTACAAGCAAACTGAGATTGTTTAAGCTGAGCAGTAGAAAGAATAATGTGTACTACCACCACACATACACATTTTATGACAATACTACAACACTAGATTTGAGTGGTTTAAGTAAAAAATGCACTGGGAATCGTTGGCTACATTCATCTTCAGGTAGCTAAATGGATTAGTGGGGGTTGAAAAAAAAGGTATCTATGTGCACCAAGGGGGCTAAAGCTAACCTAATATTTGCAGGTTGCATTACAGAATAATATACCAAAACTAGAAACAAATTAATTCTCATCCTTCTCTGTCATCCTAGATTTTGCCTACCATAAAATTACAGATACTCTTTTAAATACTACACAAGCAGTGGATGCTCAGATCTAACGAATCTCGTAGTCAGCCATGATGGGAAGATTCTACAATTATGTTGTTATTTCAGCCAGCCACAGCAGGAAGACAAGCCAGAATACATTCCACTCCCTGTAGACAGCCCCACGCAGTCTTTTAATTATGGGTGCTGGAAGCATGTGTCATTAAGAATATTAATTAGAACTTGTCAAATCCCTATTAGACACTTGATATCATTATTGAGTTTTAAATAACCTAATGAGGGCATGCTGAAATGCAAATGATGTGAATTTGTTTACCGAAATAACTTCACATTTTTTCTACTACTAACAATCTACGTGCCTTTCATTGCTAAAACAAAAAAAGGTATTATTTTTTTTAATTAGCTGATGACAATGGGTGTAGCCACACGTCTTTCTTTTATATACGTGGACAATCTTAAATGCAGAACATAATTTTTTAGCAACTGGCCCACAACAATTATGCAGATGAGTTTTACTTTATTTTCCTGGCTTTCCTGATTTTGCAAAACTGCTCCAGGCTCAGCATTACCAACAATTTCCAAAGTAGGCCAACAATGTTTTTTTTTTTATTGCCTTTTTTTTAAAAAAAACTGCACTTTGCCTATGTTTGTTAGGGTAAACATTCCACTTTATAAAAGGCACACAGAAAGGCTGCGTTCACTTTGGCCGTACAACCATGCTGTGTGGGGGATAATCTAACAAAATGCCTCCCCATAATGATGAGTGCCCAGGTTGCTGATTTCATGGCTCTTTCTCTACACAATGCTGGCATGGGACAGGCTTTCGTACTTGGGCTGTGGCTTCTAACAAAAGAAAATGAATGTAAGCCTTGGCATATCTTTTGTTTTGATGTACATTACATGTAATTACCAGAATTAAATGTACATTTCAATTGGGGATTAAAGAGGAGCCTAAACTATTGTTTTGAAAGGACGAAAAGCTTTGTTCCTATGATGTGCAGTGCAGGTAACTACACTTCACATAACATCAGACATTGCACGGAAAGCAGTATCTGATGTTAGCAATTTTGCAGTGCTCCGAAGTGCGTTTTTTAGATTTCTGTTTGTTTTTTTCATGGCCCCATTCAGTGTAATAATATAGTGGATTAGCATCACATCAGACAACCACACAGGTGAATGTGAGGTGCAGTATAATACACATCAACGCCCTTTCTTATAGTGGGAACAAGGCCAAGAAGGTTAGAATTTTTATACAGTTTTTAATTCTCCATTTGTCAGTTTTCCCTTCACTTTCATCAGGACATCTCTTGATTAGGAACACAACATTTCTGTAGTAGCAATATAAGAGACTAGAATCTCTGCTTTTTAATATTACGTTATTATTTCCTTTCTTGGTGACAATACTGTTACTAGGAATAAATAAATCTTCTCCCTTCAGAGCTATCCTGTTATTTTCCTGACTTACTGGAGGTAAAATTAGGTGAATGCCTACAGAGTCACTTTAAAACAATATGACAGAAAGAAAAGCAGTAATATATTTATACAGTGGCAAGGTGACCCTATATGTAGGTGAGAGGTGGCATGATTTAAACACTGCATATCTTTTCTGTAGATTAGCTGGTTGTATAACAAAGACAGGAAAGAGCAGACCTGTTTAATTCTAACATAAAGTGTGCAGACATTTGCTGGCTGTTTTATATCCTGCACTGGTGAGGTCATATGAAATTAAACTCCCACCTATCCAGACAAGTACACAGCCTGAACACATTCCATTCAGAGGAGACAAAACTCCCAGAACACTTTATATCACCCAAAACAATCCAGACACAGGAAGCACAACATACCACCAGGCTTGCAGCAAAAAACTCCCTTGCCCTACATTTTACTGTGGGGAAAAACTTAATAACTTAATACTTCAGTGCTGGGCTGTTCCTAGGAATATGCTGGGTTCTCAAGCTACCCACAGATACACAAGAACGCCCTGACGAGTTCATCATTGTGGTATTAAATCAGACCCACAGGCATGCAAAACAAAAATGCACACACAATCAAAATGACCGCATGTGTAAACTGCTTTACCTGCCTTAAAGCTAGGTACACACTTCCAATAATTATCGTTAGAAAACAAACGATTATGACCGATCAACGATTATGCAGGATTATATTCGAACAATCGTGATGTGCACGATTCTGTACATGCTGTAACGATACGATCGTTCAAATATAATCCACCAATAGTGTACACACGCTAAATACAATCATTTGAACGGTGCAGGGAGTGACATGTAAAGGAGAAAGTGTATTGCAGAAACGTGCACGATCACTGAACGACTGTATACACGATAGCGCATAATCAGATCTGCCGTGACGGTCGTTCATTTCCAATGACAACCCTTGTTCGTCGGCCAGCCATTGGTCACCTTTTTTGTGAACGTTTTTTGGCTGAACTGTCGTTCGTTTCCAACGATAATAACTGGAAGTGTGTACGCAGCTTTAGATTTCATACTTTCGTTTAGCCGGTCATGACATTCACTGAGCTCTGTCGCACGTGTCCAGCTGGACATTACTAGTTACATAATCCTAAAATGTTATTTGTTTTAGGGCTGCCTAGTACCCCTCCTCATTCCCACATCCCTGCCACCTAGAATTTGTCCCTATTAGTCCCTACTGCCCATCTTATGTCATTTAAATCTTCTGTAGCCTTTTTAAGTGCTTCACCAGATGTTGGCCTGGGTACTGCTAAATCTCAGGGTTGGCAGGAACATTGGGCATGCTGGGTATTGGTATGCAGATGAGTATGCAAATCCCACTCCACAGACCCATCTTTACTTTCTTTTCAAGTGCCTTGGCGCGTTTAAGAAAAAGGCTGATCTCACAAAGAAGGATTTGCTGTGAAACGCTTGATCTGAGATCAGTAATCAGGCCTCTGACTGCTGTATTAATTGAAGGGACAAAGGCTTCCTTAGACCCGTCACATAACGAGTGCCATTGAGTTGCTCTCTGCTATCGGAGCTGCACAAGGGCCATTGCCGTGTTATAATTAGGCAGGTATTTGGTGATAAGCAGCCTGGGTGCCCCATGTGAGAATTGAAATGAGATTTGCAGGTCATATTTAGGGTGCAGCAAGGGTAAAAGAGCAACTGTCAGCAGTTTGTGTGACTGTACGAGGGGAGCGCTGCATAATACATTGGCAATATACAAATACTGTCTAATAATAATATTAATATTATAGCTGGAAATGCACTAAATATTTGGGCTGTACACACTGACCTATAAATGATGCACCTGTTTTTGCATATGGCTTGCGTGTGGTGCTAGGCCAAAGCCTCTGTGCTAATGCAGTTACCACAGTAACCAGAATTCCTAGATGTAGCAGCCATGAAATTTTAGCATTATTATTATTTTTTTTTCCTGTGTTGGATTATACACTTTATACACTTTATGACCATTTTAATAGGTACACATCTTGGTCACTTTAGATGTGTATAATATATATTTATATACACACAGCATATATGATGTATACATACACTCATCCTGTTTGAGCATAATTTTAACCTAGGAAAATCCAGTCATCCAACATGACCAATATGGCACATAACAAGTAACAAGTGATTAGTGTGTGTGTACGTACGTAAATTATCTCTCTCTCTCTCTCTCTCTCTCTCTCTCTCTCTCTCTATATATATATATATATATATATATATATAGAGAGATATAAATATATTTTTATATATATATATTATTATTATTATTAATATTATTATTATTATTATTATTATTATTAATAATAAACAGGATTTATATACCGCCAACATATTACACAGCGCTGTACAATATATAGGGATTGCAAATGACAGACTAATACAGATGGAGAGGACCCTGCCCCGAAGAGCTTACAATCTAGTATATACATAAATATATATATATATATATATATAAATATATACACACACACATATATACACATACACACACGGCTCCCTATGCATGCGTGGACCTAGCGCATGCACAATCGCTTCTATTGCACAACTTTTTTTTAAAAATTCATATTTATTGTCTGCGAGATTTAAAAAGGTGAATTTAGTGGTCTGTGAGGTCTGAAAGGTTGGTGCCCACTGATAGAGAGCATCTCATTATGGTGACAAAAAAGCTCCATTCAGTAAACACCTGCAAAAATGAGTTTTATCTCCTTTCATGAGATTCACTTGTAATTAGGGGCCTTTTCACAGTTACAGAATATTGAACTGATTCGATACCCCTTACTTCAACCATTTATCTGAACATATGTAAAAAAATGAATAGGTTCCTTTAACATAAACTAAATAACTCAAAGAAAACACTTGCATTTAAAGTTTATATAGCCAGAACTTTTGTATCACTTGGATAAATTGTGAAAGGACTTTCATTGCCATTTGTGTCCCTTTTAGTTTAGTTTTAACTACTAGAATTTTTGTCCTGGTGACAACTGTGCTTTTTCCTACATGTGGTTTAGAAACATTACATCTGTCGGGTGTCACAAATTTCTGACCAGATCAATAGCCATTATTACTCCAGAGAACCCTTGATGACAATGCACTCAAAGCATCAGGTGCACATCTAAAAGCAAACGCCCAAAAAAAAAAAAAAAATCAATGACACAGATCTACATCCTGTCTGAGACACTGGTGTTTGGTAATATTTGAGAGTCAGGAAGTAGTTAACGGCGCTTACACCTAACGCAATAATCAGTCACATGTTCTATTTGTGGCCTTCTCAGATTTCTATGGACAACATCCGCTAGCTAATTACCGGCATGTCTTTAATTAGGCAAACCTAGATTTGGAAGAGCTGCTGACAAGATAGCCCACGCTGGAGAAGTACGAGTGAGATTACATAGGCTGAAAATTTGCAATTACGTTAATGTAAGCCAGTGCCATCCTGATTAACACTTAAAGTGTACCTAAACTCAACATTTTTACTTTACATAGAAGTGTAGACAACCCTTCTATATACAGTAAAAATGTTGGTGTTTGTTTTGTGCAACACGCTTTTTTTTCAAAAAGGGGTGCAGCAACGCAGTGGCGATCAAGACTTAATGGCAGCGCAGAGCTCCCGGGATACCTACGTCACGCATCCCGGA
This sequence comes from Pyxicephalus adspersus, assembly GCF_032062135.1. Classification (NCBI taxonomy): domain Eukaryota; kingdom Metazoa; phylum Chordata; class Amphibia; order Anura; family Pyxicephalidae; genus Pyxicephalus; species Pyxicephalus adspersus. The sequence goes on from NC_092871.1 coordinate 77,736,690, forward strand.
AGGCTTTGGCTGGCATTTTTTCTTCTGGGGAAAGAGTTGCCGATCTCATGCATGTACAGTGAGATTGTCTTTCCCTTTTTTTTTTTTTCCTTTACAATGGCTACGTTACCCGATCTCGCACCTGTGCAGTGCCAGATTAGGTGACAAAGACAGAAGACCGGGAGAGAAGACTGAACATGGTGGCGACCAGAGCTTCCTCTGCGCCGGGACAAAGAGGAATCCCAGAACAACGCAGGATCGGATCACCGGAAGGACCAGCGCCATTGAAGAACCTGCACGATTGAAGGTAAGAGTAATTTTTTTGTTTTTAGTTTAATTCCACTTTAAATATTGCCTCAGAAAACAATTACACATTCAAAATGTTGTTGCATGAACATAAAAAGGTTTTGCAATATTAAAGAAACAATATGCTTTTATTTAATATTGAGTATACTACTATATACACGATGTATACACAAAATGTTTTGGCAACCACCTTCAAGCAAAACTTTTATTTTGGGTAGTATGAGCCAAGTTTAGAGTCTCTCTCAGGACAGGAAGTGATGGGAAACGTATCCAACAGGGACAAAAGCAAGAAAAAGGTTATATTACAGAGGAGAGTAGAAATAAGACTCCCCTTATCCAACACCTATCAATAGGTTGTTTGCATAAGCTGCATTGGTTGATTGTTCAGCCTTCTACTCTCCAAACACAAGTGGCTTCCATTTGACTGGACCTTCTATTTTTCTATAAAACACTGCATCAAACTTTTATTTACAGCACACAGGAAGAAATGGGTCCATAGTGGACTGTTGCAGTACAATATGGAAAATGTTAATGACCAGCAAACAGCTGTGTAATGTGAGGAACTCCTCATACCCTTGTGAGAAGCCAATATTAGCTGTATGGCTGCTCTTGAGTGTAGGATTCATTGTCCCAAAGGAAAATCACAGCCGTGTCTGGTTTTTCTGATTAATTGATGAGGATAAATTGCTAATGACAAGTACAGGGGAGCCCCAGTTCTCTTTGATACTCGAGTGTACAAGCGGCTGTCTCGCTGCAGGAAGCACCATCTCCTGTGTCCGTGCTGCATGATTCCAGCAGGGCCCTCCATGGATGGATTTCATTAGTGATACAGGCAATCAGATTCTGCTCATCATTTATACATGAGCAACAAAAGTGCTGAAACCAGCCAAAGGTTCCCCTCCAACACTTTCCATTTCAGACTGTTTATTGTAATTAAATCAGGATAAGGTGAGGGGGCAAAGATAACCAACAGGCCCATCAAGTAACATTGTAAACCTCCAATGAGGTTCAGGTATCCTCTGGTGTAAACATGTACCTGTTACTTTCATGAGTATCCTGGTATCCATATAGTAACAAGAAGCTGATATAAAAATCTTGACTTTCTCTAACAAAAGTGTGGGCTCATATACACCCACTGAAGATTGGGACAACATTAAATAAGTAACAGATAACAGGGTCCAGGGTGCTTAATAGGAGCAGTAACCTGGGGAAGGGAAGGTCTACATTGAAATTGTGCTTCTCACTTTAAAGGTGGTGCAGTTACGAAAGGAAATCTATTATGTTAGTCTTTTTTTACCTACATACATACATAAAATATTTAATCATCACTATCATCACTGCCAGAAGATGGAGCTCCTAATCTGAATCAGCAGCCCACACTGCTAAACAAGAAAGATGGAAGCTATTCAGCTTGTGGATTTACAGGGCTGAAAGCTGAAAGGTAGTGCTGGGCTTTCCTTAACGAAAGCCCAAAATTCTTGAAAAACACAATGTAATGTATAATAACCCTTGTGATAAATGTAGATGTATTGCCTATTAAAACAAGTCAATATAAAAATGTAAAAGTAAAAAAAAAAATAACTTGTAAACTTAGAATATTATTTAACAAAATTTCCTTTTAAAAGAAAACAGGAGTCTCTGTA